>NC_048230.1:66451383-66458771 GCF_002007445.2 Ailuropoda melanoleuca | reverse complement strand
CCCCCCCGCCGTCTGGGATAATTTTAGGGAGCGGTTGTTAGCACTATTCTTTTCTAAACTGCCTAGTTTTCTTAGACTCTAGAAAGCCTGGAGGACCTTCAAAGTTGTCCTGTTGGATTTTGTGAAGAATTACTGTGGGAATTGGAAAATAAAGAGCAGACAGACTTTTTTTTAGACCAGCAGGGATCAATTGAATCTGAGCAGTTTGGGTCTGAGAAAGCTAAAGTGGAACAAACTGACTGCAGCACACCATATTGTCCCAGAGGGTGTGTACAATAGTCAGGGGTGCCATGTGTTAGAGCCCCAGTGTTAATGAGCAGGAATAGGGCTGGGAAGGGTTTGAGCCTCTTAAGGGCTTTCTTCTAATTGGACTGGGAGGGAGTTGGCTATTGCTCCAGTGCTTTCCTGCAAACACTGTCTAACAAGACTTGTGTATCTTGAGCTGTTGTTTTGCTGATGAGTTGTTCTCATCTTGGTATTTCCAGAATCAAAACTGCATTGAAGAGAAGGTACTTCTTTTTCTCATCAGTAGTCTGACATGCCTGATAATCTGTGCAGATAAGTCACCCATTTTTCTGGAGCCTTTTAAATATGCTCTGAAGAAAGTCAGGTCAGTTAACTTTTGATCTTGTTTATGAGTTTTAGGTGGATACCATGCCCATGGAAGATTAGGGTGGTCGTAGCCTGCTTTGGACATCTCCCCTGTGGCATTATTATAGTGCCCATTAGCATTTAGTAGGTACTTAATGAATCTTGAACGAGTGCATTTGCTCCCTCATATTAGTTTGAGCTAGGATTGGGAGAAAATGAAGAGTCCAGGTTTATTCTATGTAGCTCTGTGCCAGCTCTCTTAAAAGGAGGAAAAGACCATTGTGTCTGTGTTTTAAAATTCATCTGCATTAATTGAGCCATATCTAATCACTGTCCTAATCTAGGAGTTAAAGAAAAAAGTTATTTTTTTTTTAAACCCACATTTGTTCCATTAAATCAGTTATATTCCCTGAATCTAGACTGGTTCATTTTTCTTAAGGAATCCTTTTTGAAATGACTTTTTTTAAAAAGCCATCTGCTTACTACATATTGTTCTTATCTTTTTTTTTCTAGTAACTTTATTCCTTATGGACACATCTCATTGGAGATTAATGATATTAACATTCAGTTTCTATACCAAAACTCTACATGGATCATATCCAAAGGCAAATATCTAAAGCCAAAAAGTGGAAGTAAATACCCCTTTTTTTCCAAGAGCCTTTGTATTAGGGACTATTTTGTGCCCAGCTGGTCTTTTCTACTTCATCTCTTATTACACTAGCTTATTGCCCCAGTAGTGGACAGGTACAGAGGGAGCGTGTGGGGGTGGCCTTTCTACTCGACATGACAAAATAGGCTATCAAAAACTGTGTTTTAGTAATTCAGAGAGAGACAGGCTCTCTGTTTTCCTATTATACTTGGACGGGAGAGCCTTTTACCTTGTGAAATGAAATTGTAACTACAGTGGAAAAACCTATCACCCATGCCCAGAGTCTGCTTGTGAAGAAATGCTGGATGGGCGGCAGACCGTGCTGAATTTTCTCATCAAGATTGAGAGTCCGCCTGTCTATCTTTAGTTTTGGTTCTCATTCCTTTTTCTGGTCTTCAAATGACCTCTGCCTTCTGGGTCATATTACATTACCTAGGAGTTGATGATTACAATTATGGACTTGTTACTGCCTTGCTGAAACGTTATTTGGTGAAAGTTAGGAATTTATGTAAAACCAGTTAGCGGTAGAATTGATGAGATATTTACCAGACCCGGTAGCTGGTAACTGGTTTCACGTTCGACTTCTCAGCTGAGGCAGGAGGGTAGGCAAGGAGGTAACCACTGGAACATTTTTAGAAATGACTTTCCTTGGTAAAAGTTAGACGTTTATCCTGTCCTATATAAAACCACCACCATTGTCAATTTTTTTCCTTTTCAAAAAAAGTTCCTAGGTTTAGTGTGACACATCTGTGAGCATGGTATAAGACTAATCAAAGAAAAATATGATACCTGGCCCATAGACCTTAGAGGCTGAAAAAGGACTTGATCAATCTGAATGTCTGTAGCATAGCCGGAATATAAAATTAGATCTTCCAACCCATTGTGACCCAGAAAGGGAGACCATGCTGTTGTTAGCTTACATTTTAGATTTTAGAGCCTTCAGGAAAAAGTGAAGGCAACAGTGAGGGCCTTGGCCATTCTGTGGGAAGACTTGACTAACAATCTTTATTATAAAACGCTTTCATATTTTCTTAGTACTTTGATTTGCTTGGCCTTCGGTATATGTGACCTTATTTATTCCTTTTAGCTACTCAGCGAGATGGGCTGGGCAGGGACCATTGCCACCATTTTACAAGCAAGGAAACTAAGCTATAAGGAAATAAAGGGGCTTGGACAGGATCACACGGCTAGTGATAATTTTGGGATAGTTCAGAATGTTCGTTAAAGATAGAAGCAAAGATGAATAGGACATGACTCCTGTCTCATGTTTGCTCTGACTCTTCATCTGTTGTTCTTTCATATATACCCCACCTGTCTCCTGAGGCCGTTGTTTAATGAACAGTCATCACCTATGAGTTAATAAACACTTAGTTCTGCAGGGCATTGTTCGAGGGAGGTAATGATAGTACTTATTACATGCCTGATTCATATTCTTGTCCTGTAGACATCTGACGCTATAGTGGATGGGTGGATGGATGGATACATAGATGAAATCTCATATATATAAAATAAGCATGTGAATAGATAATAAGATTTTTACAATGTATATGTAAGAATTTTTCAAGAGAATGTATTTGGGAGTTTCTTAGATGAGGAGGATGAGGGGGGAGTTTTCAGCATCTCGTTTCTTCCTGAAAATTTTAATAACTTTTGGTGGAAATACATGACAGATCTTTGTAATTACAGTAGGGTCATTAGCTAGATTTTACCTGAACCTAACCCTGTTTAAAGCTGGTATGTATTCCCCTGTGCCTTAGTATGAGGTATAGTGGCAAAAGTATATTTTTGGAATCAGATGGACCTACTGTTCTCCCTTACTATTGCAGTGACCTTTAGCTAAGTTACTTAACCCCTTTGAGCTTTTAGCTTTCTGATCTGTAAAATGGGGATCACACGTTTCTTATAATGCCCTTGTGAGAAGTTGGTAGCACAGCACTTGGCATGATGATGACTTTTAGACATGGTGGTTATTACAGTGGCGACCGCTGCAGTCTTTACTACTAATACTAGTCAGGGGTAGCTTTGGCGTTTCTAGGGGTTAGTTTGGTAGCCAGTTTTTGTTTTTTAAAATTAATTCAGACAACTTCTGTGTTTTGGTTTACTGTATGTCAGGTAAACTACGTGGCCTTTTGTGTCCACCACTTTTTGGTTACTTGGTTAATGAAGACTAGACTAGACACATAAAGGAGTTTTGTCCAAAGATCTTTAAGCTCTTTTATATATTCAGTTTTTAACACTCCGGTGTTTTGGGTAAATATCACTTTAAAGAGTGAAAGAAGATGACACAGATAGCTTAGTTACTTGTGCATGATGGTCAGCTAGTCGGTTATAAATGAGTAAAACAAACCTGCCAGTGGGTTTTTCTTTTAGCAAAAGATGTTCATAAAATACCTGGAATGTCAGCTGGCAGTTAGCAAGTCCTATCATTCCTGTTATTATGTTCTATATCTTTCCTTTTATTTTTTTCTTTCCAGTTCTAGTGAAACTACCGTGATTCTGACCTTGTCTCACTCTGGACTCTTCTGTTGTGGTATCTCTTCCTCCAGACCTGGCTCCTCGCCCAGCCCTCACCCTCCAGCTACCTGCTCAGCCTGCCTCCCATCTGCCCACCCCCGCCCCCGGCACTCAGCACTTGAGTGCAGCCTGTGCACAGCTATTAGGTTATTCTTCCAAAATATTGTTTTCTTCATATAGTTCTAGTTGCAGTTTTCTCTCTCTTCTCCCCTTTCTTCTGACCTCCCCTCCCTCCCCTCATCCTCTGTGTTCTCCTCTTCATGTGCCTTTGTACCTTCCAGTCTCTTTGCTCTTACTCCCGTGGCTTGGCTTTCTCACCCCTCTGCCCTCATCCTTTTTAGTTGCCTGTTTTCTGACCAGTCTTCTCTAGCAAATCATTCCTGATTTCTGAGTTCAGTTTGATTGCCCCTTTTCTAGGACGTCTGTGTTCCTCATTTGTTAAATGTTGGCAGTTGCCTGTGGTGTATAATTTTTTAGATGTCTGATTATTGAATGCTGTCATTTTGTAGATGAGAAAACTGAGGCCCAGAATGAATAATGGATTTGCTTCCGTCACCATCACAGTGCTTTCTTCCATTGTAGACATTCAGAAATGCAGGTCGGCAGAACATGGTGTCCGTGTGTGTGTGTGTGTGTGTGTTTGTGTGTGTGTGTGTGAGAGAGAGAGAGAGAGAGAGAGAGAGAGTATTTCCAAGATGAGGAAGGGAAGCAGTTTAATTCTGCCTTCCAGTTTCCAAACATAACTCTTTTTTTCTCTCTTTCATTCTTTCTTTCTATCATATATGTATATTTTTTTCCTCTTTCTATTTTTGTCGAGTGTTTAATTCTCATTGTTCTTCCTTCTATGTCCACAGTAGCTCAGTATTTGAGGGGAGGGAGCTGGAGGTAGGGGGGAGGTCTAGCGAAGTCCACTGTAAAGCCTTCCCTCTACATCTGAAACTGATTTGGTCTTGCCCCGCTCTCTGCCGACCTCTAGGTGAACACCAGCCATCTCATCTCAGAAATTATTACTGCCTTTGGAAGTGAACTGTACAGGATAGTTCAGATTATACTGAGTTCCAAGAATTTAAATTGTGAGATAGGGTTAAGGGTGTTGGCCTATTTCTCACTGGAAAAGCAACTCCTGAGCAATTTATTTGAAATTTTGAAATTTATGAAAAAGCAGTGAACTATGGAATAAGTGACCAGGAAGGCAGCATAAGGAAAAAGACTGAGTCAGTTAACAATATTTACTGAACATCCACCGTGAGTAGAACCTTGTTGAAGAGATGTTAATAAAACTACGGTGTATTAAAGGTGAACAGTAATAAAATGATTGACAAGGAAACAGAAGGGAAGCAAAGATGTTAATAAAATGTCAGTAAGGTTTCAGTATGTACGTGATACCCTTAACACTTTTCACATGTGTCCATAGCTGTGGTTGATTTGCTTCAGGAATTAACAGATATAGACACCCTCCACGAGAGTGAAGAGGGAGCGGAAGTACTCATCGATGCTCTGGTAAGTTGCACATCCAGCTGGGGTTTCCGGGTGTGTGTAAGGTGTTAACAGCGTCACCATTGTCTCTGTGGCACCGGGTGGGTGTGAGCTCCATGGCAAGGGTGCACTGAATGAGGAGAGTAAGAAAGTAGAAATGCAACTTGTGGGATACATGAGATTCTGGAACTGTGTTAAGGAAGGGGTTATAGAGGCATTTATTTATTAAATATTTGCTGGTAAGCAGGACTTTTCTCATTTTTTTCACTTTATGTGATCTTCACCGTACTCTCTCAGGGTATTACTGCTACTATTCCCATTCCCAGCTGTGACACTGAGGCTTGGAGAGATGAAACAGCTTGCCTGTGGTCGCACAGCTGGCATTTGAACCTGTGTTCTCTTTGACTCCATATTCCTATTCTGCCTCCAATTGTGCTGCTGCTGACCTTTTCACAAATGTTTCTCCTCTCCTCTCCAAGCACTAGTGAGGACAGATACCATTATTATTTTATAGATAGGGAATTGGAGAATGTTAAAAGCAAGAGCAAACCTCCCAGCTCATCTAGCCAGAGTTGCAGCCCCTGCCTGTAGAGACAGGGCCGGTGGGTTTCTGTGTGCCTTTTGTGGAGCCTGGGTAAGGCTTCAGTCTTCCAGGCAGCAACCAGTCAAAGTTTATATGTGAGTTAAACCAATCTGTTCTCATCGCCTCTCTTTACACGTGAGGAAACCCAGATACAGAAGGGCAGCTCTCCACTGGGTTACTCAGCCAGGCCCTGTGCAGCTGAGATGAGAGCCTGCATGTTCGGATCCTCACAACTCCAGCTTCCCTCTCTCGCCAGTAATTGTAGAGGCCTCCAGGACTGGAAGGGCGCCACAGCTGGCAAGTGGAGGAGGGAGTCTGTTCCAGCCTCTTACCCTGACACGTCCTGTGGGGCTCTGTCCACCCATCAAGCTGTCTCCCTCCTCTAGGCTCTGTTAATTTTCCTTCCTCTCTGTTGTCTTCTGTTGTCTGGTTTTTTCTTTCTGCTAAGAATTTAGTAAATACTGGTTTTGATGCAGTTGACAGTTTATTAAAGATGGCTGCAGTCCCCTTGTATTAGAAGCACCGGGATGTTTGTTAGGCTATATTCTGACTCCATCCTAAACCCACTGAATCAGAATGGTTGGGACTGGGGCCCCAAATGATTCTGACACCCCGTTGCTGCTCCACCCACCGTCTCCTCGCTTTTTCTCTCTCAAGGTCCTTGACACTGGAAATTTCCCATGTGCCATGCTTGTTGCTGGCATTTGGCGTGATTGGAGAGGCTGTGAACCCACTGGATATGAAGGACTGTCTCCTACGGAGCATGAGGCTGGAATCCAGCAGGGCTATTTGTGACTGAGTTTGAGGAAAAATTCTATTGCCATTTTTCTTTCAAGCTCCTTCCTAGAGCGAACTGCCACTTTCGTAGAATTCAGGACCTTTATTTTTTCTTTCAACCACTGTGCAGAAAGAAAAGGATGATGTTGGGTTGTCCTTTTGTTTTGAGGAGCATCTGAAGGAAGGCTGTGGCACTTGCTCCTGCTCTGTGTCCCCACAGTGTCATTTGTGCAGTCTTACCTTCCAGAGGTTAATTACAGTGGCCCTGAGTGAGCCTTCCTGCCTGGTCCCTGGGCTGATTTTAATTACCATCCTTTGCCTGTGTGAATAGGGGAGACGAGAGAGGAGCAGCTAGCCTGGCTGCTGCCTGTAAAACGTACCCAGAAACAGCAATTCACACAAAAGCCCCCTTTGTGTTTTCTGTGTTGCTAAGCCCACCAACAAAAGCTGAATCGTGCAGATTTGATTGTTTGTTTGGAAAGAAACAGTTCATCCTCAGTCTGGGGAGCCGTTAGGTAGCTACTATACAGGGTTTTCTGTTTAGTTTTTCTTTATTATCATGTTAAGATTTTGACTCTTAACAGCTTTATACTGGTGGGGCTGGTGTGAATCACAATTGAGCATTCCTAGACTCTTGTATATTATTTGTTTGTCTGCAGCCAGTCAGAAGCCATCAGTAAATAACAGAACAGAACTGGTAGGTGGTATTTTATTTTATTTTATTTTATTTTATTTTATTTTATTTTATTTATTTTATTTTATTTTATTTTATTTATTTTATTTTATTTTATTTTATTT
>NC_048230.1:66308589-66450263 GCF_002007445.2 Ailuropoda melanoleuca | reverse complement strand
TATTTTATTTTATTTTATTTTTTACCCTTGTGCTGCATTCAGGAAGAAGTTTGATAAGTATTCTCATATTACAAGGGTTGAGTTGCCTTTGTAGTTTTAATATGGGGCCAATATCAGAGGCCTGGAATTGCATGAGCAGAGGCTAGAGGGCATGGAGCAGAATTTATTGTGGTGTGCAGTTTGCAGTTATTGCCTTGGTCTTTTTCCCAACTGGAAGTCTTAAGCAATAGACTAGCACATTTGTGGGGAGAGAGTGCTGTCCTGGCATTCTTGGGGATCTTTGGGGCTTAAAATTTGGTTCATATCCACTGCTATTGCTTATGCAAAAGGTGAATATTTGTGTTTTGTAACAAATTGATTTGGTAGCCTGGAAAATAGTCTTTTCTAAGAGTAGTAAATGCAAGAGTATATTGCTTTAATGGCATTTCTCTGACATTCCTCTCTAAAGAAGTCTCAGGACTTCTTGAGAGTTGTGATTAGATGACAGCCATTTCCTACTTTCTAATCCCCAAATTTGCCATGTGCTTGGCAGCCCCATGCCTTTGCTCACATCTGCCTTCACCTTGGCAAGCCTTGCTTCTCCTGGGCTACCTGGAATACTCCCACTCATCCTTTAAAGCCTAACTTAAAGCTTATCTCTTCTGAGTGTTTTTTTGTTTGTTTTGTTTTTTTTTAGGCTACCCCCCCCCCGCAAGCAGAATTTGTGTTCTTTTAGCGCTTTGTATATCCTGGCACTTGTCACATTGTCTTATAGACATCTCTTTATAAGTTTGTCTTTCCTGAGATGTGATTTCCATCAAGAGAGTGGCCAGAGTAGGAGCTCTGTCATTTACCAACTGTGTGTCCTTGGGGAAGTTACCTAATCTTCATGTACTCAGTTTCTTCTTCTGTAGAATGGGAATAACAGTAGTGCCTATTGAATGCATAACACTGGAGTGAGGAATAAATGAGGTATTTAATAAATCTTTAGGACAGTGTCCAACACAGAGTAAACACCCAATAAATGTTGGCCATTATCTTCATAAAGGCATTGCCTGGAACATATTAAGTACTTAGTAAATGTCAAGTTAAAATGATACGTATCATCTGCTGTACAGCAAGAGGTTGAGTTCAACAAACATTTTTTTTTTCATTTTGACAGATGTTCAGAAAACATTTTGAACGAATACTCAAAAAAATTTTTTGAAGGGAATGGACCTAAATAAGGCGTGGGAGGATAGACGTTTAGCTTTAAAAAAAAATGATGAAATGAGAAATGATGATAATGCAAGGCAGAATATTAAGGACAGTTGTGAGAGATGTAAGCTTCTGGGGAAGTAGGGAGGAGGGAGCCATCCCTTGTGATGGGGAAGAATCAGGAAGGACTGCAGAGCTGCAGGTACTTTCTGTGGCCTCAAACAGAAGCTTTAACGGGAGGATGTGTGGAGGTGTCCCAGCGGAGGAGGTGGAAATGTGGCTGGGCCGTGATATTGGCCATAGTGGCTAGGAGCCACCATTTGGTATAAAGAGTTTCACAAAAGTGACTTTGAAATGGAGACTCAGGAGACTGCCCTCCATACCCGTTCTCGCACTGAACTAACCCTGCTTAAACATTCCGCTTTGAAGTCCTGTGGTAGTTTGGCTTGGGCAGCTTGGCAGTGCATTCATGCTGCTCAGGCGAGGCTGAGGTTGGCAGGTTTTCAGTTGCTTTAAAGGTATTTCTTATGTAAATTTCTGGATCCTATCACTTTTATCCCTTCTCCTTTCTATTAATGTCTTCACCTTCATTTGTTCCCAAGCAAAATTCATTCGTTCGTTCATTCCCTGAATGTTTATTGAGTGTTTTGTATGTTCTAGACTCAGGAATGGGGTATATAACAATGAGCAAGACGGACAGAGTCTGCTTTTGTGGAGCTCAAATTCTGGTGTGGGGGGAAGTGGTAAACCAACCGGAAAGCAGATAGTGATTCTCTGTTACATAAAGAATTAAAAAAGAATGATGTGAGGTACGGTGACTGGGAAGTCACGTTAGATTAGATAGTCAGGGAAGGCCTGAGTTCGGCATGACAAGAAGAAACCAGCCATTCAGAATGACCAAGGGTAAGATGGGACAAGTGCAAAGGCAGGAATGAGCTTGACAGATTTGAGGAACAGAAAAACTGTTGGAGCACAGGTGGGGGGGAGGGGAGAGAGCACGGTCAGGGCCAGATTGCTTAGGGTTTTGTAGGCCGTGGTAGGAAGTTGGAGTGGAATTGCTGGTGTGAAGGGGAATAACTGGAGTATCTTGGGCAAGGGAGTGTAACATAGTCTGACCTAACATTTTAGGAAGACCATTTTTGGCAGCTGTGTGGATAATGAATTGGAGGAGCAAGAGGAGAAGCTAAAATATTACTAGAAAGGTGGTAATAGGCGTAAGTTTTGCATTCTGACAATATTACCATTTGTATCCTCAAAACTTACTGCTTGATCAAGATTCAGTGGATGTGGGAGGTTTTTTCTTAATTTTTTAAATATGAAATTTCCAGAACTCATAGCAGGTAGAAAATTTTACTCCACACTCTTAAGAAAGGTTATTGGCAGATTGTACAAGTTAGAAAAAGAATCCGTCAAACGTTCTCATCTGTCTTTTTAAAAAATTTCCTCCTTTTCTCTTGTATCCATCTTCCCCGGTCAAGTGGAAAATGGTATCTGAACATGCCCTTGAACTTCATCTTAGTAGGACCTGCCAGAATATTGTTTAGGATATCTGTTAACAAGAAGTATCCGGTGACTTACCAGAAAACATCAGGCTTAAGACAGTCATGATATCCGAGGCCAGGGTTGCTCTGGCTGACACTTTGGTCCCTGACCAGGGTTTGTTTTTGGTTTCAGATTTAGTCACAGGCCAAACAATTGGCATGAAGGTGGTGGACCTGAGGAGCTAGAGGGAGTAAGACAGAATGCTAATTTGTGCTTCTTACTAGGTGATATCCAGAGCTATGCATAATATAAATATTTTTCCAAGGGTTTTCTGAGTGAAATGTATTTTGACTGCTTTGACCCTCCTACAATCAGATAAAATTGCATTTAACCGAGCTAAACATAAAGTTTCATAGTTTGCAACCTTGAAAAGGCTCTCTGTTAGAAGTTAGATTTCTGTAGCAAGAAAAAAGATTATCCTCCAGCCGGATGCCCATTCAGTTCTGGGATTTGAATGTGTTGCATACTGCCACTGTCCCCCCCGCCATTTTCCAGACAGCAGAGATGGGAGACCCAACTAAGAATCAAGGAAAGGGGGAAAAATAATGCAGATAAAGCAGCAATAAGCAATTGAAACGGGTGAAGCAGTTTGCAGAACCGACAAGCAGTGTGATACCCAGTGGATTTGCAGTGTCTGCTGCTTTAGGATTCAGGGAGATTATAAGTCAATCAGGGTGATTTAGGGAAAAACAAACTGTGACATGGTTCATATTTTCCCCCCAGATGTTTTTCTGTTTCCTCTCGCATACTCAAATTGTCCAATTAATTAGGGAAAATATTGCAGTGGATTTCTTTGGTGAAGCTTTTGCTGGCTACAAGATTTGAGAGTGAGATTGTGTATCTCCTTGGGATAAGAGGGGAAAACAGCTCATTCTCATATTTACAGGCACCCTCAATCCTGGCATCAGTATCCCCTCAAATCTGCAGGTAGTGTCTTGCATTGTTCTTCACACCACAAAGGGCAGAGCCTAGAAAATTCTACCTCATTTATGATTCAGGTTTGCAAATCAGTCGATAATTTCGGCTTTTCCCCCTTGCCAGATGCTTCCTTTAAGTGCCGAGAAAGAGTAAAGAGGTCTTATTTCAAGACCTATCTCTTGCCATTGTTCCGTCCTCTGGTTCAGTTTGAATTGTGTCGTAGGGTGTCTTATATACCTGTGCTCAGGCAATGTCAGTCAAACGAGATGTTTCCTTCTCTCTCCTTTCCTTTCCCCTCCCCAAAGTGACAGGGTATGGTTGGAAAAAAATAGACGCTTAGAGTCAGTCACTTCTGCCACAACCTTTGTGACTTTGGCCAGGCTAGTTAACCTCTCTGGGCCTTTGTTTGCTCACTTATAAAAGCTATGAGGATTACGTGAGAGTAAACGGAACAGTTTATATAAAAGACCTGATTGCAGTACATAAAGTAAGTGTCTTTTGTCAGTTTATTTGAATTTAGCAAAATAACTGAGTGTCTGTCGTGTACCATAGCATTGCATTAACTACCCTTGGAAGAATCTGCCAGGATGAACAAGGGTTTGGTGACTGCCTTCAAAGGCCTGGAGTTTTTCTTGGTCTGTGGGAGATACAAATAGTGAACAATCAGATGTCAGAAGGGGTCGAGAGCTAGATTCAAACTCTCTACTTAATTTTTGATCTAGACCCAGGGTAAGGCATGCCACATAATTTTATTTAATCTTGATGACTTATTCCCATTTCCTAAATGAGGCAGTCAGAGAGGATATACCACAGACACACAGCAGGTTTTATCTTCCTGTACAGGTTACTGATTGGCTACTGATGAGAAAGTTATTACCAGGTGGATAATCTCTTCTTGATTATACGGTGTTTGCGTAGTTACCTTCCTGGGTTTGCATCAGGGTTACCCAAAGGGCAGTCTCCCTGAGAGTACAGATTGTGCACGGAAGGAAGCGTGAAGTAGTATAAGCATTAATTTACCAAAGAAGGAAGCTTGGTTTTTGCTTTTGCTGCCACTGCCCAGTAGCCATTTGGTCTTGGCTAAGCTGTTCATCTCTGAATATCTTCTCTATGACATAGGAAACTGAAAGTTTCCTATTAGGTTGTATGAATCACATTAGAGAAATTTAATTGCTGTTGTATGCTTTAAATGTAATACAAATGTCAGGCATTTTATTATGTTAATACTTTTCTCAAGAAGAAATTAGAAATTCATCAGAAGTAATAGTTTCATAAAAGCTTAGTGTAGAACATTAGGAACGTTTTGAGTTTAACCCTGAATTTCGAGGTCAGCGTAAAGTATGGCAAGTAAACTTGCCAACTAAACATCTCTTGGTGCTGTGGTCTAGAAACACGCTTTTGACTTGAACAAACGATTGACCTGATTTAAGATGGTGCTTTTGCAAAGTGGTAGTTTCAGTAGCACTGGGAAGTAGAAAGAGCACTGAACTTGATTTCAGAAGGCCTAGGTTCACGTCCTAGCGCTGGTACTCACTAACTTTGCAACCTTGAATTTTACTTTGTATCCTTAAGCTTAGATTTACTCATCTTAAGTTAGGGATAACGAAGTCTGCCCTTTCTTTGCCTTGGGGTCACTTCAAGACTCAAAGATGTAATGGGTCGGGAGAGCACACTGTAAAGCATGGGTGGTCGATTAGTTCTTTTGTTCATGCAGGTGAGAAGAAAGCATGGGAATGTGGGAGTATTTTGGAACTGTTTTGTGACATGTGTCCCTCTCTCCTTTTGCTTCCCTGTTGCTGAAGGTGGATGGGCAGGTGGTGGCCCTGCTTGTGCAGAATCTGGAGCGCCTGGATGAGTCTGTGAAAGAAGAGGCGGATGGTGTCCACAACACTCTAGGTGAGGGGCAGGGTGACCAGTGATCTGAGACCTTCGTGTTTGTTTTGGGGCTTGGTGCTCATTTCTTTCTTCCTTCATAATAGAATCAACAGCAGCGGTGTTTTCTTTCCTTCTACTCCCAGACTGCCTTTCCAGAAATGAAGACCCTTGTGTACATTTCATATAACTGCAGCTTTGGTTTGGCTTGCAAGTAATAAAAGTAGAAATCCACTAAGTAGGGTAGTTTCCTGGACAAAAGCTGGCTCCTTTTAGCAAGCCATTGCTTCTAAATGTTAGGGTCATGTCTGTGCAGGGTGAATTTTTTTTTTTAAGCTTTAGAAAGTGTATATTTTACAATTTTTAATCCCCCTGTATTGGTTTTTCTTCCTGCTTTCCTTCAGTGGGACTACAAACTTTGGAACAGAGGAGTACCTTTATAAGACAGTTTATTTGAAAAAGGGTTAAGTGTTTCTTTGTCTTCTTATGTGTACTTTGCCCTGTAAACTGAGTTGAAATATTGCTGTTAACTTGGACGCACCTTCATCATATGTTAATTTAAATGGTGTCTGCAGTATTTCCCTTCCTCCTTGACTCTCCCAGGTCTTTCTCCCTGCAAAGTTGCCGAACCATTAGCCTATTTAAAATTGTGCTTTGGGTAGTCCTGTTTATCTCTGGTCATTGTCTTGTAAAAAAACCAAAGGTGACATATCTTAAGCAGAGCTTGAGAAATGAACGAGGCCCTGCTGAAGCAGAAATTTTGATGAGATTAGATTCAGCTCTTTTTGTCTACCACAGATTTTTCTTGTAGTTTTATACTCTCTTCTGTGAGCATTATCCTAAAGAAGGGGGAAGACACAGCACCAAGGGAGTAAGAGAAGAGAGAACATAACAGTCTGTAACTTGGGAGTTGGCTTTAGTCTAGAGCTAGAATTTGGCATTACCATCTGTTAGCCTAATGCTGGATTTTGCTGAATAGAAAGCTCATCAGAAGTCTTAACTGACTGTTAATAAAAAGGGCCTGGTTTAATGAAAAAAGTACGAGGCTGGCCGGCTGTAGAGATCTGTCTAGTTTCAGCACAGTCACCTACTGACAGCTCAGGAGGCTCATCCTCTCTCAGTTAAAATTGAGCACCTGCTGGGGCGCCTGGGTGGCAGAGCAGTTAAGCGTCTGCCTTCGGCTCAGGGCGTGATCCCGGCGTTATGGGATCGAGCCCCACGTCAGGCTCCTCTGCTATGAGCCTGCTTCTTCCTCTCCCACTCCCCCTGCTTGTGTTCCTTCTCTCGCTGGCTGTCTCTATCTCTGTCTTATAAATAAAATAAAAAAAAAATCTTAAAAAAAAAAATTGAGCACCTGCTGTTTGTGAGGCACTGTGCTGGGCGGCTTGTGTTCCTTCTCTCGCTGGCTGTCTCTATCTCTGTCTTATAAATAAAATAAAAAAAAAATCTTAAAAAAAAAAAATTGAGCACCTGCTGTTTGTGAGGCACTGTGCTGGGCGCTGCGGTAAAGATGAGTTGGGCATGGTCTCAACTCCCTAAAAAGCAGACTGATGGGAAAGTCTTGAATGGAAAGGAAAGATAATACAGGGTGACAAATGGTATCATAGTCACTGGAGAGCAGTGTGGAAGTGAGGAAGGGTCTCCAGAAGTAGCTGAATGGGGCTGAATATGAAGACAGGTGCGTTTTGACAGAGAAATGTGAGAAGGACCCTTGGGTAAGAGAGAGTCACAGTTGCAAAGCCGTGAGTGGGCGTGGGCTTGGGGAAAGAGTAGAGATGTACTGTGGCAGTGGCAGGTAGCAGTAGTGGGAGATGGGACCTGAGGCGTGAGTTTGCCCAGATGGCGGAAGACCTTGTAAACGGAGGCAAGATGATTGGATTTGACTCTAGTGAGCAACAGGAAGCCATCTAAAGTGTAAGCAGAGGAATAAGATAAGGGCATCGGAGGTTAAAATGAATAAGTTGATTTTCCCAGAAAATGTGAGAAAGTAACTTAGGGTATTGTGGTGATCCTCATCTCTCAGGGGTCTCATTGCTACTCCGCTAACATACTTTGTATTCCACTCCCTGAGGGGGCTGCCCACTGAGTCTTTAACTTGCCACTGGCTGACAGGGGCAGAGGAGTGAGGATGAATGTAAGAGGCGTGGTGATCTCTTTATCCCTTTCTCCTTCAAAACTCGGATCTGATGTGTTCTGGGCATTGGGCTTAGAGAACGTGAAACTAACTGTAGTCCTTTATAATAGTAACGTATCCTGGTATATAGAGAGGAAGGGGCCCTGAAGGAAATGAAAGCATTGGATGCGTTAGAATGGAACTATAGGCTATTTTTTAAAAATGTCCCCTTTTTTAGTGTCATGGTCATGTAATCACTTTTTTTCCTTTGGCCTCCTAAGTTTTAATTTTTCCATTAAGCAGCAATTTGGGTGTTGTAGGAGATAGCAGGACCAATTATATTTGCTTCTGAGTACCGGACAGTTACCTTGCCAGCATGGCCTTTCCCCTCTGTGCACATTATTTTGTTCAATTCAGAAGGTCATGCTTGTTTCCCTTGTACTATCCAGAGAAAGAGAACTGAAAGTGAATGAATCAGGAAGGGAACAGTCTCTGAATTCACCATCCCCTGATTTATTCCTAGGCTTCCTGCCTACTCCCCTATCTCTTCAGTTACAGTCTCTGGGTCTCCAGTGCAATGAGGACTAAGAAGGCCTTCTTGGGCAGATATCCACCTTTCTCTGTGTTCTGCTCTGGTGTTATTCCCTATTAGCACAGAACATCTATCACATTCCTTTTGTGAATTTCATCATTTTCAGTTACGAGTTTTACTTGCAACATTTCTTAAATTAAAAACAAACTATTGCATCTCCCTGGTTAATCTCATAATGACAACACAGCATCTGGCTAGGAGGAGTACAGGAAGTGGGAAGAGGAATATGGTGTCTGTCATGGGAAGGAAAGCAGGCTTGTTGCAGATAGAAACAGAATTGCCCTCCCACATGACTGGTTTCTGTCTCCCTTTAGCTATTGTGGAAAACATGGCAGAGTTCCGGCCTGAGATGTGTACAGAGGCTGCCCAGCAGGGTCTTCTGCAGTGGCTGTTGAAGAGGCTGAAGGTCAGTTTGGCGTTGTGGGACTGCAGCTCACACCGCTCTTTGCTCTGGGCCTGGCTGAAGCTGGCTCACCGGCACAGATGTTTGTGCCTTTTGCTGTGGGATCTAGTTGGGAATCTTTACTGAAGATCTCTTGCGTCTTTCTTTGCTTCACCTCTGTTTGTTTTAGAAGAAGAGGCTTTAAAAGTAGCCTTGAATACCTCCGAAATATTAAAAACATTTTGTAAATACAAATAAATTCATATGGTACAGAACATATAAAAGCTCCCCTCAGCAGATTCCTTCTAGTTACGGTTGCCAGAGGCAGCCGCTGTTAACAATATTTACCTATCCTTCCAGAAGTTTTCTGTGTATCTAGGAGTGTGTGTGTTTTACAAACAGAATTGTACAATATTTTATTTTGCACGTTGTTTTTTTCACTGAACTAATAGCTGCCTAGTATTCTGTTTTATGTATATACCAAAATTAATTTAACCATTCCCCCCTTTTATAACATTTATTCACTACTGTATAACACTTTTCCACCGTCTAAATAGTGCCGCAGTGAATATTCTCATCTGCACATACATGGTTTTTTTCTTGCACACTTATTTTAGTTTTTCTGTAGGATAAATTCCTAGAAATAGAATTGATAGAGATTGAAGGATATACACTTTAATATTTTTGGTGGGTATTGCAAAGTTGTTCTGCACAAAGGCTGCCCCACTGATTTGAGAGTATCTGTTTCCCCTAGCAACATTGGGTACTATCAAACTTAAAATTGTTAATCTGCTAAATGAAAACTGGTATTTTATTTTATTTTGGAATTTTAAAATCAGGGAAAGAATATTGGCTTCTACTTGTTTGTTAGCTATTTGAATTCATCTCTTTTAACTTGCTATTTATATCTTTTGTTCATATTTATATTTCTGTTAGATTGTTTATTTCTTTTCTTCTTAGTATAGCCCTTTTGACTATCTTTTTAACAATTAGTGCTGTCCCATACAGTAAATGAGGAACGAGAGGCAAGAGCTTCTCTTAAAAGAGTAGTTTCAACCAAGGGTAAGATGGGAGGCAGTTTGGGACTGTTTGTATGCTACCGAGATGGTTCGCAAGCAGAGATTCCCAGCTTTTCTGTGAGACGGAGGCCTTTGTTCATAGCTAGAATGATTCTCTAAGTATTCATGGCCTTGCTGTGCTTCAGAGCGTCACAGAGATCCAGAAGGTTTGAGGTACATCAGGTCAGATTTACCCCCCACTGTCTTGGCAGGGCTCAGGAAGAATGTTCTGCCTAAGATAGCATATGCCCCACGATTACCCTTCTTTCTGATAACCTAAATCTTCCCCTATCCTACTTATTTAACCATTTGTTCCCATGAAATCTATAACACAGACTTACATAGCATAACTTGAACTTATTCATATTCAGCTAGTCCAGATACTACTATCAGTGGGTATGGGCACATTTGCCTGGCAGGGTATAAACTCAATGCATAGTTGAATAAATTGCAACTCCCTTCGTACACACACACACACACACACTCCTATAACCCTACCTTTTAGGGAAAAAAAATATCAGGTCTGGTTAATTCATGCATTGTCATCTTTACAACTTTCTTTTGACCTCTCATGAGTCTTGATGCCCTTTGGTTTTAGAGCTAGACTTGTTTCCCAATGTAATTTTCAGTTTCTTCTTTCCTCAACATTCAACACAGTTTTACTCTCCAAAGCCTTAAAACATTTTAGGAGTGAAGAGTGGAAGGGAGGAAAGTAGGACACAGAGTTGAGAGAATGGGAGAGATGGCAGGGACCTGAGCTGTTGGCAGGGTGGCCATAGGTAAGAGCTCCAACCTTAAAATATACAAAACAATCCAATAGCTTTTGTCTCTGAAGTCAAGACCAATTTCTTTCAGTTCCTTGAGACTTGATACTACTTCAGGGATCCTTCATTAAACCAGAATGTCAGGCCTCCTCTGCACTTGGAAAGGTGTTGAAACTTGACAGTCTTTTTTCGAATTGGTAACAGGACGGGAAAGTGAGACCTGTGGGGGTTTGGCTTGGATGACATTACCCTAATGAGAGTAATAAAGAGTCCCACTTGATAGCCTAGCAAGCTAGTGACTCTCGCCTTTTAGGCACAGTGTTTATGTAATCCTCAGGGCATAAATAGCCATGTTGCTGTCTCTAAAACAGCTTTTCAAGGTTTCAGGGTATCTAAACATTAAAATGCTATTTGGTTATTTTACTAGTAAGCAAGTGCCCTTAGAAAAATCCTGTGCTACCCAGATCATTAATGAGAATCCTGCTTAAGGGTGAGGCCAGCAAGAAGGCACGTTTTTAGAAACAATGCCTTGCTCTGTTTGTCTCATAATCTGGGAATGTGCTTGTTATAATTTTTACCATCATAAACATATTGAATCTGAGTGCTGGACCTAGATCCTGACTTTTACCAGTGGAACTCTAAAAAATACAGATTTCCGTGGGGCACCTGAGTGGCTCAGTCGGTTAAGCGTCTGCCTTCAGCTCAGGTCATGATCCCCAAGTCCCAGGATCAAGCCCCGAGTCAGGCTCCCCGCTCAGTGGGGAGTCTCCTTCTCCCACTGACCCTCCCCCGTCTCATGCACACACACACACACTCTCTCTCAAATAAATAAAATCTAAAACAAAACCAGATTTCCAGACCCATTGTCTCAGTCTCTGTCTTTGATATATTTTACAGAAGTTCCACCTATTGATTCTGATGGACAGCCCTCACTAATATCCTCTGCTCTGGAGATGTGAGCGTGCTACTAGCCGTTTTTATTCTGCACTACTCCTGCACTAGATTTAACACTCCGTTTTCAGTGTGCCATTCCCTGTTCAAGAACCCCCCTCTACACGATGCTGATGACCTCTCCATGAGATCCCACCTTCTCTGCCTACTTTCAGAGTCCCCTTATACCTGGCCTGGTCTGACTTTTTCAATTCTCCCTTTTTAAACATTGGCCTTATTACCTTTCAGACATCTTTTTTACCTACCACCTGCTCTGCAAAGGTCAGAATGATTTTGACCTCTGTATCTGTTGTTCATGCGCCTCCTTCCACCAGGAATGACTCCTGTCTTTCTTATATACTTCTCAGTTATACACAGCCTTCACTAACCAGTTTAAATCCCTACTCTTCCATGTAGCCACCATCATTTTTAGAACTGAAAGGAAATTTATAACTTCTATCACAGCTGTATCGAGACCTACAGAGATTAAGTGCGTTGCCCAAATTCATACAGCTAGTTAGAGAAAGAGCTGGTGTTAAATCCAAGACTCCAGACTTTCTTTGCGCACCCTTTCCATAGCAATACTTTGCCCCCAGCCCATACCACCCTCTTGCTTGTCTGAATATCAGCCATTTTACTTTTTCCATGCTGGTTCTCTTGTGGGAGACAGCAGATCTGGGTTTTGACATGTACCTATAACTGTGTGACATTTATCCTCATGAAGCATTTTTTCTTCATCACTGGCAGACCTTCTTGGAATATGTGCATATTGTCCTTCTTTAAGTATTCTTCAACTCTTTATTATTTTTTTTAAAGATTTTTATTTTATTATTTATTTGACAGAGAGAGACAGCCAGCGAGAAGAGGGAACACAAGCAGGGGGAGTGGGAGAGGAAGAAGCAGGCTCATAGCAGAGGAGCCTGATGTGGGGCTGGATCCCAGAACGCTGGAATCACGCCCTGAGCTGAAGGCAAACGCTTAAGGACTGCGCCACCCAGGCGCCCCCCTTCAATTCTTTAAAAGGAAGGACTGGTCTCCATTATTTCTGCATGTCCCAATTGTTCTCAAGGTGTGGTTCCCCTGGCAACATGTTAAAAATGCAAATTCTTGAACCTACCCCTTGACTGGCTGACTCCACCCATCTTAGGTGGGACTGGCAATCAGTTTTAAGAAGCCCTCTAGGTCACTTGGAGGCCGGGTAACATCTGAGAACAACCATCCTAGAACGCTTAATGTTTACGTTGTTTGTTAAGCCTTGCTGTTTAACTGATCGTCCCATATTTATTCAGGAATTCTTTGAGTAATTCTTCAGTGAGTGGCGCCTTGATGAGTCCTCTTTTTGTGCCGTTAGCCTAGTAGTATATAGAGATACTCACGGATTTCTTCATCCACTAAATGAAATGTGACTAATTCGTGCTAATGAGGATGAAACCCATTGCAGAAGATTGCATTAAATGGGTTAGCAGGTGAGCAGCTAACAGGAGTGTGAGCGAGACCATCACAGTTCATTTTTATGGGGAATACAAGCTTATTAGGACATTGTTGTGTACTATTGAAAATAACACGAAAACCCGAAGTTTTATTTTTCCTTTTCTAAAGAAACAAAATTAAGATTCCCTTTGTTTCCCAATTAAATCAGTGTTTCAGAAACAGTTGCAGCATTCAGCATATGAGCTGATGAATTGAGAATTGGCTATATAAGACTCCATGTACAACGGTTGATGGGAAGTTCTTAGCCTCCCCTGACCAGGAGCTGGTATTTTACAGGGCACAATCTGCTTCAGCACTTGTACAGAGCTGTAGATGTGTGTGAACCTGCCCCATGTGTTCCAGGTACCAGAGGTGAGCTGCAGAAATAACCCGCAGCTTCTGGCTGCGGGTGGGAGCATAATTGTTTTGTACTTTCCAAAAAAGCAGCGGTTCCCAAAAAGGTGAAGTTTAATTTTATTCAAGGCTAGTACATGCTGCGTACAAACCTATGCTTGACTCTATAATTACTCTGACAGCTGAAAGATTTAGGATCACCAGGCTCCTGGATAGAAGAGAGCCCCCAGAAGCTTCAAGTCCCATTGGATCACTTTGCAAACTCCAAGAGACCATACCTACTAAATGAATTCTCCTTTCTCTGGATTTTGACTGAATATCCTTGTAATTTGGCAGTTTGATATTTTGTAAGCTAGGAGGCCATCATCTCTGGCTGAGATTTAAATAGAAATAAAACTTCCTTGGTGACTTTTTGTCTTTGGCTAGACGTGAAAGATTAGACTCCTTCCTTCCCACCTGGCCCACAGTTTCCTTTATTTCTTTTCCACAAGATTAAAATATTTGGTTGTCATTATCATCACCTTTAAGTTTTCCCTATCTGATAGGAGTGTTGTGTTGGCTGTTGACTATGTGGGAAGCGTTATCCTGGATACCTCACATGTATTATTTCTGATCCTTACAACCTTCAAGTGGGCGCTGCTATCCTCAGTTTACTGATGTGGGAAGAATTCCACAGAGGGGGACTGATTGCCCCAACCCCGCTGGAAGTATGTGGCAGAGCCTATGACAGTTGGGCCTGGGTATCTCCAAAACCTCCCCCTCTTGCCAAGGTATTTTCCAGCTGGTACCCCTTTCAGGCTCTGAAGCATTTTAGGGCTCACTGTTGGGGAGTTTTGGGGTCTAATCATTTTGACTTTCTGATTAGATTCCTCCTCCTTGCCAGTTTTTCAGAGGACCTATATTTTAACAGAAAAAGTGATGAAATTATGATTTTGATTTTTAAAAATTTACTTTGGGCAAATTGGAAACTCCTTGAAGTGTCACAGCAAAAGCTGGAGATTTCCTGGGGGAATCAGGAATTCTTAGTAGAGGGGAGCTAGCTGTTGGGTGCCTGTGATGTGTATACTGGTTAATTTAATCCAACTACCCCGTGAGGAAATTATTAATTATTTTTACTCAACATAAGAGAAATTGGGCGAGAGAGGCAGAGTAATTTGGCCAGCATTATGTAGCTGGAAACCATTAGAGCTGAGATTCTCACCTGGATATTTGTGATTCCAGTCATGAGAAAAAGTTCTAGTACCTAATATGTGTTAGGTACTTCCATATTACCTTATTTAATTCTCATAGTAACTCTCCTGATGTTATGCTATTATTTATTTTGTTATTTTTATTAAGTTGTTATTTTATTATTTGCTTTTTACAGATAAGGCAACTTAAGACTAAGAAATGTTCCTTGGGTCATAGATGCCCACTCTCAGTTCATGGTGCCCTGGATGTCATAGGAATTTCATTTTTTTACAGTGCCCCTGTGCCAGAAAGGACCTAACAATCATGTTTATTAAGTAGTTAGGTCCAAGCAATTTAATATGTATTTATGTCCTAACAATTTAGTAGCCATTTGGAAAAGTAATACACATGAATTAAAAGAAAAAATATTTTTATTTTATACTTAAAGACCACAGTTACTTATTAATAGATGTGTGTGCCTTTTGAGTGCTGCACAACTTCTAAAACCTTGGAATCCAGTTGAACACTACCACCCTCATTCCTGTTCCGCACTGATTTTCACACAGTTCTTTTATTACAGCAACCACCAAAACCCAGCTTCACAAAGACAGGATGTCATCAAAAGAGTATACCTGGAGCTAGTAGTTAATGCAGTGTTCAACAGATGTCAAATGTCACTGTGCTTTCTTTGGAAATTTCGAAGTATCCTGCGGTGCCCCTATGAATGGAATTTGACACCCCAGGTACCTCGACACACAGTTTGGGAACTGCAGACTGTGTCATGTAGGTAGTACATGCTCATGGGTCAAACCTAGGTGCATCAATCCTAGGTTCATATTCTTTTTTTTTTTTTAACATGACTGTATTACTTATTAAAATTAATTTTAATTTAGTGTAATATTTTTAAATGCCATAACAATGGACAAGGTTCACGTCTAATTCACCTGTGAGCTTTCATGTTTAGTTCTTTGCCTTGCGTATAGCAGATGCCCAATAACTACTCGTTGAAAAAAAAGAGAAAATCTCCCCCTTATCTTGGAAATAGGATTTATAAAATCAAATAAAGGACAAGAGGCATTGGAACCACAGAAAGGCTATGATGTCTTTTGGCTTCTTTTAGTTAAGTGTATCTTGTTTCAAACAAGGACCCTGGTCCTTGAAAAGCTGCATGTAAGTGAAGTGGTGTGGCTTAAATCATTTAAAAGACCAATACTTGTAATTTAAATTAAGTTATTTTATTAGCAAATCCTTGATTCTGATAGAGATGCTTACCCCTTGGCGCTTATCACTGTGTTTTGATTTTTATAAAACGCTTTCCTTAAAGTGAAACACACTACAGATTGCATTTAAACACTGGCTGTTAAACTGAATTTCTTGAAACAAGGCCTCAAGCTTGCCCAGGGAGCATACCTTGCAGTCAGTACACGTAAGACTTTGCATTAACAGATCTTTTAACCTAAGGTGGTCAGCTTCCTGAAACCCTGTGGGGTGCACTTAGGCTTGACAAGAAAGACGTGCATAGAAGACTGGAAAGTTGCTGGGTGTTGCTTCATTAGGGGCCACTCTTCCTTCTTAAGTACAGAATCAATGTCCAAACAGAACTGTGAAAAGCAGTAAGGTGATGGAGGTATTAGCTCTAAGATGAACACTTCCCTGTCCTTTCCAGGTACAGAAATGATTTGTCATTTCAAAAACCGGGATGGGGAGCAAGGCTGCTGCTGATTAACAGTTGTCGTCTATGTGCCTGCATTTTAAGGATCAGGGGACGGTAAATAAAAACACATCGATGAGGTCTGTTCCTCTCTGTGCACCTTTATCCAAAGGGGCCTTATTAATGGTGAGATATTCGAGTCTCGCTACCGAAGCAACAAATGTGGACAGCAATAAAAGATAGTCTCTGCAGTAGATATGTCCCCTCTGAAACACCAAGTAGCAGAGCGTGCAGCAGGGGAAGAATTGTGGGTAGTAATTTGGGTGTTAAAATATTAATACATTTCTGCATTTTTAATATGGTTTCCTTTTTAAATAGTAGGCAGATTATGGCACACGAGCAGATAGGTTTATGATTCCAAATTAAATTTTAAGCATTAAAAAAATCCAAAAGGAACTACTTTGTTATAAATACATTCAACTAATCTAAACAAGAACTTTCTTTCTTTTCACCTTCTCTGATCATCTGTTAGCTAATTTACAGCCTAATTTTATGATTGTAATATGTGAACAAACTTCATAATGGATTTTAGTCTTAAAATTTCAAAACTTTCAGTCATTCCTCTAGTTCACCTTTGATTATCTACTCTGTGCTAGACAATAGCCCCTGGACTCAAAATGGGGAATCTGGGAAGGCTTCACTGAGGAGGTGACTTTCATACCTGGGCATTAGCAATGTGAGAGCCATTGTGTACATCTGCCATTTATGGTTTTACTCTGTAGTATTTGAATCTCATCTCTTCAGAGCAGAAGCAGAATTTTTTTTGCCCTTAACCTATCTTTTTGTTTTCTAACTTCTACTTCTCTCTAACTCAGATCCTAGTTCTTGTGAAAAATTTGTCCTGGGGAAGGAAGCAAGGCCCCTTAACGTTTTTTCTCATTTCTCCTATTTCCCCACAGGCAAAGATGCCTTTCGATGCCAACAAACTATATTGTAGTGAAGTGCTGGCCATATTGCTCCAGGACAATGATGGTGAGGCTCCCTCTCAGTATTGATATTCTGTTAGGATAGGAGCCAAGCTTGTTTCAGATCATGACAGCAAGCTCTCTTGCCTTTGGCATCCCCTTGCGCTCGCTCTCGCTCTCTGTGCAGCTTTTGTACTCTGTCAAGCTATATTGATTTTGTTTGCTGATGTATCAGTGTTAGACGGCTGTAAAATCTGACAGTTAGCTTCATTTTTTTCTTCCTCTATTTTTTCCCCTTTTAGAAAACAGGGAATTGCTTGGGGAGCTGGATGGAATCGATGTGCTTCTTCAGCAGTTATCCGTGAGTAATTCTTATGCTTCCTGTCTGCCATGAAGATACATGGCCTGCTTTAAATGGGAGGTGGAGCTGGAAATTGTGGGAAGAAATAGGCCATGTGATGCAAGCCATATGGAGTATGTTGGCAGGTTTGAGGTTACAGCAGAGCTACATAGTTTGCCTCCTTTTCTTAGTCATTTGTTCTTTATGACCAGATATCACTGTATATCTGCTATGGATTTTCTCCGTCTTCTGATATTTGTCAATTCAGAAGAGGTGTGCTTCCTGCTTAACTATATATTCTTGGGCCAAGAATACCAAATTTTTTCCACTTGACCCACTCCCAAGATTATTCACTTCCTTTCTTTCAGTCTGCCAGTAAAATGGATTCTCTTCATTTAGAATCCAGATAAGCTCAAGGAGTACAAGTTCCAGTGCAGTGGGATAGAGGTCACAGAAGAGGATAGGGAAGGGTGTGGTTCTAGAGGCTGGAATATGAAATTAGAAAATGCCATTTTCTCATTGTAAGAAATATAAGTCTAGTTGAAATGTTCTGCTGGCATTCTGAAAATACTGTTAAGATTTCTTCTAACAAATCTCATCTGTGCTATTTCAAAACCAGGACTGAAAATAGATCATTTGGATAAAATCTTGAGTGTTGGGAGTGTCTGAGATGTCAGTTTGCACACAGCTGCCATCTTGGTGCCAGCAGCCTGAGTGGCTTGGCCTCCACCCCAAAAAATAGAGCTTTGAAATGTGAATCTGTTTCCAGTTTTCTGGGAAGGTGCTTAGTCCTGTTCCTGCAAGATTATTGATCATTTTGTAGTGGAGTCTATGGGTAGGCATACACTGTTAAAAGGCTTTCCTCTTAACATGCCGTGTATCTCTGGCAGAGACAAAATGTCTGCTTTCAGCTGTTCCCATGACTTAGAGCCACAACTGCTATGTGAGGCAGTTCAGTAGCCCCGATGGTTAGGAAACTCTTCCTTAGGTTGTGGCCCTTCCGGATTGTGGTTTCTTTTAGAAGGGGTGAAATGGGTCGTGGTTCGGCTGGGCAAGTAGAGGGTTTGGAGGTAGCTGGCAAAGTTGTTTTCTGACCTGGAGATGGTGATTTCAGCTTTATATGCCTTTTATGGAATTTTCTATATCTGTGTTATATTTCACAGTAAAAGGGTTTTGTTTTGGTTTTTTAAATCTGCCTCCTTGGAACTATCAGTCACTCATGGACCCATTGGTCACTTGAGTGTTTTGGTTTTTTGTTTGAACTGATAGCTGTCTAATACCCGTGACTCAGAAAGTCCAGTTTCTCTAACGTGGAAGCCGCAGAGAATTTCGTTTGGTGAGCTTCTGCTTCCTCAGTTGTTGGGGTTATCAGGGCAGGCAGACTGGAAATTGTTGAATGCTGGCTGATGAAAAGATACTCTCTCATGGCTCTGTGTTTTCTGGTGTCTTTGCTTGATAGGTGTTTAAAAGACACAATCCCAGCACCGCGGAGGAGCAGGAGATGATGGAGAATTTGTTTGATTCACTCTGTTCCTGCCTAATGCTCAGTTCCAATCGTGAACGCTTCCTGAAGGGTGAGGGTCTGCAGCTGATGAATCTCATGCTCAGGTATGTCTCTTCTCTCCTAGTGCTCTGGGTTTTTTTGTCCAGCTCCTCACTGTTAGCCCAGATTCCAGAACATGTATCTATGGTCTTTTCGTCCATTGAGTTTCTTAGATATGAAAATCAATAAGGCCTTTAGGGGTGTGTGTGCACACGCGCGCGTGTGTGTGTGGTCTTCTCTCAAGTTAGAGTGGGTGAACAGAACGCACATTTTGGTCTGTTTGTGCCATGTTGTGTCAGTTGGTGATATGACCGCTCCATTGAAGGGAAACATCTCTTTGCTCCTTCTCTTACTGTGTTCTCTTACTAGACATGAAATCTAGTCATGATCTTCTAAACATACCCTGTGTTAATTTCTAAACTTTATATCACACGTAGACCTATCTGTGCCATATGTTTGTCTGGATTTTTGTTGTTGACAGCAGAATATCATTTTTTATTTATAGATATTTTTCATTTTATATTATTTTCTGTGAATTGCACATATGCTATGTGGCTAGCATAGGAGACATGAAAATGTTCAAGACAGTTCTAGAACTTTTCTTTATAGTACTATCCTTGCAGATCTTATTATTTATGCTCTAATTCCTTAAGGTATTTAAAATGGATATCGTGTTTAATATATTTCACAGAATCCTAATGCTGGGAGTAAATGGGAGGTACCTTGTGAATAGCTCTTGAGAAATCTGTCTAGAAAGGGGAATAGAGAAATGGGGGAAGGGGGTGTAGTGACCAGAGTGTGGTGTGGGGTCAAGGGACCATTTTTTAAGCTGAGAGCCACTAGAGCGTGTTCGTGTGGCTGAAAGACACTAATCATTATTCTTCATGAAATCGAGCTAGAGTCTGCACTCTTGAAATTTCTGTTCATGTATATGCGAAACTCTGTTAAACTAGTTCTTTGAAAAAATTTTTTATAAATTCAATAAATATACCTATTAAATATAATCTAAAATATAGACATGCAGAACTGCTGTTAAAAGGCTGATGAGGGACTATGTTAAGTGCTGCACTTACAAAGAAATGAATAAGACAGGATTCTTGCCTAAGAAGCTAAAAAAACAGCTCTTGTCATGTAAACACAACCCAACCTTCGGTGTAGATTTCTTTCATTCTTTTTTTCTGTAATTATTCCCTTGTTTTTACCAGCTTTTTAGTCCTGTCACACATGTAATTTTCTATATTGTTTCTTTTTAAATTTAACATGGCATTTCCCATTTGGTTACATAATCTGTGAGTTTTCAATAACTGCATAATGGACTCTGAGGAAATATAGCTTACTTAGTATTCTGTTGGTGATATTGAGACTATTTCCATTGTTTTGATATTGTAGCAAATTCTACAATGACCATGTTTTTGTTTAAAACTATTTTTGTATTTAAGATTATCAAGGTATATGTTTCTAAAATATCTTCTCTTCAGGCCTGTGTAGGGCTGCAGTCATAGTAGACCTCTTCATTTGGCCAGTGCATACCAGACCTTGAATTGATTGAAAACCTTCCTTTGTGGAATTGCTTTAAAAAAATCTATTTTAAAGTGCAGAGAGGGGCATTGGAATTATTCAGAGGCCTTTAGTGTTCAGCTGATTTTTGCTAGCTTTACTCTCTTGAGTCTTTTGTTTGTTTATCTCCTTTACCCTTCTAATTGCCTGTCCTTTTGTTGAAATGACCCACCTTCTCTCGAGTAAATAGCATATAAAGAAGATGCATTTGGCTTCCTGGGCCTTCTAACCTTAAAACTGTACTCTACAGGAGACTTTTCTCTAAGCTTCTTAAAGGTCTGAACTGCCAGTGTCTTTGGATGGTTGAACGCAAATACAAAGTGATGTATTCCTGTAGCATATGGCTTGGTAATGTGCAGCAGTGGGGAGCTGAATAAATAACCAGAAATATGGATTTTTCAAACAGGAATGCTGAGATTCTGGGAGCCTATAAAAAGGTGCTCCAAAAGCCTTAGAAACTGTACCTCTGTAGGGTCTCCTAACTTTTCATTTTTGAATGCTGCAGTTACTGTTAGATTAATTCTTTTGCATTAGCTAGCTATTTTAGCAGATTCAGCATTCCCTTTTTTCTCTTTCCCATGCTTCTTTGTTCTGTGTTATTTTTCTTCTTCGGACTCCCAAATGGAAAGTTTAATTGGGAGGGAATTTTTTTTTCCTACTAGATTCACCCTGATCTTCTAGCAAGAGCTGCCAAGTTGCACTCTGTCTAGAGAGACGCCCGTTCGGTACTTGGAGGCTGTAGCACTAGAAGTTCAGGAGAGTTCCTGGGGTTCCGTTGCTCCTGAGTACTACTCTTTACTGTGATTTAGGCTTTGAGCAGTCATGAGATGCCCTCCTGGAAAGGCGACAGTGTGGTCCAGCATGGAAGAGTGGGCTTTGGGAGTTGAGGTAAATGTGGGTTTGGAACATAGCTCTTTCACTTACTAGTGGATGTTTGGTGAGTTACTCTAACCTTTCTGACCTCTGACCGTCTGTTTTTCATCTGAAAAATGGGAGTAACAATGCCAGATTTGCAGGGATTTTGTGGAAATTAAGCTATACGTAATGTGTCTGGGACAATTCTGCAACTATTAAAACACTGATAAAGTACCATGTTAACTTACTATGTTAAGTGCTAAGCTTAATACAGAGATGAACAGGACAGGATTCTTGCCTTTGAGAAACTCAGTCGCTAGTGAGGGAGGCCAATGTTAAGTAACTGCAATATAATTTAATGTGTTAAATGAACTGTTCCTCTTAAGGATTTGCATGTCTGTGATTTTTTTTTTTTTTACATTTCTGATTACTGATAAGCAAAGGTCATTAGCAAGATAGGCATTTACACACACATATTATCACACATACACATATACTACCCCATTTAATATTTATCAACTTTATTGAAGCATAATTTATTAATAATAAAACATGCCCATTTTAAGTGTACAGTTTTAATTTTGACAGATGTATCCATCTTTGTTTTCAACACAATGAAGATATAAAATGGTAATGTCCGATAGAAATGTAAGGCAAGCAAGGTGTATAGTTTTATATTTTGCAATAGCATGGTAAAAAGGTTAAAAGAAACAAAATTAACTTTAGTAATACATTTTATCTAACAGAGTATAATAAAAATCATCTCAACAGGTAGTCAATAAAAAAATATTATTGAGCCATTTTACTTTTTTTACTACGAAGTCTTTGAAATCCAATGCATAAATTTATCTCAATTCAGTGCTAAATTTTTATAAAGTACTTGCTTTGTATCTAGATTTCATAAGATTTACAGTTGAAAAGCAGATTCCCATACCTAAGTTTCTCCAAACATACTTAAATGTTTCCTAATAACTGAATCAAGTATCAGTTTTTAAATTTAAATTTATTTAGTCTGTGTTTTGTTTAGCCTGTTTCAACAGATTGTTTTTGAGATTCATTCACTTTGCATGTATCAGTAATTTGGTTCTTGTTCACTTTTAGCAGTATTCCATTATATTTCTGCATTCCAGTGTATCCGTTTTTTAATTTATTCACCTATTGATAAACAGGTTGTTTCCAGTGCCTTTTATTATTAATAAAGCTACTTAAAAGTCTTTAGATAAACATTTGTTTTCATTTCTCTAGGGTAAAAACCTAGGAGTGGAATGACTAGGTCATATTGGAAATGTAGGTTCACTATTGGAAACTACCAAGCTGTTTTCCAAAGTGGTTGTATCATTTTCTATTCCCCACCTTCCCCCCACCCCAGCTAGGTATGAGAATTCCAGCATATCCTCCTCAACACTTGATGATTAGGCTAAATTTCTTTAAGAATCTTCCCCCTCTGTCACTTCCTCAGCCCTGTCCTTACACCCACCCACCCACTCCCAAATGTTGAGGGTTAGGTTCTGGCATCCTGCACTTTCCACTGTGGGAGCATTTACCATCCTGTGTGGCTGGCATGTTTGTCTCTGACTTACTATAAGACTTCTGAGAACAGAAACTAGGTCTTCTTCCTCTTTTATCTCCAGTACTTAGCAATAGATACACATTAGGTTCCCAGTAAATATTTTCTAAATGAATGAGAAAAGGATTTGAGAAACGTTTTTGCTGTTTTAAATCATTGGGTTATAGAATTTCTAGCAAATCCCATTCATAGACTCAAAGAATAAGGAGTGATTTATTAAAAACCATACATTTGAGAGCTCAGTCTTCTGTCTAGATGTATTTAGTCCTAGTTTTCCCTGTCAGATTTAAAAAAAAAAAAAAACATTTATTTATTTATTTTAGGGAGAGAGAGCGAGCGCATGTGCAGGGGGAGGGGTATGGGGAGAGGGAGGGAGAGAGAATCCTCAAGCCGACTCCAGGCTCAGCACAGAGCTGGATGCAGGGCTCAATCCCAGGACCCTGAGATCATAACCTGAGCCAAAATCAGGAGTCAGTTGCTCAACCGACTGAGCCACCCAGGCACCCTTTCCTGTCAGATCAGGTTATGAACCTGATCTTCAAGGCTCTGGGGAAGGCAGGCATCAGCTGCTGTACTGGGCTTCCTGCCCTGTTTGGCCTGTGCTGGTGCTGTGCTGCAGAGCAGAAGCCAACACAAGTTTCCACACTTCAGTTTATCCCCCTTTGGGACACTTAACCTCTCAACACTCTTCCTCCATCATCCTCCAAAATATTTCAGGCTTATGGTTTAGGCATTCGTTTCTTATAACCTTTCTACTTAACATCCAGAGAATTCCTTCATACAGCATTTGTTTATAGGGACTGTAAAGAGAGCTGCTACCTCTTTGCCTTTACCGGACAGGCCTTTCTCCTCTGCTTTACCCTCCCACCCAGGTGTTAGTTTAGTTGTCAGGTGACTTTTTTTTTCACTCCTGTGTTAAGAGTGTTTGGATTTTACAGTGCTCGACAGAATCAATAAGAAAAAAAAAAGCTTTCCATTTTTTGTTTTTCCTCTGTCAAAGGACAGATGAAGACATTTTGGAAAAGCAGAAAAGATTGTTGAGGTGATATTTAAAAATGGAACTCATGCTATGGAAAAAGCAGCAGATAGCCATCCTGGCATCTAGGAACCCCCCCCCAAAGGAATTTCTTATTTAGTCATAGTGTTTTGATAAGGAAAGAGAAAAGATGGGATGAGGGAAGAAGGCGCAGAACCTCTTGGACAGTATACACTGTGTATATATGGTATATACTCCCCTCATAGAGAAAATACTGCTCCGTGTGGGTCCTCATGCTTTTGCTTTGAGTGTCAAGAGTTATGGTACAAAGAGGATGTTTGCATGGTCTTTGGCTAGCAGCCGAAGTGTTAAGATACGACTATGAACCAAGTGGTATTTTTGTAGTCAAGGGTAGTGGAGAGAAAATTTAGGAAAGTCACAATTTTTTGTGAAGTTTAACAGAACGATCAGATTCAGAGTCCAGTTCCCCGAAATAAAACTAACTTATACTTACGGGGGGATGGCCATCATAGAATTTAGCCAGACATGAGGGTAGAGCTATACAAATGCTCTCATTGCCCCCTGGATGGAGACTGATTTGCCATTTCTACACTCTTGGTTACAAATGTCTCTCTGTTAAGATGGTTGCTGCAAATAGAAGATTTCAATATATCAGGTTTAATTATAGACTGTACTCCAAATCATTTGCTTCCTGCCACCACAAAGCACTTTTTTTTTTTTAACAGTATGTCCTTGTTTCAAATGGTTCAGTGTTCTTTAAGAAGCAACAAAGCCAGTGGGAGACAGAAGAATTACATTGTCAGTTTCCTTGAAAATGTTGACATGAAGCTTATTACTTCTGTTGTAAAGCCCTGTTCCAGTTAGAAAGAGAAGAGACCACTGAGATCCCAAGGGATGTGTACAAATGCAGCTTGGGGTTGTGTAGCAGAAACACAGTGAACCCATCTTGGTTATTAACTGTTTAAACCAAAAAAAAAAAAAAAAAGAGAGAGAGAGAGAGAGAAGGGTACATAGACACATCCCTTTAGGAACCACCAATTTTTTTCTCCCTGAGGTTTCTCAGTAAGATTTTCCTTAATCTAAAGAAAAGTGTCTCTGACAAAGAAAACAAAAAATGGCGATGGTATACCATCTGCAAAGTAAGCTTTTGCAGGCCCAGTTCTGGACTGTGGGCTTGAACCAAAGTGTAAATGTAGGCAGCCAGCCTGGGGAACTCTCTTAAACCTTGAAATTTTATTTCCTTGGTTTTTACCTTGTTCTGTATTGGTTTTGTTCCTAATGAACATGGGAAGGTCCAAACCCTATTGCGTTTTTTATTTTTGTGGTCCTTTTTAGGTTTTTGTTGTTGTTTTTTAAGAGCTAGAGCCTTTTCTTCTGACTTTCAGTCTCTGGGATTTAACTGCAAAAGCAAAATAGTAACGCAAACATTTTAGAAATCAGCTGAGCTTCCTGGTGGGGTTATATACAGTTTGTGCTCCAAGCTGCACACACACATCTTGCTTGTTGTTTGTCCAACAAGCAAGCGTTCCCTTTCCCCATTCACTGAATATTATCATTCTTTCTTAGATGGATAATAGTAGTTTGCACCTGTTCTCTGGGAACCAGAAAAACGCTTCAAAGCACAAAGTAATCCTTCCAACAGCCCTCCAGGCTGGCGTTACCTCTTCATAAATGGAAAGTGCTGTGGCTGAGAAGGCAGATTAAACTGAAGCAAGATTACTTGGCAGGAAATGGTGGAGGGCCTGTCGGAGCCCTTCCATCAGACTTCATAGCTATTCATCATTTCAGGCTGCTAAATTGTACATATTTAAAGTACACAAGTTGATGCGTTTTGCGGTGTGTGTCGACCTATCTTACCATCACCGCAAACATGACAACAAACATATTTATTGTACCCAAATATTTCCTTGGGCTGCATGGTAATCCATAACTCCTCTCCCTCCACCTCAAGTCTTGATTTGTTTTCTGTCCATTATAGGTTAGTTTGCATTTTCTAGAACTTTATGTAAATGGAGTCATTACACTATGTACTCTTTTTTTTGGTCTGGCATATTTAACTGTAGGAAATGGGAGATTTTTTTTTGAGATTTATTCCATGTGTGTTAATAGTTCTTTTTCTTTGCTGGGTAGCATTCCATTTTATGAATATATCACAGTTTGTTTATTCACTTGTTGATGGACATTTGGGTTTTAGTTTTTTGCTCTAATAAACAAAGTTATGAATATTCAGGTACATATCTTTAGATGGACATATTTTTCATTTCTCTTGGATAAATGCTTATGAATTGAATGTCTGGGTCATAGGATAGGTATATGGTTAACTTTTTAAGACACTATTAATCTGTTTTTACAAATTTGTTATACCATACCATTTTTATATTCCCACCAGCAGTGTATGAGACTTCCATTTGCTCCATATCCTCACTAATTCTTGGTGTGGTCAGTGTTTTTTGTTTTAGTCATTCTAATGGGTATGTATAGGTATCTTGTGCTTTTAATGTTCATTTCCCTTGTGGCTAATGATAATAGGCTTTTTCCATGGGCTTATTTGCCACTCATATAGCTTCTTTGGTGGTGTCCAATCTCTTGCCCATTTTGGCAGGAGGAGGGGGAGTTATTTGTCTTATTGTTGAATTATAACAGTTTTTAATATATCATAGATACAATCTTTTGTCAGATATACGATTTACATATAGTTTCTCCAACCTCATAACTTGCCTTTTCATTTTCTTAGTCTTTTGAAAAGTTTTAAACTTTGATGAGGTATAATTTTTAAGTTTATTCCAATGTTTGTTTGTTTTCCCATTTGAGTAAACTTAGGTAGTCAGTGTCTCTCAAGGAATTCCTTTTATCTTAGTGGTCGAACTTATGAGCATAAAGTTGTTCATGAGTATTTCCTTATTCTTTAATATCTGCAGAATGTGTAGTGATGTGCTCTCCCTTATTCCCAGTGTTGGCCGTTGATGTGTTCTTTTTTTCCTAATCAGGCTGGCTATCAATTTTGTTGATCTTGTCAGAGAATCAGGTTTTTCTTACTGATTTCTCTCTAATGTTTTTTGTTTTCTATGTCAGTGATTTCTGCTCTGATCATTATTTTTCTTCTGATTACTTGGCGGTTTAATTGGCTATTTTCTCATTTCTCAGGGTGGGTATTGAAGATCATTTATTTGAGATCTTATTTTTTTAAAAGGTTTATTTATTTATTTTAGAGAGAGATAGCACACAAGCAGGGGGAGGGACAGAAGGAGAGGCAGAGAATCTCAGGCAGACTCCCTGCTGAGCTCAGGGCCTGATGTGGAGCTCGATCTCACTACCCTGGCTCATGACCTGAGCCCAAATCAAGAGTTGACCGCTTAACCAACTGATCCACCCAGGAGCCCCGAGATCTTATTTTTTAATATGTTTGATGCTATAAATTTCCCTCTAATTGCTATCTTAAGCCTTGTCACACACATTTTGGTATGCTGTATTTTCAGTTCAAAATACTTTCTGATTTATCTTTTCATTTCATCCTTGACCCATGAGTTATTTAGAAGTGTGTTATTTAGTTTCCAAATATTTGGGGATTTCCCAAATGTTCTTTCTGTTTTTTATTTCCACTCCAATACCATTGTAGTTAAAGAACATACTTTATATGATTTGAATCCTTTTAAATTTATTAAGACTTGTTTTTGGCCCAGAATATAGTCTATGTTGCTAAATATTCCTGTGCATCTGAAAGGAATGTTCTGTAAAATATCAACTAGGTTAAGTTAATGGTGATGTTTAAGTCTTCTCTGTCCTTACAGATTTTCTGTCTACTTATTCTATCAGTTATAAAAGGGATGTTGAAATCTCTGACTATAATTGTGAATATGTCTGTTTCTCCTTTGAGTTCGGTCAGTTTTTGCTTTATGTATTTAGAAATTCTTTTAGGTGCTTAAAACGTTTAGGAGTATATGCTATCTTGCTTAATTGACTCTTTTATCATAATGAAATGACTCTCTTTATCCCTGATAATGTTCCTTGATTTGGAATCTACTTTGTTTGATATTAATATAGCCAGTACAACTTTCTCTTGATTAGTGTAAACGTGCTATATCTTTTACCATCTATCATGCAATAAATTTTGTCCCCTCCTCTATTCATATTTGAAGCCCTAATGCCAAGGTGGCTGTATTTGGAAATAGGGCCGTTAAGATGGTAATTAAGGTTAAATGGGGTCGTAAGGGTAGGTCCCTAATCCAATAAAATTGGTGGTCTTGTGAGAAGAGGAAGAGATGTCATCAGGAATATGGGTACACGGTGAAAGGCTGTGTGAGGACATGGTGAGAAGATAGCCATCTACAAGCCTATGTGTCTTTATATTTAAAATGTGGGGTTTTTTTGTGGGCAGTATACAGTGGAGTCTTCATAACAATTTCTGCCTTTTAATTGAGATCTTTATGCCATTTACATTTTTGCTTTGTCTGCCTTCTTTTATTTTTTTAAGATTTTGTTTTTTAAGTAATCTCTACATCCAACATGGAGCTCGAACTCACAATCCTGAGATCAAGAGTCACTTGCTGTACTAACTGAGCCAGCCAGGCGCCCCACATCTGCCTACCTTTGGATTAACGTCTTTTATTATCCTGTGTTATTTTCTTAGGTGGCTTCTTAGCTCTTTCTCTTTGCCTTTTTAGTGGTTGTTTTCAAATTTATAGTATACATCTTTAACTTACTACAGTCTGTCTTCAGGAAATAGTATACCATTTCATCTATAGTGTAAGAATTTTGCGACAATACTTCCATTTCTCCCTCCTGGTTTTTGTGCTATTGTTGTCATATATTTTACTTCTGTATATGTTATAAATACCAATACATATTGTTTGTCTTTTTGTTTAAATAATTATCTTTTATAAAGAGATTTTTTTAAGTTAGAAAAAAATCTTTTATTTTTACCAACCCATTTGCCATTGCCAGTGCTCTCTTCATTCTTTTGTGTAGATTCAGATTTTTATCTGGTATCAGTGTCTTTCTTCCCTAACGATTTCCTTCAACATCTGTTGTAGTGCTGGTCTGTTGGTGATGATGTTCGTCAACTTGGGTATGTCTGAAAAAATACTTGCCTTCACCTTTGAATGATATTTTCACCACGTGTAGCATTCTGTGTTAATAGGCTTTTTTTTTCTTTCGGTTCTCTTAATAGCATTGCTTCACTGTCTTCCAGATTGCTTGCTTAGCCATGAGAAGTCAGCTGTCATTCTTATGTTAGTTGTTCTGTTTGTAATGTGTCCCCTTTTGTCTGGATGTTTTTAGGATCTTCTTTCTTGCCGATTTTGAACAGTCTGGTTATGAGGTTCCTTGATGTAGTTTCCTTCATGTCTCTTGTGTTTGGACTTCATTGAGCTTCTTGGGTCTGTGGGCTTATAGTTTTCATCAAGTGTGGAAAATTTTCAGTCATTATATTTTCAATTTTTTTCCTTGTCCCCGTATATTTTCAATTTTTTTTTTCTTGTCCCCACCCTCCTGTCAGGAACTCCAGTTATATGTATATTGGCTATTTGAAGTTGTCCAACCATGGTTCACTGGTCATCTATTAGTTTTTTCCAGTCTTTTTTTTTTTCTTTCTGTGTTTTATTTTAGATAGTTTCTATTGTTATGTATTCAGGTTCACTCCTTTCTTCTGTACTTAATCTCATCCAGTGTATTGTTCATCAGGCATTGTATTTCTTCTTCTCTAGATACCTTCCCTGTTTCTAGTTAGCATACTGAAGCTTTTTTAAACCTTGAATATATCAAATATAGTTATAATAAAACTATTTTAATGTCTTCTGATTCTGTCATCTATGTTATTTTTATTATTTTTCTCTTCTTTATGGTTAATATTTTCCTGCCTCTTTAAATGCCTGTTAATTTTTTTCTGAAATTTAAACATTGTGAATTTTACCTTCTTGGATGCTGAATGTGTGCGTGTGTCTATATGTGTCTGTCTGTGTCTCCTTATAAATATTCTTGAGCTTTGTTCTAGCATATAGTTAAATTACTGGGAGTGGTTTCCTCCTTTGGAGGCCTACTTTTAAGCCCTGTTAGGTGGGACCAGACTAGCCGTTAGCCTCTGGCTAATTTTGCCTCAGGAGTGAAGCAATACCCTCCTGAGTTCTCCCCCTGATGTACTGTGAATTCACAAAGTTTTTCCACTCCAGCTGGTGGGAACACAAACTATTTCTGGCCCTCGGTGAGTTCTAGGCGTTGCTTCCCCCTTCTTCTTTCAGGTGGCTCCTTTCTACAGCCTTGGCTAGTTTCCTCACATGCACCTCCTAATTAGCACTCAGCTGAAGACTCAAAGAGACCCTGTGCACACCTCTGTGCAGCTCTTGGTCTGGCAGTCCGCCTCCCTGTGAGCTCCAGCCGCACTGGTCTTCCCTACTCTGCCCTGTGTCTCCACCCTGCTCTGAGGCCTGGAGACTCTCCAAGCAGCCAGCTGGGCTCATTGCAGGTTTCCCTCACTCAGGGACCATTGTCTTGTGATGTCAAGTGTCTGAAAACCATTGTTTTATTTGTTTTGTTATTTTGTTTGTTAGTTTATTTTGGGTGTGGGAGGGGAGATATAAATTTAGTCCCTGTTACTCCATCTTGGCCCACAGTGGAAGTCCAAGAGCATATTATCTATTTTTAAAAATATTTTCTAGTATACATTTTCTTACTATTAAGTGCTAGTTTACAGTAATACAAATAACTTTTATGTATTGATCTTATATTAAGCAACTTTGCTATGTCACGTGTCAGGCTGGTTTTGTTGCAGTAGCAACTCTGCAACCTCAAGGACTTTCAGTGACAGATGTTTATTTTGCACTCCTGATACATCCATCTCTGGCCATCTGAAGTTTTGCTCCACATCTTTAGTTTGGGATTCACACTAAAGGAACAGTGTTCAGTGGGTTGTGACTTTCTCAGAGCAGAGAGAAAAGGTTGAATAATGCAATAAATCTTTAAACTGCTCCTCCAAAGGCACATATATTACTTATGCTCACATTTTATTGGCCATAAAAAGTCACATGGCCAAATCTGATGTCCGTGGTACAGGGAGGGAAGTATAAACAGTGATACGTTTGAGCTAGCTCGTACAGGCTCGTGAGAGCTCCCTGTACACCTCTCTTTCCAACACCGTGTTTAGTGGTATCACATTATTAACTTGAAATCCGGGATAGTGGGAGTATTTACACCACGTAAACTGGAAAATAAAGCAAATCAGCACTTTTTCCCTGGAGAGCTAGTTGTTGAACTTTTAGTAGCAAATCCCTGGGTATATGCCCCTTTTAGGGAGTAACAGTTAATAGGTGGGAACAAAATTATTTTCTGTCACATTTCATTTCAATAATTTGTTTGTATGTGTATGTGTGTTTACATTTTACTAGCTATGACTTCTAATGCAGGGTTAAATAGGAAGGAGTTGTGATCAAGGGCAAACTTTTCTTATTCCTGGTGTTAAAGGGAGTGTATTTTATTGAATATAATGTTTGTTTTGAGTTTTTTGGAGATAGCATTTATCAGTTTAAGGAAAATTCTTATCTTATTGATGTCACAGATTTTACATAATTGATCAGTCAGTTTTATCAAATGCTTTTTCTGCATTTATTGAGATGGTTTTTTAAAGTTAATATAACGCAAATTGCATTAACAGATTTTCTAATGTTGAACTAACCTTGCATTCCTGGGAGAAGCCCATCTTTTTTATGTTTTCTAGGATTCTGTATTTTATTTAGGAATTTGATACCTATACCTGAGTGACTTTGGCCTGTAAGTTTACTTTCAGAAAGGTTTTGTTTGTTTATTTTAGCTTTATTAAATGAGCTGAATAATGTAGGGGTTAAGTAATACTGGAATTATTTCCATCTTAAATATTTGCTAGAACTTGATAGTGATTGCTTCTGGACTTCAAATTTTCTTTGAGAGAAGATTTTAACTACTGATTGAGTTTTCCGAATGGCTATAGACCCATTCAGGTTTTCTTTTTTCTTTTTGTTGAGTCAGTTGTGGAAATTTATATTTTCCTAGGAATTTGTCCATCTTATCCATTTTCCAAGTTTTTGGCATAAAATTATTCCTTATGCTCAGTTGTCTTAGTATCTGCTGTATTTGCAGTTCTCTCCCTTTCTTATCAAACCCGTTATTGGTTTTTTTGTGTGCCTTTTCTCTCATGATCACTCTTGCCAAAAGTTTGTCCATTTTATTGGTCTTTTTGAAGAACCAGATTTGAGTTTTGTTGATCCTCTTTATTAGGGATTGGCAACTAAGGCCTGTGGAATAAATCTGGCTGAGGCCTGTTTTTTTCTGTGACCAACAAACTAAGAATGGTTTTTGTATCTTAGAAGTGTCACATATATTTTAAAACACACACAAAGAAAAAGATGCTACAGAAAGCATATACAGCCCATGAAACCTGCAGTATTTTCTCTGTGGCCCTTTGCATACAGTTTGCCAACCTGTGAGTGGTTTCTGTGCACATCTGGGCCACCATAGTGCTGTACACCGGAATCTTAACCTCTGTTTTCTACATATTTGTTTTGTTCGCTGGCAGTTAGTCAAGCAGTGGTTGGTACCAGTAGTTTATGAGAAATGGATGGGAATAGATATGGAAAATTGAAAAACTATGTCTAGCAACATAGAAGATCACCATTCTGTTTTAGCGGTGGGGTATCTCTTAGCATCTCTCAGAGCACCAGTGTTCTTTGGCACAGTAGTTCGAGAGCAACTATGAATTTAGTTACATTGATCTCACTGTTTCATCCATAGAAATCCTGGATCCTGGAAAGTGATCTTCTCTTCTGGGAGCTAAAAGGAAGTCAGCTTTATCGTGTTCGTTGTAAAGCAAACAAAAATGATTTCATACTGTATCATCCAAGTTTCTTGCCAGGATTAATTTGTGGTTCACCGTATCTTTTAAAGACTGCCTGTCACCTTTTTTTTTTTTTTTCTATTCGCCAGTGCCTTTTGCTTATGGAGGGAGTGGACTTTACCTCTTTTTACTTGTTCTTAAAGTCACTTTCCTCCAGGGTTCCTTCCCTTTTTTCTGTACCCTTTCAGGGTGGTCGTATTTACACCATTGATTCAGACACTGCATGTAGATTGAATAATTCTTCCAAATTTGCCCCTATTTTTAATCTCATTCCTAGACTTTAGACCCATGAGCTTAAGCTGGACATCAATGCTATGTCTCATAGGCACCTCAGGTTCAATCTGAATTCAGTCCTTTTTACTTCTAGTCTACTACTACTTTGCTTTTTTTTTTTTTCTTTTACCCATCTCTCTGCCTCTAATATATTTTCCCTCTGTCTTCTGACGCCCCCCACCAAGTACTGCTCGATCCACTGTGGCAGGTGTAATCTTTCTAATACACAGACTCAGGAGGCTTCATGTCTTGCTGCTGCCCCTCTTGCTCTTTGTATTCTAGTAGTACCGTGCACCACTTCCCTGAATGTTCCCTGCCTACTTGTGTCTTTGCTTGTGCTGTTGTTTCTGTCTGCTTAAAACACCCTCTCCCTTTTCACCTGTCTGGGAAAGACACCCGGTGAAGCTTGGTTTGGGCATCATCTCTTTTGTGAGGCCTCTCTGACTGAAATACAGTCAGCCCTCCTTCCTGCGTTCATGTTCCACTTTGTAGAACAAAACCTTCACTGTGGTGCTTGGCTTTTCTCAGTATACCCATTGCCTGCATATCTGTCTCGCCTGTGAACTGAGTTCCTGACACACATGAGCCGTGCCTGCCTCTATGTCATCAACTTATATCTGGCACCTGTTAGGAACCTCATATATTTGATGAAAGAACAAATGAACAAAAAAAAAATTAGAATACGTGTTTACAGCGAGAGTGGTTTTGTATGATAAAGAAGAACAAGCTAATTAAGACAACAATGGAAACTTCCCTCTCCCCATCCCTTCCTCCTCATCATAAGGTTCATTTTGGCAGAATAAGGAGCAGTAGCCGATTCTATGTCATTTCCCACAACCACCCACTTTTATAGAGGCTAGCATTCACTTTGGTCCTGGCGTGATCGACAACCTGATGAACCCAGACAAGACTAAGATAAACTACTTGTCCTCCAGTAGAATAAATATTTCAAATAAAGTCAACCCAAGAAAGTCAGGCCAAACAGCTATTGATTGCTAAAAGCCTGATCTTAAGCCCAATGAATATTTCAAAGTTCACCTCCATGCAGCCTGCCTAAATGGTGATCAATATGCAATTACTGCCCCCTTTAAACGTGTCTTACACTGCCTACGTGAAGAAGGGTTTTACTTTTTAAATCTTTTGTTTGTTGAATTTGCTTAGGCAGGAAAAACGAGGGAGACTTGGCTAAATCAGAGTCTTTTACTTTTAGTATTTCCAACAATTCTGTTTTATTTGTGAAATGGTTTGAATGTATGCTGCACGGTAATGGCAGGTGCCCGGGGACATGACCATCCTTCATTTCAGGAAGCCTTTTCCTAGTGACTAAACAATGAGAATATTATAGCTCAGTTTCCTAATTTCTGCTCACATCGTTATGTGCCCTAGTCATAACCTTTGCAAATTCAGGTTCGTGAAGTAGGATACTCAAGTCCAGCTGCAGTGAAAACAAATATATTATTTGCCTAGTTTCCTGTTAGAATTCCAGCTTGGTCCAAAAAATCCTTTTCTGCTGAATTTGGAATCTTGTTTACCCTGCTCCTGATATTTAAGATTTCATGTCTCGCAAATATGCCTTTTTTTTTTTTATATATACCAGTATGGTGTGCAAAGCTCTTTGTCATTTTTCACTTATACCATTGTCATGGTCTCCTAACTCTCCTCCCTGCCCCCCACTCTGTCTTCCCTCTAGTGCCTTCATCACAGGGCTGCCAGAATAAGCTTTCTAGAATGTATCCATCCAGTGCCCTTTTCTTCAGCATTTCATGTCTTCTCAACATCTGTGAACCCAGGGGCCCCGGCAACACGTCTAGGGCCTCTTGTGACCTCTGCCCGCCTCTCCTTAGTCATCTGCCAACCCCAGTCATTCACAGCTACCTCTGCTTCCCCTAGGTGGCATGCTCTTACAGCCTCCCGTACCTTTGCACGTGCTGCGTACCCACACTGTCACCAGTCGCACCACTCTCTCCTGTCTGCCTGGCAAATGCTCATTCTTCAGATTGCATTCAGATGTTACTGTCCACGTGACACCTTCACTGACTTCTCCCAGATAAAATTAATTATCTCCACCGCTCACCATCTTGGACTTAATTTCCATTGCTTTGGGCTTTCGAAATTATTTTTATTTAACTGTCCTTAAATTGCTTAAAGACAGGGAGCTTAGAATTGCCAGCAGGTAGTGTAGCACCTGCTGGATGAAGGCACATGCTCAGTAGTAACCTTTTTTTTCCTTTTAAACTCAGTAGCTGTGTTGAATGTCATTTGTGAATATCTATGGGTTGTTTTGATTAATTCTCTGGTAAGGGGAGTAAAGGTAAGAATGTTTACAATACATCCTTGGTCTTTTGAGGTTGGCATCAAATAAGATGTCCAACTATCTCAGTTTGCCTAGGGCTGAGAGGTTTCCCAGGATATGATACTCTCTATGCTAAAAGTGGGACAGTCTCAGGTAAACCAGGGTGGGCTAGCACCAAGGGGCGCTGTCAACAAGCTCTTTACATACCCCCTCTTTTTTTCACTCACTGGGACTCAATTTTGGTTGGCTAGTCTGACCTAAGATAAGCATGCCTTGTCATCTTTAGCACTTTAATAATACAATGTCTTAATATTGTTTCCTTTGCAAAAGACTATCCAAAGGGATGTTATTTCTGATTCCTTTTCTTTGGCTTTCAGATGAGAAATTGGGTGGAGGGCTTTGGGTTACGTTATTACCACCTGTTTGGTCAGGCTTGCCTCCCCTTGGCCTGATAATCACCTTACTCCATCTGCCCGTTCTCCCCTTTTATATCTTTAGTATCCTTATCACCATTGGCTTCTTGATGCTCTGAAACTATGATCGAATTGTCCATATTCTTAAAATAATAATTTTTAAAAATCTTAGCCTGGTTTTCCTCTCAAGCTGATGGACTTTCTTCTCCAGGCTTTACTAGGAGTAGCTCATTCTCACCCCTTACTCTCTCACCTGCTTTCAGATATTTACATATATGTCTGTCTTTTCTTGTACTCCCCCAAATACACATAATCTCTCTCTCCCTCTAAAGTAACTAACATAATGGTCTCAGAACAAGTTTGTTGAATTACATCTTCTCAACTCCTAGAACCTCCTAGACCTCCTTGGAGGTCTTATGGTGTCATACAAGACAAGGTGGCATGGCCTTTAGTATAGCCCATGTTTTCTCCTCAGATCTAAGCTAGGAATACCATTCCTTTCCGCTTCAAAAATGCCTGCCTTTTGTCTGTTCTTTGACCATGCCAGCCCATTTCCACCTTAGGGCCTTTGCACGTGCTATTCCTTCTGCCTTTAATATTTTGCCCTTAAAATGTACAAGACTGATTCATATCAACACTCAGATCTCAGTACAAATGTTACCCCTAAAGAGGCCTTCCTTAATAACCTAACCTGAAATATCCTCTTCATTCATTCTTTTACACTGCATTATTTCCATAACACTTAACACTATCCAGTATCTTGACTTTACATTTGTCTCCTGCAGTTAGAATGTAAGCTCCATGAGGACTGGGACTTGATCTGTCCTATTCACATGAGACGTATCCAGTAAATATTTGTAGATGTGAATGATACATAGGGGAAAAAGTTATTTGCCGACTTCTACTTTTGCCTGATTATTTCATATTAATTTAGTCTCCCTAAATAGATTTACCTGTTTTTGAAAGCAGAAGCCATGTCTTAATTTTTGTTTTTCTCTTGTGTCTACTATAGTACTGAGTAAGTCCTCAGTGAATACTGAATTTTGGCTTGGTTGGTTGATTTACCAGGTATACTAAGATATGAAATGATTGACTTGTTCCTCTCTATCTCATAGAATGTTAAAGACTGTAAGGTTATAGAAAATTGTAGTCCTTAGAGAACTGTTTGCAAGAACAGTAGTCAGTGGCAGGGGAAAAATCACCTTTATTTTTTCTTGAAAACAATTTAACTCCCTAAGTCTAAAGAGTAATGCATGTTCATTATTTTACTGGAGGTTCTAGCCAGGGCAGTTAGGCAAGAAAGTGAAATAAAAGGCATGCAGATTGGAAAGGAATAAGTAAAACTATTTCTATTTGCAAATGACGTTATCTTAAGTCTGTAGATAGTCGTAAAGAATCCACCAAAAAATTATAGTACTAATAAGTGAGTTCAGCAAGATTGCAGGATAATATAAAGATTAATGTACAAAAGTCATTTGTATTTCTGTACACTTGAAATGAACAGTCCAAAAATAAAACTATGAAGACAGTTCCATTTACAATAGCATCAAGAATACAATATCTAGGAATAAATTTAACAAAAGAATTACAAAATTTATACTCTGAAAACTACAAAACATTGTTGAAGGAAATTAAAGGAGTGCTGATAAATGGAAAAATATTTCATATTCATGGATCAGAAGGCTTAATATTGTGAAGATGGCTGTACTCCCCAAAATGATCTACAGATCCAGCACAGTCCCTATCGAAAAGCCAGCTGACTTCATTGTAGAAATTGACAAGCTGATCCTAAATTCACATGGAATTGCAGGGGACCTAGAATAACCAGATAGTCTTGAAAAAAGAACAATGTAGGATTCCCAGTTTTTATTTTTTATTTATTTTTTTAATTCTTTTTTTTTTAAGATTTTATTTATTTATTTGACAGAGAGACAGCCAGGGAGAGAGGGAACACAAGCAGGGGGGGAATGGGAGAGGAAGAAGCAGGCTCCCAGCAGAGCAGAGAGCCCGATGCGGGGCTCGATCCCAGGACCCTGGGATCACGTCCTGAGCTGAAGGCAGATGCTTAACGACTGAGCCACCCAGGCATCCTGCCCCAGTTTTTAAACTTACTACAAATCAGTGGTTGGTAATCAAGACAGTGTGGTACTGACATAACTTAATAGAATATACTTGAGAATCCAAAGATAAAACTGTGTATCTGTGGTCAGCTGATTTGCAACAAGAATACCAAGACCATGGAATGGGGAAAGAATAGTCTTCTATAAATGGTACTGGGACCATTGGATATCCCCATGCTTGAATGAATGAAGTTGTACCATTATCTCACACTATATACAAAGATTAACTCAAAATGAATCAAAGAACTAAATATTGGAACTTAAACTTTTAAACTCTTAAAGGAAATGTAGACAAACTCTTTTTTTTTTTTTTAAAGATTTTATTTATTTATTCGACAGAGATAGAGACAGCCAGCGAGAGGGAACACAAGCAGGGGGAGTGGGAGAGGAAGAAGCAGGCTCATAGCAGAAGAGCCTGATGTGGGGCTCGATCCCACAAGGCCGGGATCACTCCCTGAGCCGAAGGCAGACGCTTAACCACTGTGCCACCCAGGCGCCCCAATGTAGACAAACTCTTAAAAGCAAACATCTTTATGTCATTGGATTTGGCGATGGTTTCTTAGCTCTGACACCAAAAACACAGGTAACAAAAGACAAAACAGATGAGTTGGACTTCATCAAAATTAAAAACTGGTGTGCTTCTAAAGATACCATCAGGAAAGTGAGAAGGTGACCCCTAGAATAGAAGAAAATATTTATAAACCATATACCAAGGACTTGTATCCAGAATAAAGAGCTCTTACAACTAAGTAATAAAAAGAATTAACTAATTAAAAAATGGGAAAAGGATCTGAATAGACATTTCTCTGAAGAAGATATGCAAATTTGTAATAAGCACATGAAAAGATGCTTGACAGCATTAGTTATCTGGGAGATGCAAATTAAAACCACAATGAGATACCATTTCACACCTACTAGGATGGCTAGAACCAGCAATTCAGCTGACAACTATTGGTAAAGATGTGGAGAAGTCAGAATGCTTACACATTGCTGGTGGGCATGTCAAATGGTGCAGCCAATTCCGAAAAAAGTCTGATGGTTCCTCAGAAGGTTAAATATAGAATTACCATATGCCCCAGCAATTCCACTTCTAGGTATACATACATCCAAGAGAAATGAAAGCACATGTCCACTCAAAAACTTGTACATGGATGTTTTTAGCAGCATTATTCATAATAGCCAAAAGGTAGAAACACCCCCACTGCTCATCAGTGGGTGAACAAATAGACAAATTGTGGCATATCCCTACAATGAACTATTAATTCAGCTGCAGAGAAGAAGGAAGTACTGACACATGCTTCAGCATGGATGAATCTTGAAAACATGCTGAGGGAAGGAAGCCAGTCACAAGACCACATATTGTATGATACCCTTTACTTAACATGTCCGGAATAGGCAAAGCCATAGAAACAGAAAGTAGATCAGTGGTTGCTGGGATGGGATGGGGAGGGGGGGAAGGGGGGTAACAGCCAAATAACAGGGGATTTCTTGTCAGGATAATAAAAATGTTCTATAATTGACTATGGTGATAGTTGCACATATCTATGAATATACTAAAATTCATTGAATTGTACATTTTTAAGTGGGTGAATTGTATGGTATATGAATTATATTTTGATTAAAGCTGTTAAAAGAAAGAAAAAGGAATAATAAGGCAATTCATAGTCCCACCACTCTGAAATAAGCTCTATTAGCATTTTGATCTATTTCTTCCCAGTCTTTTTTTAACGTGTACTTTTCACATAATTGAGGAAATGCTTCATATAGAATTTTGAATATTATCTTTTGTGCTCATCATTCTGACCATAGGAACTCGTTCATTTTATTATAGACTTTGATAATTATTAACAAGTATGTAATATTCTGTGTAGATCTACCATTATGTAATAATTTTCTCATGGTGGACGTTAAAGTTGTTTTGTTTTTTCTTTCTTTTCCCCCATTATAATGAGTATCCCCCCGCTTTTTTTGGAGACTAGAACATCCCCATGAAGTGCTTATATGAAACCTCTTGTTCCCAGAGAAAAGAAGATCTCCCGGAGCAGTGCCCTGAAAGTGCTGGACCATGCCATGATTGGACCCGAGGGCACAGACAATTGCCATAAGTTTGTTGATATTCTTGGCTTACGAACCATCTTTCCCCTCTTTATGAAATCTCCCAGGAAGATCAAGAAAGTGGGAACCACTGAGAAGGAACATGAAGGTAAGGTTCGCTGGAGAAGTCAGCCTCCTTGAGGTGCATTAGGAAGAATCAGGGGGAACGAGGGCTACTTTGAATAGCTAGGTGTGTGGTTGAAGAGCTGACGCTGAGACTGAAGAGCGCCACCTTTTCTTTTCTTCCCTTTTTCTATGCATGGAAATGCAGCCTGGAGACCCCAGGTCATTGATGGTCTTTGTTGTATTGGTTCTCTGCCTCCTTAAATCCTAGTGGTTCCATTTCCTTCTGGCCTATTAATAAGTCTGTGCGTGAGGGCTTTGTTTTCTTCACCGTAATTTGTAGTGAGGTGTCTCTCTGATGGAAGACCCTTTTGAAAAGAGTAATGAGGTGGCAACACATGTCACCTCCGGAGTGGTGCTTTCGTGTATTTCTGTATTAAAGTATGATTCAGCCAACATCAGGAATTGCCGAAATAAACTATTTACAGCCCAGGTTCCCCTTTTTATGTTTCTCCTCCCTGATGGTGCACACTCCCAGCAAAATGCTGCCATGAATTGCGATGCTGTAACCAGAGTAGTTACTGCTTGGCCAATCTCCTCCTGCTATTGTCTGGTGGCCTGCTACATCCCTCCCCCCGTAAGTAGCTGCAGTGCAATCTGGAAGGCCAGGAATTTATGAGCATTGACAGTTCTGCTGGAGACTAACAGACACTTGCACTGGGGAATTTACATGGTTGGATGGTTATTTTAAAGTGTGGGGAGGGACAGAGAGGGGGCTGAGAAGCTGGTGTGTGTGAGAGAGGAGAAAAACCTGAGCTGATTGGCTCATTTGGTTGTCTTGTCTGAAGTTAATGTTTGTTCCATGGTTTGGGTGATTTTTTTGTCAGTGATTGGTAGAATTGGTGTGGATATCTACAGGATCTTTTGCGTTCCTCACCCTCCTAGGTAAAAGTTTGAGAGTTCCTGTCTATCCCTTCTCAAATGGATTTGGCTTAGCCTATTCCAGCTCAGAGTGGCTAAAGGGAAGGTGAAGTGACTGTCTTCGGTGGTCACTTCCAGCGGTGTCTTCTCTGATCACATCAGCTCTCCAGAGACAACCAAAAGTCTGGTAGGGGTGGAACTGGCAGGGCAAAGAACTGGAGTTGTGATCTGAGAACAAGGAGAGAGTTCGGTTCACCCCCGATTAGTTATCGGCCACACACCAGTGGTGAACAGGTTAACCCCACTGCCAGTCTGTGTTCTTTCCTCAATGGGAATTCAGCAAAATGAGGCCCTGGGAAAGGGAATGGGTTGTTTTGGAGATGTAAGAGACAAAGTTTTGCACACAGTCACCAGTCATTGAACACCTGCCACATTTCTGGCACTACTGGGTTATGGGCTCTCTTATTTAGGCTGCACAACCTACGAAGTAGATCTGTTTTTTAGGCAAGGAAATCAGCTGAGAAAGGAACCAACCTCTGGTTCTACAGCTCAGGGGCTGTGTGACAACAAACCTTTTACTTAACTTCCCTGGACTGCATTTTCCTTTCGGGTCTGTAAGATGAGGAAACTAGACTAGTGAACTAGAAGCTCTGATATCTATACCTTAAGATTCTGAGGCACAGGCCGTAGTTGTCAAGGCTTTGTCCTGTCCTCCAGGAAACTCCTCAGGAACTGCACCGTGGCTGACCCGCTGGGTTCTGTTGAGAGACCTGATGCTGCATCTTGAGCGTGCTTGAAGAAAGGTATGGTAGGAAAACAGCCCTTAGCAGGCTCTTGCTCTGTGTGTATGGTACTGAGTAGAGGAAAAGTGACAGATTCAGTGAGAGCTGTTTCCATCTGAAAAATGTGCCCAGCGGCGTGCTGGTAACAGTACATTTGCTTTAGAGTACCCGCATTAGAAATTTGATAACATTATATTAGTGAGGGCAATGGCTTGGTAAGACAGCTCCTGGAAGGCGTGTTTGGCCTGTAATGGCTGGTGAGGGTGAGCTCTGCATTCGGAATACACCAGCACCCAGACGGAAGAAGCGAACCCCAAGGAGAAAATGCAGCCCTGGCCCTCCTCCTGCCCCTGCTGGCTGCCGCTGCTCCTGGCACACTGGCACTTGGGCCTTGATGGGAGCATGAGAATGGAGGCAGAGCAGGGCAGGGCAGGGGCACGTTGTCAAGGTTTCTTTGTCCTGTTCTGTGGGTTATTCTGCCTGTGCTGGCCCGTCTGACATACGAGGACCAGGTTTGTGTGGTAAGCTAGAGCACAGCAGCCTCAGACCAACAGGAGTATCTGCAGATGTGCCCAGCTCATTGTTGCCCCCAGGCTTCTACCGTGCTCTCCCCTCCATCTGCCACAATTTTCGCTGACCTATCTGTCTGGATACCTTTCAGTCATCCTTCAGGTCCTTAGTTTTTTGTTTTTTTGTGTCTTTTTAAGACTTATTTATTCATTTTAGAGAGAGAGAGAGCATGAGAGGGAGAGAGAATCCCAAGCAGACTTTGGGCTGATCACAGAGCCCAACACAGGACTCGATCTCATGACCATGTAATCACAACCTGAGCTGAAACCAAGAGTCAGATGCGCAACTGATTGTGCCACCCAGGCACCCCTTTAGGTCCTTAGTTTTGTTGTCACTTTCTCAGGGAAGCATAGGATGAGTCTCTAGACTAGAACAGAGCCTCCTATTACATGGAGTCTTGGTCCTAGGACTTTGCCGTCATAGCCCTAGATTATGGAACCAATGGCCTTGTCACCTCTGGGTCCCAGGCCTTAGCCTGATGCTCCGCGTGTGGTGGATCCACGGTAAACATCAATTGACTGCATGAATGAACAACCACTTCTCTAAAGGACTGATGGTTAAGTGCAAGCATGGATTTGGGACCCTCCCTAGAGCCCTGCATGATTGAAGTCAATGCAGTTGACTTTAGTAGATTGTGTGAAAGCAAAAACAAATGGGTTGCTAGCCATAAGTTTTACTTTGTTTCATTGGCTTTGAAATTATGGCAGAAGCTCCCCTTTAGAGCCATGCCCTTAAGAACCACATCTGAAATTGAATAAAGGAGCGAGGTGGCCAGAAGGAAGAGTTCTCATCCCCTAACACTTGCTGTCGATTGTAGACCCCAAGAGGTGGAGACATATCTTGCACTCCCTACAGGAAGAAACTTATACTTTCCTACCCCAGCAAGAGGAAGAAAGATTTTCCCCTTGCCCGGCAACACTGCCTAGCCCATGAAAAGCCACTACACTTCGAACTCCTGGTTTATTCGGGTGTACTTTTGTTTATAACATCCCCTCAGAACCTCCCCCCCTTCCTCTATAAAAGAGCAGTCTTCTTTGTTCTCTGAACTTGCGTATAGTTTTGTCATAGCTTGAATGACCTGAATTGTAATTCTCTCCTAATCCTGAGTAAACCCATTTTTGCTGGTAAAATGACTAATAGTTTTATTTTGAAGATTAACATACATAATGGTTAGAACTTCCCTATATAAGTGAGGCCACTGTATGGCAAGCTTCTTTTGGTAATCCAGCAACTCCTAATTAAGCACTATAGGCTGGAAATTAGCTTGCCAGTCCAGAACCTCTAGAGGGCTGCCCTGCGCTCCTCCCTTTCTTGTCAAACCTCAGGGACTTGTCACATACAGGAGTGAACTGCCTGAAGTTCATCCTGGTCCAGTCTTCAGTACTTGTCGCCTCTCAGCACCTTCCCCCAAACTCTTAGAGTAGTAGCCTAGCCTGGTGTGGTACAGATCGCTCCACTGCTTATCAACCATGTGATCTTCCTGAACTCTCGGAGCCTTAGTTGCCCTGTCTGTGAAATGCTAGATCTGCCACATGGGGTGGTTGTGAGGGTCAGGTGAAATGACCTATGTAAACTTAGTGTGGACCTCAGAATAGAGTAGGTGCCAACCCTGTCTCCAGTTCTGCCCATCGTGGCCTTTGTCCCGTGCACCCATCCTCCTGAGAGGTCTCCCGGAAGCCAGGCTGTCCACACCTGGGGGAGGGGGTGGCTGCACGTGACTGGGAGAGTGTGAGTGGATTTTACTGGCCTGCGGTGTAATGGCTCCATGATAGCTGCACGAGACCCGGCAAACTGCTTGCTGATGGGCATGGCAGGCATCATGATATGCTAAATAGTGGGGTGGCATAAAAACAGCTGTGTTCCCCAAACCGACAGAAGGCGTTGGGAGAGGAGAATCTCTAGATTAAGGTGACTCTAGAGAGGAGGTAAGAAGCAAAAACCACACTTACAGCCTAGAATTGCTGGTAATTAAGTTCCGCTTTTGTGAGTTGGGCTGGAGAAGGACAAGAATTATTGTAATTGAAATCCTTTCAGGTTTGCATAATAAAACCTTCAGAAATAGATCAGTGGAGGCACTTAGCTTGGGGGTTGGGTTGGAAAGAAAAAATTTGCCCTTGGGTATAATAGCATGATTGGCTGCCTCCTTGGTTTTATAAGGATTAGTACAGTATGCGTTGTCTCCTTGCTATTAACTGCTTCAGAATGGGAGGGAAGAAGAAAAGAGCTGGGATCCAGAAATGGCATTTGACCTTTACTTCTTGTCTCTTTTAAAATTCTTATTAAAATAGGTCCAATTTTCCTTGTATTGCTTCATTAGGTAAGTGAGTTATTGAGTTTGTAGCAGTTCTAGTTAATTGCGCTGTTTTAACATGGTTCCCCTGGAGGCTGTTATGAGCTTTCAGGGGGTGAGCTACGAAGCAGCATGTAGGTGTGTGGTGTGCGTGCTAGGTGTGTGCACACATTCTCCCTCATCAGCAGTCACAGCAGTTGATAACAGGTCCTTGCTTTAAAGAATACTTTTCTGTCATCTGCAAAGAATTGTAAGTGATTCCAGTGGACTCCGTGCATCAGGAAGTGTGTAGTTGCCTGGTGCTTCCCAGCAGCCAGGAAGTGCAGACCAGAGCTCCTGCCACCTACCTGCATTGGAAGGAAGAAACGGCAAAACTTTTCCTACCGTCAGAAGAGAACCGAGTTTGGTCAGCATCAGTGAAAAACATTTTTAATGCCCCCACAGTGGGTCGCGGCTGACATGGCATCGTTTGGGGCTGCCTTTTATCAGGGCTTCTGCTATGTTCAAAATTTAACAAAGACAGGGGAACAAAATCCTGGGGGATGCTGCTCTTCCCTCATAGTCCATCTCCAGATCCTTTTCCTTGGCTTGTCCCTTACCCTCACCCGTTCATTTTTGCATGGGTTGACAGTGTCTTCCCTTAGTTATTTTTGTGTTTTACTGTTTATACTCTCCTTGATTTCATCTACTTCCTGCAGCTTTAACCCACATCTCTTTGCCGTTGATCCCCAAATCTTCAACCTTGTGTCTTTCCCAGGCGCTAGTCAGTTCAGCTAATTAACCAGCAGACAACTCCATCAGACAGGCCAACTCAGCTCATTCAAAACCATACTCATTCCTTCATTGCCCAAGGCTCATCTGCTTTTCCTGTCTGGGTAATGGTCAGGGCACCACCCTCCACTCCGGCACCCAAGGCAGAGATCCACACACCATGCTTAACTCTCGTAGTCCCCACAGGTAATTTGATCATAAGTCCTACAAATTCTGCCTTAGTGAGCCAGTCCTCTGCAGTACTGACTCTGCCCTTGTCACCTCTCCAAACTATCACTACAGCCTTAATAAGTCTCTCTGCCCGAGCCTCCCACCTCTCCTGTCCCCTCGGAATCTGTCCTGCATGCATGCCCCCACCCAAACGAGAGAGACACTCCCAACGCACAACTGTATAATTATAGTTTACAGAAGGGAGGGGAATAAACATGGGGAATAAAGCAATTTCACATATATTTACCAGAAAACCATATTAGCAAATATAAAAACATACCAAACAAGAATTACTTCATTATTAAAGGGAACAGGAGAACAGGAATGCTTGGCGAGGAAGGGACTTCTGGTGGAAGGGAGAGGAGGGGTGTAGGCTAGCCAGGATTTCAGCCTACCAATTTGTCATTACCTGTATTCAGCATCTGTAGGAGTGTCTTTACACATCTGATCGTGTTTGAGTCTTAAAGCTACCCCACAAGGGTGTTGGTACTTCTCATTCTGAAAATGAGAGAATTGTAATGACTTCAAGTCATATAGTGGCTAAGACTTACACCCTCGGCTTCTGACCACAAATCCCACACTCATTCATGAGGCCGTGCCAGCAGTACGTGCTCTTCTGGACCCACGCCAGCTTGCTCTTCTCTGGGTTGCTGGTGAAATCAGAAGTTCTTGACCAGAAGACCTTGGTTCTTATCTTGGTGCTTTGACCCAGGGCAGGTCATCCTGATGGTGGAGACTCTAATTACTTGCCCTTTCAAATTGCACAAGTTATTAGGAGCAAATTGCAAAATGACTCAGTGAGATTGTGTCTAAGCAATTCTAGTGCCCTTCACGGGACTCACTCACGGTAGGTGCTCAGTACATATTGGTGGAATGTATAAGTGAATTTATTTAACACCAGTATAGCATTAACCGTCGACAGTCAGGAGCAAGGCAAATGTCAATAGCTAAGAGCATTGCACAAGTCGAGGGATTCTTACCATGTTAACAAATGTATGGTTCTCCCACAAGGTCACTCAGCTTCTGTCCCACAGTAGTGTTTAAAACATATTTGTTTATTCATCTGTAAGAATAGGATTAATACCTATCTCCTTGGGTTAGTGTTAGAATTATACTGCGAGGTGACTGTTAGTGTGGGTCTAACATTGTGTGGGGGTTTGATAAATGTTAGCTTATTATAGACTATTTTAATGCTAACCCTAGACATCATACTATACTAATAGTTGTTATACTCGAGGTTATAAAAACCTAGAGGAAGGTGTATTCTAGGGATTCTGGGAACGCTTAAGAAAAGAGATGGCATTTGAGTGTTCCTTGAAAGATACATAGTGTTCCTTCTTATACCAGTGAGGGAAATGGCAGAGGGGACAGTGGGCGCTAAGGCATATATAGCTAGTTATTGTGATATGGATGATTAAGAATATGGGCTTTTGATTAAGACAAGACTTATGTCGGTGTCTTGATCTTGTTGTTTACAAGCTGTATGACTTTGGGAAAGTTGCTTAACCTCTCTGAGCCTGTATCTCCTCAATTGTAAAATTGGGATGATACTGGAATCTGTCTCGTAAGGGTGCTATGTGAGGATTAAGTGAAATAAGACAGATCAAGTGCTTACTAGCACAGTGTCTGCTTCCTTAATATTAGTGGCTGGGATGAAGATGGGTTTTCCATTTGTGTTCCTCTTCTTTCTACTCTGTTGGTGATTTTTATTTTTTTATTTTTATTTTTTAAAGATTTTATTTATTTATTTGAGAGAGAGAGAGACAGCCAGCGAGAGAGGGAACACAAGCAGGGGGAGTGGGAGAGGAAGAAGCAGGCTCCCAGCAGAGGAGCCTGATGCGGGGCTCGATCCCATAACGCCGGGATCAGGCCCTGAGCCAAAGGCAGACGCTTAATGACTGAGCCACCCAGGCGCCCCTCCATTGGTGATTTTTAAAGTATCCACCTAAGGAGATGATTTCCCTCCCTGAATCTGCCATTCGTAGCTGTGGACTGTAAACATGTCCGTCCCATGTGGAAGATAACAAAAACCTTCCCCAGAGAGGACATACCAGGGAGCCCCATGTCCCCACTTCTCCATATCGTCTGTAAACAGAAATGTCAAAGATTTTTGTTCCCCTTTTTATATTCCCCAAACTTGAAAATTACAACGGGTTGGTTATAGCGGCCAGGACAGTGAGCAAGTGAAGAGTGAATGGTATTTAATTTTAAGAATAGCATTAAGTCATGTACTAACAGGCACTTTATGTTAAACAAGGACAGAAATGTCTTGCTGTTGTTTTTGTTGCTATTTGAAAACCTCATAATTGAACAGTTTCTGGATCAATTCCTTTTCTCTCCCTCCAGCTGCTTGTCTCATTCCTGACCTCAGATGACAAAATGTGCGGATGCTGAAATAAGCAATGTGTTTGGGTTCCTTTCATCAAGCTTGAGGGGATGATTTTGAGTGTTGCACATCTGGCTTGCTAACTGGTTCCAGCCGTATTAAGGATTTACCCACAGGCCTTTCCCAACTAGAGCACAACATAATTGTTTGCCAGTGAGGAAGACCGTGAAATAGGATTTATTTGCCATCCCGGAAGAAACTGCTCTTTTCTTTTGTGCAGGGGAAGAGGGAAAATAGACTCATGGTCAGCTCACATTTATTGGGCATCTGATGGACTCAGGGCTTTACACAGGTGTACATACTTTATGAATTAGGCAGTTTAATCTTCTTTTTAGAGATTAAGAGTTTGTTAATTACCGAATACCTTTTAGCAAGTAAGTGACAAAAGCAGAATTTGAGCCTTGGTCTGCTCCCAACGCTCCTTCCCACACCAGGGTGGCTCCAGTGGTCTTCTGGTTGGCATCCAGAGGCAACACAGAGCAGGAGAATTGTCTTTGGAGGAGGACAGACCTGGCTTCAAATCCCAGCTCTACCCCCAAACTAGCAGGTAGCTTTGAGCAAGTTATTCTGTCTGGATTTTGAATTCCTCATCAATCAACAAGCCTGATAAAACCTTTCTCAAAGAGCTGTGTGAAGAATAATGATCATGAGCATCCTACATAGCCTAGCATGTGACAGTTTAATAAATGATAATATAGCTACTGCTTATCAGTCTCCTTTCCAAAATAGTCCTCTCAACCTCTCCGAGTTTTCATGTTTACATGTAGGGGGCCAATTCATTAGCTTTTGTGGGTGTGAAGCCCAGCTGTGGACTGGGACTTAATGTATGGACAGGCTGGGTCATAGCAAGAGCTTCCAAAGAGATAAGACAGCCACTGTTTAGTTCAATGGCCTATAAATGTGGACCCCCAGTTATAATCCTGATCATGCTAGCCGCATCAAAATATATCCTGTCTCGAATGAGGTACCAGACCCTTCTATTTGAATTTGACTCACATGTAGAGGGTCTGTTTCTATGGATAAGAGCCCTCAAGGTAGGCTAATGAGTCTTCATTCATTCTTTTATTATCCGACCACTAGCTCCTGCTTTGTGCCAGGCTTGGTGCTGTAGATGGAAGGTGAACAAGCTCACAGCTCAATTAGGGAGACATAGAAGCCTGTATTTATATTGCAAGGTAAAAGGCGGAAGCCAGCATGAAGCACTGTGGGAGCAGGGGCTTCCCATCTGTCCTGAGTGGTGAGAGAGCAAGTGGAGATTAGAAATCACTCCACCTCAGATACATGGCTCTTGAGCCAGTGTTCAGTATGAGTTCGCCAGGTGAAGGAATGTCAAGTTAATAAAGCAGCATGTATAAATAAAAGTTGGAAGGGATAGAATGTAGTGAGCCTTAAACCATCTGCCTAGAAGAATCATCTGGAATCTTGTTTCAAATGTATCCTTCTGCGACATGTTCTCACATTTTCCGGTTTCACCAATCTGCATAATGTTGGCGGATCTATATTTTTATTAGGCTTCCCAGGAGTACCCTCTGAGACCAGTCTGGCACCAGCCCTTGGTGAGAAGAGCATAGAGCCGGAGATGAGGTAGTTAAGCAGAAGCCAGACCTTGAAGGATCCTGCAGAGCTGTTGTGAGGACTGACTTAGTTAATACATGTGTGATGCTTAGGACAGTACCTGGCACCTAGTAAGCATTCATTGATGTTGGTGGCTATTGCTGTTCTTATATTATTTCATTATGTTATACTAAGAATGTTATCCCCCAAATGTTTACAGATCACAGGTATAGTAATAATTTTAGTTGTTTTGACTATCTCAGCTAATTTGGCACAAATCTGAGTGGAGAGATGAAGGAGAAACAATCACTCCTGTTTTTCTTTTGTGTTTTTCATTCTGCCAGGTAGAAACTTAGTTCTCTAGTGACAGCATTAGCTGAATTCTTATTTTGGATATAGAATTTTCCACTGGTGCATTTATTATTTTGTCAATATAACTCTGTTAGTTTTCATTTATAATCTTGATTAAATTTTATAGAACTGGTTTAGTATGCAATGCATCTCCTTTGTAGAAGTAAGACAAATACCAGGAATGTAGAAGCAATGGTAGAAAAGTAGCCAAAACTTTTTAGGCTATTTCGCCAGCATTTTTAGGTGGTACCAAAATGAGGAAGTAACTTAGGGGCCAGGCAGTAACTGTGGGCTCTGGTTTATTAAAATTCAACACATAGTCTTTACTCAGATGTGCTTCCTAATGTTATCATTTGGGAGCATTTCTTGTTCTGAGTACTCTGGGAGGTTTTTACATTCATTATCTCATTTCACCCAATCCCCACAATAGCCCCATGAAACGTGTGTTATTACCCACATTTTGCAGGTGAGAACACTGAGGCACAGCGAAAAATCCCACAGCTAGTACATGGTCTTTTCTAGGATTTTTCTGTGGCTTCCAAAAATTGAATCATAAGCCGTGTTCTTCTCCTTCTCCATGTTGTGCTCACCTGTAGCAGGCCTAATTTAAACTGCTCACTGTCTTTTCCTGTTCAATTTCTTTAAGTTCTCAGTAGTCCTGCCCCCCACTATTGCATAAATAACCCCTGTCTCTCAGTCCCGAACATTTTGCCCTGCCACACTTTATTCACCTCTTCTTGGCTTCCAACTTTGAGTGTTATCTACCTACTGATAGCCTCCTCTCTCCTCGTGGCCTCCCGGAACTGAAGCTCAGCACCTCTGCAGCCTTCAGTTTCTGTTCCTAAACAGACCTGTCTGCTTGCCTTGCAATCGCCTGTCTTTAAACACTTCACTCAGCACTGGTCTGTTTTCTCCCTCTGTGGGGCCCCTTTTGAGAATGAGACATAAATCTGTAGTTTTTGACCCCCCACTGATCAGTATTGCTGGAAGAGCTTTGACAAAATACACATGCCTAGGCCCCACTTCCAGAATTTCTGAGAACTGGGACTCCAAGCATCTATATTTTTAAATAGCTTCAGAGCCTGTTCCTTAACTAGTTCTGAGAACCACTGGCTAGAATGTTCGGAGTACAAGCATAGATAAGCATCCTTTTTGATTTTTCTCTGTGCCAAGAGAAGATTCTTGACATGGTGGGTCTTAGGGGAAGGCTTGCTGGGAATGGCTTTGTTGCTTTTTCTGAGTTTGAGTAAAATAACCGAATCTAGAAAATTCAAGCATTTTGGAAAGGATGGAGGGCAAGTAAAAATCACCCCCAGTCTCACCACCCAGAGTTAATTACTGGAAGCATCATGGACACCGATCCATTCAGACATCTATGTTAGGAGTAGGGGTTGTGTATATGTGCATATAATTTTGCATAAATGGAATCATGGTGTGTGTGCTGTTTTGTAACCTGCTGTTTTTACTCAGTGTGTCTTGGGCATATTTGTCAGGGTGAGTCTTTTAATACAGTTAGGAAGCTAGACTATATCTGTAGCAGGCAGGTTAGATTTTAGGTTCCATGGTCAGCTTGTGGAGGTGATAGTTTGGAAGGGTAAGCCGTGCTTGGATGGTGATGTTGGCTTTTCCAAGTATTGTGAAGGTGCGGGGGCTTCAGGATGGTAAGGAAATGAGGCATGGACTGAAGGCTAGCGCGTCTCAGGTCCCTTGGTTACAGTGTAAGAGGAGGTGAAAAGGCCTTTCAGATGGTATTTTTTTTTATTGTGTGACTATTTGAATGTGTTAGACATGTTGGCATCTAGCAGTAGATATAATGTGGAAGGGGATAAACTGAAAATAAACTTGTATACATTTCACTGGTCATGAAAAATACAATTACACGTGTGAGATGTTTGTTAGTGTCCACTTTCCTGGACTCTTGTGATATTGGATGTGATCTTTATATGCAGCGGCCTGCAGGTTGCTGGGGAAATGCTCTGTGTATTTAATCATGTTGCAGTCTTACTTGTTTGTTGTTGTTGGTTTTTTTTTTTTTTATGGTAAGAAAATGTCTTTGGCTTGTTTTTATAGTCAGATTGATTTTGCTTGTGGGTGTCCAGATGCTGATGAGCTGTAATTAGCATAAGAAGGAGGTTGGAAGGATGTTGAACATTCTTTTCTGGCCAAACAAAGATCCCCAAACAGAAATTATTCTCAGGTATAGGTCCAAGAGAAGCAGCTCATTTCTCTTTTAGGTGTGGGTCTGTTAAAGGATAGGAGTGTTGGCTGAGGAGATCGCCACTGGGAATGGGGCTGGAGAGTCTTGCTGTGAACCATCATGGGGGTGATTTTCTGTGGTGGGTGCCTCTGAGAGCCTAGTAACTTTAAATCCCTGAAGCAGCCTATTAGAAAGGCTCCCTGGGGTGGGTTCAGGGGATCTGTTTGTTTCTGCCATAACTCAGGCTCAGGCTCTGACTTGGGTTAAGTAGTTTGCCCCCTCCCACCCTGTTTCCACACCTTTAAGAAGGAAACATAAGATTTCAGTGTGTGAGAATTGGATAAGATAATGTGTGGGGGAGTGCTTCGTATACCATAAAATTTTGCAGTGTCTAGTGTAGTGGTGTGTGTTACATGGTCTTTCTCTGGTCTCTTCTACATTCCTTATATATATTTTTTTCTTTTAACACTTTCTTCCTTGTCCCTGGCTCCAAAATAGAGAAAGAAAATGATTGTTAGTTTGTTCCCTATTTGCTGCAGGGTTACCATAAAATAAATTAAGCGTATCATTTTGATAATCACTAAAAAATATGCCTACAACTTTCTTAAATGTATTGATTACTAATAAATCATGTCTCTGTTAAGTACGCCTGCTGGCTGGCAAACCTGTGGAATAACAATGTTTGCTAGCCTCCGTAATAGGCTGATTTTCCTGATGACGCGTCAGTTGGTGTGAGGTTACTACCGCTGGCGAAGGCAGCAGTGGTGTCATGTGTATGGAGTATTTGCTGTGTTCCCGTGTGTGCGTGATGTCAGTGTCCCTACCATCAGCCCCGTGTGGGGTGTCATCAGCCTGTTTCATTACTGAGGAAACAGCCTCAAAAAAGTTAAGTACTTTTTCAAATCTCACGCACGGTTTAAATTAACATCTGCTGGAACCCAAAGCCCATGTTCTTGATCCTGTGCTTCATTTTCCCAAGGAGACACCTGAAAACCAAAAAGTTAAATGACTTTTAATCACCAAAGCAACAATCCAGTAACTTTAGTTATTTCTAGAAATGAAATAGAACAATTTGTAATACTGGAAGGTCAGGAAAGTTCTATTACCAAGTTTTTTGGTATTTGGTAATGTGGGTTGTGAATTCGTTCTCTTTCTTTCTTTCTTTCTTTCTTTCTTTCTTTCTTTCTTTCTTTTTTAGGGGTGGATGTATTTTGTAATGTGGGACTAAAAGTTTTAGACTTCGATCTAAATTTTTGAAATAATATGAACCTTGTTATAATAAGGTTTTTCCTGTACATTTTATATTAAGTTAGATGTGTTTTTCTAAGCCAGAAGCTTGGCATGGTTCTTAATAGCAGAATAGCACAGCCGTATAGAAAGAACATGAAGACTTGAGTTCAAACCCCACACCAGTTGTGTTTTGAGACTCAGTTTCCAGTGTGGTGGAGGGGGGTTCCCCACAGCAACAAGCAATTCTTGGACACCAGCCTGGTGTCCAAGAATTCAGCTCAGTTCTGACACTATCTACCCAGAGATAGCTTCAGATTTCACAAGTTGGGGGCTCAGTCCTACAAGACTACCCGCCCGCCCCCTTCAGATGCCATCTGCAAGCCCAGGTTGTTACCTGTTCTTCTGACCAAGTGGCTGTAAAATCAGAGGTTCCCAAGACTCCCTCCTCAGGTTCGATTTATTTGTTAGAGCAGTTCATAAAACTCAGAGCAACATTTTACTTCCCAGGTTACCAGTTCATTGTGAAAGGATGAGTCAGGAACAGCAGGTGGAAGAGCTGCACAGGGCAAGTTATGGGGAGGAGACGTGGAGCTTTCATGCCCGCTCCAGCTGCCACTCTGCCAGCACCGCCACGTGTTGACCAGCCTAGAAGCTCTCCAGACCTGTCCTTTTGGGTGTTTGGGGAGGCTTCATTATATTAGGCATGGCGGATTGAACCTGCAACCTGCCTCCCCCGCCCAACCCAGGAGGTCTGGGGGTGGGACTGAAGGTTACAACTCTCTAATCACATGATTGGTTTTCCTGGCTATCAGCCCTTACTCCTTAGGGCATTCTGGAAGTCACCTAAAAATTAACAAAACGGAAGACACCTTTATGGCTCTCTTCACTTAGGAAATTACAAGGGTTTTTCCAGAAAGGTGGCAAAGACCAAATACATGTATCTTATTATATATCACAATATCACAGTAACCTTAGGCACATTAATTACCTTCATTGATCCCAACGAAGGTTGAAAGTGAGTAGGAATGTCCCAAGTGGACAAGAAAGGGAAGAGCTTTGAGGCAGGGGGAATAGCATACACAAAGGTACCAGAGGATGTGGTGTGGGGCTCTAGAAAAGGCAGGCATTCATTAGGGTTGGAGTCTAATAAGCACAGTGAACCAGACTGCTGACTGTACTTGTCAAGGCTAGTTGGGGTGACCAAGAGGGCGGATGACCTGGACCAGGACAGCCTTCTAACCCAGCCAGAGCAGACACTCCTAGCCGCAGTGTCATAGCTCTTGTATGTGCCTAAAACCTTCAAAAACTGAGAAAGGAAGGAGCCACAGCCCACATGTTGTCGTCTTCCTTGGCTATCATCGATAAATCTACTAGATTTATTTTATTTTTCTAGACCTTTTGTAGATTCTTCTCTGTTAATCCCAGTTTGGCTATCCTTAAGGCAAACCTCTCTTTCTGTCTCTTTGGAGTTAATTTGATGGCATTAGTTATAATCATAAATATCTCCTGAAGTTAATCTCATCGTAATTCCTATTGTCCACACTAACCCCGATTCCCTTTTCGTTCCTTTCTCAGATGATTACAACATTTTTCTCCTCTTACAGGCTCACTATTGGAATTCTTGCCTCTCTCCAGTCCGTCTGCCTCAGGCATCTCTAAAACACTCATCTGATCACATGACTCTGCTTCTGTTTTCCTGAGGGCTTCTTCATGCAGGTCTAGGATGAAGTCTAGATTTTTTAGCATGACCTAGAAAACCTGCCCATGTGACCTTCTCTTGCTGTTCCCCTTTCCTATCCCTGCCCTGTCTCCAGCCTGAAGTATTGTATCTCCTCCATGTCTGACCACCTATGTTGACACTTGCTGCTTTCCTTGACTGAGACACTCCTTTGCTCCCTTTTCTGTGAGACTGATTACTTACTCTTTGGAATTTCCCCCAAACCTGCTTCTTCCTTGAAGCATTCCCTGGTTTTCCACATTCGTATTTAGACTGGTCCCTTTCTTAGGCTCCCAGTAGCATCCTCATGTGCGGTGGTCATTGGCTGGCTTGTTTCCACTCATTTGTGAGCTCTGCCTGGGCATAGAGTATGTCTTAAGCTGAAGGGGGTGGGGGGGAGAATCCCTTTGATCTTTTATATCCCTTTGAATAAAAACTCACTTGGAAGAAAAAATACTTTTATTATGAAAGATTTCAGGGACACCTGGCTGGCTCAGTCAGTAGAGCATGCAACCCTTGATCCCAGGGTTGTGAGTTCAAGCCCCATGTTGGCCATAGAGCTTACTTTCAAAAAAAAAAAAAAAAAAAGAAGAGGAAAAATTATTATGAAAGATTTCAAAAACACAAGGTAGAGAAAATTATACCTTGAACTTTATGTACCCATCACCCAACTTCTGTGATTAACATTTGCCAACCTTATTTCATTCCCCTCTTTTTTCCCCTGGAATATTTTAAGGTAACACTAGACATTATATAATTTTACCGTATGTGTGGAATTTGTAATTTATAAAATTAATAACTTAAATGAATGAGAGCCTTGGATTTAGGCATTTTTCTAGCTAGGATATATATGCTAACATTGGGATCTGTGCATAGTGTAGCGTCATACTGTTAGATGTCAGAAGTAGCTTAGATTGTGGGGGTTCTCGGCGCGGGCACTACTGGCACTCTGGACTAGATAACTCTTTGTGGTGGGAGGCTGTCCTGTGCATTGCAGGGTGTTCAGCAGCATGCCTAGCCTCTACCCGGAAGATGCCAGTAGCACCCCTCACTTGTCACAAGCACACACGTAAAAATTGCAGACCGCCTCAGACAGTAGAATCTTCCTCTCACCCCGCCCCTCCATGGAGAGCCTTTGACATAGAGAAAGGAAGAATTTTGTAGATTTTGAGAGCTGAGAGCACTGTTCTAAAGACAGTTGGGGAAACTGAGGTCCCAGAGAGGAAGAGTGCCATTCTGATTATTTCTGTGCTTATGGGTATCATGCTGGAGAAGAAAATGTTTCACTGTCCCTGTGCCCATGTGTGTCCCACTCTACCACACAGAGTTTCTAGGAGCTACCAGGATGACGTTAGAGACCTGCTGAGGGTGTCTTTCTGAGCAGGGAAGATCACGTGTCTGGGATGAGGGGAGTTCTGGAATACCACGACCAGCAGGGACACACTGCTGCTGATTTGCTGTCATGCCCAGTATCCGCCGAGGCTGCTCATCATTCCTCTTTATCAGATATTTATGATGAAGCAGGCTAGGGGATTCTTTCCTTGGGAATGCATCTTGGGTTCCACAGCGGTAAACAAGTAGGATGTGTTTCACAGAAATTACTTTGAAGTCAGTTTTTGCCAGAAGACATCTGTTTTATATACAGTAAAGGGACATTGGCGGTTTAGTTTGTAGCTTTGTTCAAAAGCTTATTTCTCTGCTTATTTCTCACAACTCAGTTTGCTAAGAAGTACCTTGGAAATTTGGGTGCTAGTAAACTTAGTTCGCCACTAGAAAGGCAGATTTGGGGTGACAGAAAGTGGCCTTGGTGGGGATGCCTGGGTGGCTCAGTCAGTTAAGTGTCTGCCTTCGGCTCAGTTCATGATCCTGGGGTCCTGGGATCAACTCCTGCATTGGGCTCCTTGCTTGGTAGGGAGCCTGTTTCTCCCTCTGCCTACTGCTCCCCCTGCTTGTGCACTCTCTCTCTCTGTCTCTCTCTGACAAATAAATAAAATCTTTAAAAAAAAAAAAAAAAGCTGGCATTGGGGGTCAGATCAGTCTCTGGCTGTCACTAGCTCTGAGAACTTGGGTAAGTCATGTAACCCCAATGGGCCTTATTTTTTTTTCTCATCTGTAAAATGGGGAGAATAATCCACACTAAGGGTGTCATGAATTTTAAGTGAGAAAGAGTATGCAAAGCACCTAGCCCAGGAACCTGGCACATAACACTAATAAATGCTTTTATCCTCTTGAGAAAGACCCCTTGGGAAAGGCACATGGACCTCTACGGCCCTTCATAACTTTATTTGAACAACTGTAAAATGGTCGCACTGGGTGTGTGTGTGAGAGACAGTGAGGGTGGCAGACTACTTCATCTCTTTGCCAGTTGTTGATGATAGCCTCTTAGTAAACCAGAGCATGGAGTCGTTCACAAGTGCAGTGTTTCTTAGGATTAACCAGCATCCCTTATCTCCTCCCTATTAAGAGCCTCGTCCCTGGTAGAATATGATTAGGAAGCATCTTCATAGAGCTCACCGCATGTTTTTGTAATGGTTTTGTGTGTGCAAGATTGGAGAACAGTTTAGTTCGTTAGCCTCAAACTGGAAATGAACGTACAGTGTTAATGCGGCACCGAGGTGCTCCTGTCCTCTCGCTTTGCCGTGTTACTGGCTGATGGAAGAAGGTTAAGAAGTCAGCCTTCAAGAAAAGGAACATAAGGCCGCCTTGGGTCTGTAAGCAGGGTTTTCTGGTTTCTGTGGAAATCAGCCGAAGCCCCGGAGTCTGGAGGAAAAGTGTGCGGAGCTCAGCAGTTGGTGAGGCCGCAGAAGCTAGAAGGAGGGCCCTGCGCTAACTGTGGGAAGAATGGGAGGAGGAGCCCACGGCTGTTTGAAGAGCGCTAAGGCAGGCCTGGTGAAGCAGATGAAAGGAGCGAAGAGCTAGGTTTAGATCATTCCCTGAAGGCCCTGGAAACAGGCTCTTCTTTTTCTTTTTTTTCTTTTCTGAACTGAATTTCTAATCTAAAGCAGGCATCCAGGGATGGCTTTCAGAGTGTGAGAACACCGCCCTTGCTTTGAGGCTGTGATGATCAGCTCTGCTGTGCCTTGACAGGTGGATACTTGGAAAGTGGGAATTGGAATGGTGGAGAGATCATGGGGAGGGGAGAATGTGGGGGAATTCTGGTACCCAGGCTTAGGCCCAGGTATGTCCAAACCCAGGTAGTCAAAAAACTGCCTGGGTTGTGCTGTGCCTTCCCCGACTTTCAGGACCATCTGAGAATACAGGACCATTTGAGAATACTAACCATTGAAAAGGACTCTTTTAAAAGAAAAAAAAAAAATCACACTACATATATTCAGGGGGATTGTCTCATTTTAGGATCTAAAGGTTTTTTTGTTTTTGGTTGGGTGTGGGTGGGGAGATGATGGTAGCTGTATCATGCATGTCCTTTTCAAACCCCAAGAGAGCTTCCAGGCCACAGAATCAGTTTAAATTCATTTAGGTAGAATACCCCTAAAAGTGATACCCTGTGGAAAAGTAAGCTGTAACCAGCCACACCTGAAATGTAGCTGTCTCCATCACTAGAGGTATCAGTCTAGGGAGTCAGAAACCCTGCATCTGGGCCATCTCAGGCCATCTCATACCAGTTCTTCAAAATACTGCCGGTTGTGGGTGCTGCTAACCTAAGTATTGGTGGGAATGCAGAGAAAAAACAGAAGTCCTGAAATGCCAGGCATGTATTCCTGTCATTACAAGGATGAGGGCTAATAACTTAAAAAACAAAAACATGTTTGTGCTTCCAGCCAGGTTCTCCAGAATATAATGCAAAAGCGTTTAGACCCTTCGAGACAATGAGGCGGAGAGAAAAGGGGAATGTATGTTTTTACCAGCAGTTACTCCTGGTTCTAGGACTTTCTGCACTGGGATGTGTGACTGGTTCCAAAAACAAGTAAGACTGTACACTCAGCTTTCTTGGAGTAAATACCTGATCTAGGCACAGTGTCTCTTTGGACTTCCTAGAAAAGAAATTACCAGATTAGTGTTATCAGTTAGGAAATGCAGTTGATGGCTAGTAACAGAGACTGGAAATTACAGTGGCTTAAATAAAATAGATCACATAGAGGTATATTTTTCTCTTATATAAAGCAAGTCCAGAGGTCAGGACTGGACTGGCAGCTTTCAGATGTCATCAGGAACCCAGGTTCCTTCTGTCATTCTGTTCTGCCATCCTTCTCAACAGGGCTAGGGATATCTGTTTGCTTATTAATGTGCCCCAAGCACATATAAATGTGCCTGGCTTCTATTTTCAAGATTGCCTGATGTCTTGATTGTTCCTGGAGTTCCAGTTACTGTGTCTATATTCCAAACAGCAGGAAAGCAGGAATGGGAGGGGGCAGGGCAGAAGGTGACATATCCCCTCCTGGAAGTTCCAAATCCCCATTTGTCTTAGGTCTTGACCCAAAGTGAGTCACTTGGGTCACTTGGGTCAAGCTAGGTCATACCTAGCTATAAGGGAAGCTGTAGTTTGTTTTTCTGCCTTTGTTTTTTTTAAGCTGGGCAAATTACCAAATGTATATGGGTTCTGTTAGTAAGGAATCAGAGAAAATGGGTAGGTAACTGGCAATCTTAACTAGTCAGGATGCTACCAGTTGGCATAGAACATATCTCTCAGCTAGAGTTCCTGAAGTCACTGGTGGCCAGCTCATTCTTCGTGGTGCCCACCAGAACCAGCATCATTTCCCAGTCCCCACTGGTGCCGCCAGAGTGATGGGGTGGTTGCACTGACAAAGCACATTGTAGGAGCCATTTTCCCCTGGAGATGGTTGGGTATGCACATAGGAGGCACTTAAAGCTTCATGGACCTTTCCTTCAACCCATCTGAAATACGGGCCTTCCCTGGTACACGGACACTTGACCTGGGGAGCTTCATGCTTTCAGCTCAAACCCTGGGAGGGAATGTTAGCTACCACATCATTCTGTTCTTTTCACTCTGAGCCCTTGGAGAATAGTTGTGTAGCAGAAAGAAGTATTTTTTGAGCATATATATCCCTTTCTTGCTGCAAGGGATATTTTCCCACAGATTCAAGGCTGTAAATTAGTTAAGCTAGCACTTAAACGCTTTTTTAAATCCATAGTGGTGCTCAGACTCTGAAAGGAGGGGGAAACCCCATGGGAAAGAGAAAATAAATCAACCAAAAGCAACACCTATCATATTGCTTTGCAGTCAGTAGGTGATTAGGCAATGTTTGTGGAATCTCATCGCAACTGAAAAATGAGAATACTGAATTAATTTTGGCTATATTTCAGGTTAAATGGGTTTCAGTGGGCCTATTTCAATGGAAAATGCATTCAAAAATTCAAACAACAGACATATTAAAAACTACTTTTTGGAAAAATAACCTTTAGGAATCTCATCATTTATATTCCAAGTGCTCATCTCTCACTTTTTCCTTGCCTTCTTCCTCCCAATATTTTCTTACGAAAATTTTCAAACATACAGAAAAGTTGAAAGGACTAGACCGTAAATGCTCACATACCTACCACCTAGATTCCATAGTTAACATTTTACTGTATTTACTTTGTCACTTCTGTCCGTCTCTCATTCATCCATTTTATTTTTTGATGCAAGAAGGAAGTTACAGACCTCAGTATGCTTCACCTTAAACACTTCAGCGGGAGTATTAGCCTAGAGTTCAATTTAAAAAATAAATAAATAAAAGCACACAGAGTGAAATGCACACATCTCGAGTGCATTGTTTGGTAGATGTAAACAAACACATATTCTGTTGAGGTCCAGAACGTTATCAGTAACCAGAAAGTTCGCTCATGCCCGTCCCTATCAAGTCCCTCTCCCCGCCTCACAAAGGATCCACTGTCCTAAGGTGCACCGTGTCTTAGGTGAGCCTCATCTAGAGCTTCAGGTCACGGACTCAGGCAGTGAGTAAGCTTCGGGGATGAAGCCTTCACCGAGCTTACTGTTTCTAAGATTTACCCGTGTTGTCGAGTGCATCAGTACTTTGTTCTTTTTTGTTTCTTAGTAGTATTCCATCGTGTGGGCATATTTTTCCTGTTGACAAACTATTTCAGGTTTTGACTATTGTGAGTGGAGCTGCCCTGAACATTGTTTTCGTAGAACATTTTGTGTACAAGTCTTTTTGTGTTTTCATTGTCTCTTGAGTAGTATCTAGGATTGGAATTCCTGGGTCACTTGGTAGTTGCTCACATCTCGTTTTGATAAGTAGAGTCTTGTAATTCAATTAAGGGAGGACTTTACTTATATATCATCCAGGCCACTTCTCTCCTTTACAGACAAGGATACTGAGGCCCTAAGAGGAGATGGACAAGAGACCTATTCAGAGCCAAGTAGAAGACTTTTTTCAAAGTTTGGACTAGAAATCCCTGCCTCTTAACTCTTTTCTAGTGTTCTTTATGTCATACTTTACTTCTTTCCTCCAGAAGGGGGCAAGGAAACTGGGCTTCTTTCTGAAAGATCATTAACTATTTCAGTTTTTGCTTAGGGAGAAGTAACTGTTAGATATACCCAAATGCAATATATTGTGTTTGTTTCATATGTTCTGTAATGATCTGGATCTGGTCCTGCTTCTCCTCCAGTGTACATTTTAGTAAATCTTCCAGAAAGATCTTTCTGGAACACAAATCTGATCATACTACTTATTCTCCATGATGTGTTTTATAGGTCTTAGGGGTTAAAGTCCTGCCTCTAGTTGAGTGTGCAGTGTTCTTGCTTGCTTCTCTTGCTTCATCTTACACCCCATCACCCACCCCCTGCAGCCTGTCTTGTGTTGTGCTCCTTCATACCTCCATGCCTTTCAACCTCTTGTGTTTTGTCTAGAATGGTGTTCCTCCTTTGTCTCTCTGATAAATTCCTCCCGTTCTTCAGAGGAGACTCTGAAAATTCCGATTGATCCAGACCCTCTCAGGGAATCAGTTATTCCTTTTTTATGCGTATGTGTCTCTGACGGCTAACTCTTAAAACCATGGTGTTCTCTTAGGATGTCACATTCAGTATTAGTTGAATTTTCCTGGCACACGACTAGATGATGAAGGTGTAGAGATGAATAAGCTGTGGGCCCCACTTTTGAGGAGCTTGCCATCTATTGTGGAGTTCATACAGCACAGTGGTGGTTTCGGGGCGGCATCCGTAGTACTCATGTAGCCAGCAGTGTAGGGGAGCTCACCTCCCTATAGCCTTCCAGGCATCAACTATTTTGAAATTTTCATCAGATGAAACTACCTCGTGACTTTATCTGCAACACTAGTGAGATTGAATGGCTTTTAAATATGCTTATTGGGTATTTTTAACTCATGAGGAAGATAATCAAGTTTTATTATAGTGGAACTAATTAGGTCACTTCCTAGCTGTGAAACCATGGGAGGCAAACTTTTTTTCCTGGCTGAGTCTCTAGTTTCTTATCTATAAGATGGGGAGAATAATACACGTTTCATAGGATTGTCATGAAAATTAAATGAAGTAACACATGCACAGTACACGCAGGCACATAGTAGGTTTACAATAAATATTGCCTCTTTAAGTCCTCAGTCTCTAGCCCAGTGCCTGCCACATATTCAGGATTCAGTAAATGTTTATGAAGACTCAGAATATATGCATTTTGTATATGTGTCTGAAGGGCTATATATAGATGCTAACACAGATCCATCTGTCTTGAGAAGAGTGTTTGATTTGACTTGCATCAATATTCAGCTGGAGTGGCTGAGCACACATGCGTGACTCTTCTTGGGTTACCACATCTCCTGCTAAGCAGATGTCCATTATAATGGAATGTAAAAAAGGAAAAAATAATAATAAAGGCAGAGGAGTGTAATGTTGTGGCTTGATTTGACAGGGCCTCCTGCTACTTCAGCTGCTAGTGCCAGGCATGAAGCAGATTAATCTGTATTCCAGCACACCACTGCTGAAGTCAGGATCGGTTTAATTAGGGTATTTTAAACATCCTGTTTGCATCTAGAGTCTTACCAGGAAGCAGGATGTCCGTCCATTTGGGGGAGTTCAGGGGCAGGTGGGCAGCAAGAATGGGCAATAAGACAGAGATGGTTTTAATTTTAGAAACGAGAGAAGAACACTTCTGTATGATCTCCTTAAGACAAAAAAGCTAACGGCCTTAGATGTTCCATGGAAACAAAGGCAGCCCTGCCGCATGGCCTTGAATTTTAAAGTGGCCCTGCAAGATCTTGCCAAGACGTGGGCCTGATGGTTGAAGTACAGGGACCATTTCCATCCTAAGAATAGAGCTGTGGCTGACGCATATCTTTCTTAACCATTTGGGCTGCTGGAAGGCAGGTGCAGGCTCTGAAGCTGGATGTGCCTCAGTGGGGCCCTGAATTCATTGTCCAACCAGCCAGGCTGGGCCAATATTTAGAACCCAGGCTTTCGGGGCACTGATCAGGGTCCATTCTCCATAGTCCAGCATTTGTATTTATCCGTGATCCCCTTCCCCATCTTTCCAGCCTCATCGCCTTTCATCATCCCTTCCCTCTGCCACACCGCCCCTTTCCCAGTTCTATGTCCAGACTCCGCGCATTCCAGCTTAATGCCTTTGATGCATGCTTGTCCATCGGCTTGGAATACCTTTGTTCCCATTGCCCCTCCTCCCTTCAAGGCTCTTTCTCTCACTCTCTTCTCCCAGGCTCAGCTCACATGGCATCTTGCATGCCAGTCTTCCCAGGCGCCCTCCTCAGTTTCTGCCTCTCTCTCATTCACTACCACTTCCTGTCAAGTAATTTTAGACATGATAGACTGCAAACACCCGGAGGGCAGAGTCAGTGTCTGGATGTCTTTGCCCCCAAAATACTGTATCTTATACATTATAGGGTTCTATTTTATGAATAAATGAATGAATCTGTGTCCGTTCCTGAGTCTGAAACCCCTGGAGGCTGCCTCCTGTGGCCCAGCTCGGCTTGCTCGTGACTCTTCTTCCCTTTTGGTGGCCTCATGGAACCAAAGCTTCAAGAGCTGCAAGCAGGACGCCTCTGACATCTGGAAGCCGTTCTCTTGGCACAGAAGGATAAGGAAGTCATTTAGGGATTGTCACTGTGCTCCCTGTCACCTTCTTCCCCCTGTTCCTCACCTCCCACCCCAATCCCTACCCTGGCAGACCTGTAGGAACTAAATGTGCCAATAGAACCCAAAATCCTGGCCTCTATCTCTCTACCAACTTTCCCACAGAGAACTTGGAGCTATGAGCTCACAGCCGATCACTTGCCAGTGTAACACACCCAGCTCTGCGTCACTCCCAGTAGTCTGAGAAAAATATTTTCCTTTTGTCTCAATCTGTAGAGCCACCCCTACCCATTCCTTCCTTTTTCCTATCCTATGCCCAGCTGAGTTAGGGACCCTTCACACATGTGCTTTGCATATTCCACCTGTGCCACATAATTGTGTACTTGATTGTAGCTGTTTATTTCTGAGCCTTGCTCGTAAGATGATGAGCTCCTTTAGGGTGGACTGTCTTCTTTCATCTCTGTAGTCCCAGCACTTGCTCCATTGCCTGGAACGTAGTAGGTACTCAGAAGTTTGAGTAAAGGAGTAGCTGGTGTGTGTACCACTTCGTGCCCTGTAATTAATTGTCTGTGGTCACAAAACTCATAAAAGAGAAGGTACTTTTCATTTCCTCTACAGATCATGTGCTGTGTTTTCAGTTCTACAGCAAGATCAAAAGGTAAATGATTACCGTGGCCGAGTACATTTATTTTTATTAAAAGGTAGGACCATCTCTGCTTCTATGTGCTGTGTCCTTCAACTTACTAGTAAATAGCCACTGCCCACCTCAGGGCTGTCTTACAGGTCTCCCAGAACTTGTATTATTTGGTTTTGTAGGCAGTCATACATAAGCACTTTATTTTAATTTATTGTGGGATTAAAGAGTCTGAGTGGAGGGGTGCCTGGGTGGCTCAGTTGTTAAGCGTCTGCCTTCGGCTCAGGGCGTGATCCCGGCGTTCTGGGATGGAGCCCTGCATCAGGCTCCTCCACTGGGGGCCTGCTTCTTCCTCTCCCACTCCCCCTGCTTGTGTTCCCTCTCTCGCTGGCTTTCCCTCTCTCTGTCACATAAATAAGTAAAATCTTTAAAAAAAAAAAAAAAAAGTCTGAGTGGAGTTGGCCTTGCTCCCTCTTCGGGGTTAGAACAAATCTCGAGTTACAGAAGATAACCCCACCAGCTGAGAAAGTCGGGCCACCTAAGTTCCTGTGTTTCTCAGCACAGGCTAGTGAGGGTGGCACAGGCAGACTGAAACACGTTCGGTGGCGGGCACGCAGCCAGGAGGCACCGTGGAAGGAGCTAGGTGGTGATCTATGACAGGTACACGGGCAGGAGGCTCTCGCCATGCTCCTCTTCAACAGCGAATCTCAAATGAATGTCTGTTGGATGCCTGTTGTGCACCTGTCTCATTTGATACAATGGCTTTAATAGCTGGAAGGGACAGCCCCATTTTACAAACAGGAAAACTAAGACTTAGTGATTAAACAATGTGCCCACGGTTTAGTGAGCACCAGAAGCAGGATTCAAATCCAAGTCTGTCTGATCCTAAAGCCCCACATAAGGTTAATTAATTGTTGGCCTTTCTGGAGCAGGTCCTGGGAGTTAGACTTCTTGCTGTACCCATGTGTCTTTCTCAGCAGTGGGCCGCTAGTAAGCCTGGTTGTTAACGGGCCTATGTATGGATAAATAGCTCTCCTCACAGAGAGAGGTGCTGGTAACCTCCTGGGATTTGGACCACCCTTTTTTAAGAAAAAGGATGGGAAACGTTAGTCCATCTCATTCTTCACAAAAACAGCACACACTGTACAAGGCTAGTTGGAGTGACTGCCACAGTCTGGTTTTTACCGTTCTGGAAAGACCTCTGATCTGGGTATACTAGATCATGGGTTCTTAAACAAGGAGCCATCCTGAAGAGATGGGAACATCTGAAATTCCATAGAAATGTTACAGTTGTATATAATACATTTTGCAAGGGATAATATGCATAAGGGTTCATCAGTTCTCAGAAGTTTCTGTCGTGATTTTTTTAAAAAGATAAATTGCAGATCTAGATTTCAGTGGCCCACAAAGGTACTTTTGACCTGAGGCAAATCACATCTCTTAGCTATTGTTTCTATACTCAAAATTCCAGAGGAGTTGAACCAAAGATTTCTAATTCTTCTTCCACCTCTGGAAATTACTGAACTCTAAGTGACCCCAGAGAATCAAGCTTTCAATCCCCTTGCAGATACCCAGAGGGCTAGCCCATTGCTAATCACCCTTGAGAGGCCCTTAAAGAGATGTGAGCTAAGGAAGAGGGGCCAGAACCACCCCTCTAGGCAGTGTCACTAGTTAGTGTCTGAGGCTGGCAGTTGTCCGGAGCAGGGGCTCACACTGGCCCAGGTTCAGTACTGGCTTGGTAATGCTCCACCCAGACCCCGACCTCCCTACCTAGTGACTTGAAATTGTAGATTTGCTTGGCCTTCCCTTCTCGGGAGCCTGGTGAATTCCTTTAATATGTGTGTGTGTGAGTGTGTGTGTTCTGCTCTCCCTGGGCCCTGCCTTGGAGGTTGTTTTCTGCAGTGGGAGTCACCACATCCACCCCATCTGCGTTGACAGCTCCATAGCCATCCTTCGACTCCATTTTACCCTGTCGAAATGACAGAGCAGCTGAGCGGTGCTGGCCAACAGATAAACCTGTTATCTCCCCTACTCTCTGTGCCAGCAGCTCTCCCCATCTTCTTGGTGCATGAAAAATTGACACCACCTTGGGCCGAAATCTATTCCAAGGGAGGCTACATTTATTAGTGGCTAATGAAACTGTGTGTGTGTGTGTGTGTAAGTATAAAACTTGGGGTAGCTTAAGTGTTTTCCTACCTGTCAGGCACCAGTGACCTACAGCCAGCCACAGCACCCAGACAGAGAGACGGAAGGTACCTAAGCTCCCTAAGCAGCTTCAGGTCTCCTGAAATTAACAACTTGTTCTTTACTAAAAATCCCAAATAAGTAAATGCCATTTGTTCTTAGTATATACCTCTGGAATAGATCAAGGTATCTCCTGCTTCAGGCTGGGATGAGCTGTAGAAATGCCTGCTAATATGATCTAGTGCAAAAAAGATGATTACTCTGTATATTACATTTTCCTCTCTGAAAATTACAGCTCCTGAGATGCTCACTGTTTCACTGGCACCCCACACTCCCTTGTTCAGGCATATAGAGAACATTTCTCTTGCAACTCTTTCCCCTCCATCTTAATCAGCAAGATTAAAAGGGAAGTTTGAGAAGTTCTGGTTCAGTATTTGCAGAACTGCCTAAAACCCAAAGTCTCTTCTTTATTTGGACTCTGGTAGAAATCACCTCTGGAAAGAGTAATTCAGTAGAAGAGAGAAGAGGGGTTGTTATTCACGTCTTAACTCCATATGGCCTTTTGCTTCATTTTCTCTCGTTAAAATTGTTGAATTTTTTTAAAATCCACATTTACATAGTGCCAGTCTTTTGGACAGAATGAGCCCCACATGAAGCACATTGTCAGGCTTTGCATGGTTTAGTTTCTGGTCTCTTTTATCTTTCTTCTTTAAAAGCTTTGATGGTTACCTTTTATATCTGGGAAGCATATAACAACATAGTAGGAAAGCTTACTGTTCAGAGTCAGGCATCTTGGGTTCAAACCTAAGCTCCCACGACTGACTGAAGGACATCACCTTAAGTTGATTAACCTCTCTGATCCTTGGATTCTACATTTATAAAAGAGGGATGGTAATGGTACCTTTTTCATAGCTTAGTAGTGAGGATTCGATGAGAAAATTGTGTACAGACTCAAGCCTACTGTCATAGATACACAATTGGTGATAGTTATTATTGTACCCCACTTACTTTCAACTAGGTATTTGGAGCTGCTTATAGCAAAACAATATGGTGATACTAAACCTTAGCTTTGAATAAGAATTTGTCAAAACACAAATGTCAAACTGGAGAAAATATTTGCAGCGTATATGACAAAAGGATAATATTCTTAATTTACAGAGAGCTCATAGAAATCAAATTGGCAATAAGGCCAGACAGTTCACCCAGAAAGCAATATAAGTGGTCAGTAAACATCAGAAAAGCTGCTTAACCTTGTTCATAACAAGAACAAAAACATGCTAATCAGAAGAAGATCCCACTTTTCACCCACTAGGTTGTCATAATTTTTAAGTTGGATAGTATCCAGTCTGAGTTAGGATATGGGAAAACAGATACTCTTTATATGTAAGAGTATAAATACATATATTTTTATATATGAATGTACATATGTACACCCATAGCTATTATATATACATATTTATGTATGTATATAAAATTTTCTTCCATTCTCTGCGTGTGTGTGTGACATTGAGAGTGGACATAGAATTGGTACAAACTTTTTGGCATGTCATTGTCTTTCAGTATATTCTCTGTGAATATGTTTTGACACATCCAATTTCACTGCTGGGAATTTGCTGTAAGAATACACGTGCCAGGATATGTGTACATGGATGTTTATTGTAGCATTGTTTCTAACAGCAAAAACAAAACAAACAACCAAAAACTGGGGGCGCCTGGGTGGCACAGCGGTTGAGCGTCTGCCTTCGGCTCAGGGCGTGATCCCGGCGTTGTGGAATCGAGCCCCACATCAGGCTCCTCTGCTATGAGCCTGCTTCTTCCTCTCCCACTAACCCTACTTGTGTTCCCTCTCTCACTGGCTGTCTCTATCTCTGTCAAATAAATAAAAATAAAATCTTTAAAAAAAAAAAAAAAAACAACCAAAAACTGGAAACCACCTAAAATACTCATGATTGGGCAGGGCACTAGTTAAATTATGATAAGTAAGTTCAGTGGAATTCTAGATAGCCATTAGAAATGAAGTATGTACTGATATGGAAAGATACATATATATATGTGTGTGTGTGTGTATATATGTATGTATTTTTTTTCCTCTCCTCTAAGAATGTACACAAGATACCTTGTAGGTTTTTTCCCCTGGGAGAGAAGAAAAGGATAATGAGAGGAGTAGGGGAAAAGACAAATATTAGGTGTTCAATAAATATTTGTTGAATGCGTTTTATAACTTTGTGTATAGTCTGGTTTTTACCATGTGTATCCATTACTTCTATTTTATTTTATTTTTTTAAAGATTTTATTTATTTGAGAGAGAGAGAGAACACAAGCGGCGGGGGGATTGGGGGGGTTGGGGGAGGTGGGGGCAGAGGGAGAAGCATACTCCCTGCCAAGCAGGGAACCCGACATGGGGCTCGATCTAGGACCCTGGGATCATGACCTGAGCCAAAAGGAGATGCTTAATCAACTGAGCCACCCAGGCGCCCCCATTATTTTTATTTTAAAATCCATTAGTGAATCATGGAGGGAATCACTAATAAGGCAGTAAAAGAAATTGCTTCCTATAGTTGAGCATAAACTCATCTTTGAGCTTCCCAGTAGCCGAGGCAAAGAGGGAACCCTGATTAGCATAAAAAATTCATCAGGAAAGAGAAACATTATCCTGATCTTCATCTCTAAAAGGACTCTAGCGCCAAGGGTTGGTTTAAACTCAGATTTCGTCTTGTCTCTCCCCAGCTTAAAATTCATGGGTGGATCCTTGCCACTTTTTTTCATGATCCACCCTTTGCTACCTAACTGGCCTCCCCTCCTCCATGTGGATATGACACTCCATCCAGACTGGCCTTTGCATGTATTGTTCCGTTGGCCTGCACGCTCTCTCCCCTTCTCTACCTGGTTGTCAGCCATAGCTGTTGTACTGGGGCTTTTTGAAGATTTTCAGTTGTTTGTTACCTACAGTGGGAATCCTTTTAGGTCACATATGCCTTCTCTGTGCTCCCCAGGTCCCCTGTGCTTACCTCAGTGATGGGACTCGTCACACTGCACTGTTACCAATGCTTTGTTTCTGTACTAAATAAGGAGCTCCTCAAGATTAGGGATAATGTGTTGTTTGTTTGGGGGCCCTGAGCACCAAGTGCTTGCCAGGCACAAAAATGAGCAAGTGGTCAGTGAATGATTGAGTGAGTCATCTGCCGTTTGAGTTCTGCCTCTTTCACCAGTTAGCTGTGCAGACCAGTCACTGTGCTCTTTGCTCCATCTGTACAATGAGAGATTTGGCCCAGATAATCTGTGAGAACTCTGGCTGATTTCCTTTTCTTCTTCTGTGGTTGTCAGGTTGTCATATATACACATGGAGATTGTTGTCAGTTACTATGCTGAGTAATTTCAAAGTTTCAGAACTGAGCTTGTTAGAGTTCACTGCACTGATTATGGACTGTCCCGCATCTGCTCACCAGCTGAAGAGATCAGAGCCTCAGACTGGGGGAACTGATTATGTCCCCTACTCTGCCTTTCTCTCCTCTCCTTGGCATGCATAGAGGTCAGAGGACTTTCCCTGACATGTGCCTCCAATGATGACCTTGTCTTACCCTATTTTCTCACCCTGAGCCAAGCTGTTTGGTTCACTGCCCTTCCCCTGTGAAGACAGGTCCTGTGCCGTCCACTCTCTACTTCCTGCACTCACCCCTTCCTATTCCCTGTTCTCTGCTCCCTTCATGTTGTTCAGGGTGGAGATTATACCACCACAAACTGAGCTTCACACGAAAGTTGAAAGATATTGGGGCGAACCTGGGGCATTGTTTGGGGACCAGGGAAGGATATGCCAATGAAAAAAGCAAAGTAAAATTCCTGCCTTTGAGGAGCTGATACTCTAATTGAAGGGAGATGGTGAACAGAAAAAGTAAATAATACATAATACAATGTTTTGGAAGATAGTTATGCTGAAGAGAAAAATAAAGCAGCTAAGACTTGGAACTGGGTATGTCAGGGTGTTGTGTTTTTAAACGGGTGACCAAGGAAAAGCCTCATGGAGAAGATGGCAGCTGAGTATCACTGGGCGTGAAGATGGAGCCGTGCCGGTCATGTGGGGAAGAGCGTTCCAGGTGGAGGAAACAGCGAATGCAGAGGCCCCAGGACAGGCGCTTGCCTGACATGAGAAACAGCGTTTAGTCCGAGCGAGTTCAGGAGCCATCAGAGGGCTTTAAACAGAGAAATGATGGGATCTGACTTTGGGTTTTAAACTAAAAGATCGTTCTGACTGCTCTATGGAGATTGGGCCAGAGGGAGCGAGGGTGGGAGCAGAGAATATTGAATTAAATACTCCAAGCAAGGGATGACGGTGGTGTGGACCTGAGTAGCCGCTGTGGGGGAAGCAGGAAGAAGAGGTGGGATTCTGCGTATAACTTGAAGGTAAAGCTGGCACGGTTTCCTGTGAGACATGTGAAAAAGGAGAGCATAAGGGACGTCTCCAGTTTCGGCCTGAGGAACTGGACAACCTGGTTGCCAGTAACTAGGTGGAAAAGACTGTGGGGAACAGGTTTGAGGAGGCAGCTCGGGAGCTGGATTTGGGATGTGTTCAGTTTAAAGGACCTGTTGACAACCACTCGGAGAGAGCAGGTAGACAGGTGAACACGTGAGTCTGCTTTCAGAGGACAGAACTGGTGGTTTTTAAAGCTGTGGGACTAGCGTGGGGCCTCCCAGGGAGGTGAATGTAGGTAGAAGACAGGATGCTGGACTAGCTCCGGCAGTACGAGACTGGGGACGTGAAGAGGCAGGGAATGCTTCTGACATAAATGAGGGGAAAACAGCCATGTCTGTGCTGCGGTGAATGCCTACCGGTGGCTTTAATTAATAAGTGACTTTTTGAGAACTCAAGGGAAGTTTGACATGTGAAGATGTTCTTCAGTCACTTTTCAAATAGAGTATTTGTTGCCCGCGCTCTGGGCATTATCTCAAAATAAACTTCACTCTGTCATTTCTCCATGACTAGACTTCTGCTACCTCCTTTTCGAGGTCATTATTCTTGATTTTTAAAAATTCTTTTTAAAGAAAAGAATCTCTTCACAGCTAAAGCTTATAATAACCCTTCAATTACCCTCTTCTTCCCCCGGTAGGAAAATAGTAGCTCATAACAGAAGCCTGGGGGTTATGTGAACTGAAAAAGCATTGTTACCATTTTGAAGTACTTACTGGCCAGCTGCTTTCAAACTTAAAGGAGTTGTAGCTGCACCCGAGTGGAAGTGATAACCCTGGCACCCTATCGTGTCTCTTACTTCAGTTCTGGGATGTTTACGTGGGGAAATTATGAGGTAATTTGAGAATGTGATAGAACACATCTTGTTTGTTCATTATATCCTCATCTCAGAGCAGACATTCATACTCTGTTCACAGGTTATTTCTGTACATGGGGGATTAGTTTAAGATTCTGTTGTGGACAATAAAAATCAATTAATTCCAGGCAGACTAGAAGTTCTAACTTAGTTTTGATTCACTTGCTCAAGGTGTCCTTGAAGATATCCTCCCTTTTGAATACGTTTCTTGTGCAGCCTGTGAAGATCAGTTCAGGTTTCCAATGACATAATTTAAGTTCTTGTCTTATTAATCAATAGCAGCAGTCAGGGAAGGCCTGCTTATTCCTCCTCCAGTAGAACCAGACCAGGCTTGAAGAGAGGTAATAATTACCGCTCTGATCACAGCTTGTTCCCTTTTCTCTTTCCCAACCCAGAGCATGTCTGTTCGATCCTGGCTTCCCTCCTGCGGAACCTAAGAGGGCAGCAGCGAACCCGGCTTCTGAATAAATTCACTGAAAATGACAGTGAGAAGGTGGGTGTGCCTGCTGCATGGTAAGGCTGGGCCCAGGGCTGGGGGGCTGGAAGGACTTTTTACCTGATGCCATCTGGGGTTGCTGAGCTGAGTGCTCCTGCCCTAAAATATCTTCTCCAGCATGGCTTTGCGCCTCATGTTTTACTGTGACTCTGCCTTTCCTCTCCAGATACATCCTTCTGGGAGTAGTAGCACTTCGGGATGCCGACAGCTAGTACCTCAGGGAGATTTTTAGACCCAGTGAGAGCGGGTTGTAATAGGATTTGGATTGGGGGTTGCACAGCATGGCAAAATCATCAAGAACCATGGGCTTTGGATTCAGACATCTGGATTTGAGGCTGGTTTTGCTATTTTTCAACATGTGTGCCATTCTGAGCCTCGTTTCCCCTGTCTTTGAAATGGGCATGTTAATTCCCATCTTGAAGAGTCAAGGAAAGGAAGACTAAATGAGGCCTTCCTAGGTGGCAGTGATGGAAGGTTCTGGCATGGACATAGGGAAGGGAGAGCCTGTCCTAGATGGCCTTTGGGATAAGGGAATGATCACGTAAATGAGGTTAGATGCATCGTTTGCATTGTGATTTAGCATGCCAAACCGTAAAGAGTTTTAACAGTAACGAGCCAGCATGTGTTTAATGATTGGGGGGCTCAGCAGGTCCCTTTCATTGTTGCATGTATTCTCCCAGCACTGTGGGGTTTACCCTCTGTGTGGCTTTCGTCCACATTTGCAGGTGAGGAAACAGCCTTGGAGGCATCATGTTACTTGCCCGTGACCACGGTCTACTGCTAATTACGAATTAGATCATTCTAGATGAATAAAATTAAGGACCAAAACCCCTTTTATAACTTACCATAATTTTTTTTCCTTTCTTTGTCCAAGGAAAGGTGGAAAGTTTGTCCTCCTTTGGAGAGAGGTTTGTGACTGTCTCTCTCTGAGCTTGTGTCTGACCATTTTTTCCAGCCTCACTAGCAGCATAGCAGGGAAGAGGCCATCATGAGGTTTGGCACAGAACACCTTAGCAATCATGTCACCCTGGTGACATTTAATATCTGTGCTTCAGTTTCTTCGTCTTTAAAATTAGGGTCACTATCTTTCCTGCCTATGTTCTCAGGCTTTTTTAAGGTATACGGAAATAATGGACACAAAAATACTCCATAAACTGAAATATAAGCTCTTGGGGTCGTCATTGTTATACAGAGAGGATTTGGGCACAGTCCTTTTGGACTCTGATGCTGTGTTGAAGCACCATCTGCTGTTAACCACTATAAGCTCTTGAGTAAATATCAGGGTTGCCAAGAGCCATGGTGGTGCCAGCTAGTAAAGAGATAGTTTAGAAATCTAGGCTGGTTTCACGGTGTTCGTTCAGTCTTTTGGAAGTCTTAGGGAAAAATGAAACTTTTTCAAACCCACCGAGTGTTCCTCAGGCCATGTTTGAAACATGACTTTTGCTAAGTTGAAAACTGATTTTTAAGTTATTGCTGAGCAGAAGTCAGGGCCTTTTTTTAAGTTGCTGAAAGAGGTTTTTTTTGTGTACTCTCTTCTGACTCGAAAGCAACTAGAGAGATTTTACTCAGACCTTTTTAAAAAAAGATCAGCTCTGGGGTAGAATCTGAACATGAAAGGTTTCAGTTGGAAGAAAGAAATTTCTATAAAGTTCTAAGTGAATACCAAGTATGTAACTTCAGGCTCCTTCTCTTTGCAAAAACAGACTTGAAGTTTTATTTATTTATTTGTTTTTAACAACTCAAATTCACGGGAGCCCTCAAAGGGCTGGGAATGCAGCGTCCTTTGGGGAATGGGCCTGTGTTCAGACTGCACCCATCCCAGGTGTTGGCTTGTTCTGCCCCAGCTCTTCAATCCATTCCTGCCATGTTCTAAGCAGAGCTCATCCCTGATGTCAGAAGTGGGAGAGTGGGTCTCCTATTGTAAGGAGTGACAGTGAGATGAATGGGAGCCCCACTGTTCTCTTGCCTTGGTATTCTTTTTCCTTCTCACTCATGTCTGAAATATCTGTCTTTCAGGTTGACAGACTGATGGAGTTGCATTTTAAGTATCTGGACGCAATGCAGGTGGCAGACAAGAAGATTGAAGGGGAAAAACATGTACGTATCCCTGCCTGTCTTTTGCCGACTATTGACTTGCATTCCATTGGGGTCCTTTTGTACCTCCTCTGTCCCCATGGTACAGGCAAGGGCACAGGTACCACCTCCCCTCACGTGCCACCTAACCTGTTGTTAGGGCCGAGCAGGTGATAGTCGGCCAGTGGTTATACCTGCTCTTCTAATAGGAGTGCATGTCCTTTAAGAGGGAGGACATGTCGGATTGATCCCTGTCCAGCCGGGGAGTCTGGGTAATACCATGAGTACCCTTGACATGAGCTCCTCTTAAATAAAAGTCTGGCCAGAGTGCGGTGCAGTGACTTGGTACCACGTTGGCACAGCTGGCAGAGTGCGTCTTGGTTCACACTCCTCCTGGCTTCTGTAGTCAGAAGGGAAGTGTCCGAGGGAAGGGTGATCACGAGAGATAAGAACTGGAAGGAAAGTTTAAGGTCACTCATTGACGAATGAAAAACTGGAGACCTGGAGAAAGGAGGCTGAGATGCCTCGCAGCAAAGCCTGCGTACCAGGCTCCAGAGGACCGAGCCGAATCTCTTCTGCTCGTGGCTGCTGAGAGCAATGAAACCCGTCAGATTTTTTTTATTGAGGGGCTGTGCTTGCTGTGCTGGTATCGTGCCTTCTATACTTTCCACCTGCTTCCATTTTATTCTCTGCTATCTCTGGCCTCTACCTTTCTCATCTGTCACCTTCATTGGGGCAGGCATTCATGTTGTTTAATGTCCAGTCTTAATTCTCATCCCTGCAAGACATTCCTCAGTCTTTGGTCACATAAGCAAAGGAGCCTTTCCTTGCTTTTTCTCGAAGTCTGTAATAGACTTCATTTTCTTTGTGATTTGCTGTATCACTCTGTTCGCTTTTTGTTCTTCTTGCCTTAAAGATGCACTTGAGGCTTTTGACCCTCACTGGTGGGAGAGCCAGTTCAGCCCCTCCTCGCATCTGTGTTGGAGCAGTGCAGCTGTGGGGCAGAGCCGAATGCTCGGGGAGCTACGCTCACATTTGCCCTCAAGCTAGGCCTCAGGCCAGGGTGAGAGCCTGAAGCTTCAGGGGAGACAGTGACCCTGTTGTCCATGTCCTGTGTCTCTTCACCCCTTTGTGTTCACCCCTCTCCTTTCATAAGACATACCTTCATTTATGAATGCCAGTGGACAGGTGGCCATGGTTATCATGCTCGGGATTTCCCTCAGCCTAGTAAGTGCTCGGATGTTTGCTGATTGATTGAATTGACTGGGACATTCTTCGTTTGTACAGTGATACTCCTACGAGATAAAAGGCAGAGGCTCTCAATTCTGAGGCTGGACTTCAGATGCCAGCCTGTTGCACACACGGTTCTTTTATTCTGCCCTTCCACCCCCTTTATTTTGTTCTTTGACTGAGGTTTCCTTTTCCATCTTTTCTTCCCTTTACAGTAACTTGTGCATGATGGACACTTAGTGACTGTTTAAGTGCCAGAGTAATGTCTTCTTTCTTTTCTTCTGAATGATAATTAGAAAGAAATTGAAATTTCCCTAGGCTTTTGTAGGGAAACAGCCAAGAGACAGTTAGAACTCCAGCTCTGATAGAAGACCTGTGTTGTCTGCGAGAGGAGATTTTCAGGGGTAGAAAAAGCACCTGTGAGTGGAGGGATGTAGAGTTTTAGGCAGGCTCCACCTCTCCATCACTGTGTGACCGTGGCTTGTCACTGTGCTTCATGCAGCCGGATTCTCAGCTGTAACCTATCAGCAAAGGTGATCTCTCAGGTCCTCTTCAACTCAGTGTTGTCCCTCAGGTTCAAGTGCACATCCTTTGGTCACTCTGCCGGCTTTTAGCAGTGGGGTGGAGCACAGTGAGAGGGTGATCAGTGACCTCACGGTCCTTCATACAGAGGAGCAGCTGCCTCCGAGAAAAGGTTGGGTGAGTGGGGAATCACAGAACTCTGGATGTGGATTCCAGCTCTGCCACATCCTAGCTCTGAAGCCTTGGACAAATGGGTTGACCTCTAAACTTTGGTTGTCTTTCTTTCTTTTTTTTTTTTTTAGGATTTAATTTATTTGGCAGAGAGAGAGAATACAAGCAGGGGGAGGGGCAGAGGGAGAGAGAGAAGCAGACTCCCCACTGAGCTGGGAGTCCGATGTGGGGCTCAATCCCAGGACCCCGGGATCATGACCTGAGCGGAAGGCAGACACTTAACTGACCGAGCCACCCAGGCGCATCTAAACTTTGTCTCATCTGTAAAATGGAAATGACACTTCCCTTTTGGGGTTATTATAAAGACAAAAGATAAAGTATGTAAAAGCACCTTGCTACATCTCTAAGAACCGCTGCTGCTCAGTGCTCCTAGCTTCCTTTGTCGTTCTGGTGCAGCTTTTAAGGTAGCCAGGCAGTCCTTCTCCTGAGGGATCCTCCTTGCCATCTGTCCCAGAAGGAGTCCCCCTAACAGACCAGAATGTTGGCCCCGTCATAGACCTCATTTGAGGGGAAGCTGGAGTAGATGTTTTCTGACGGAGACCAAGTAAGCTGTTGGGCATGAGGGAGCCGCTTGCATGTGGCCGGTAGGGAGCTTGGCCCGCTTCCCGCAATATTATCTATTATCAGCACTGAAGAGGGTGTGAAATTGATTAGCACTGACGGAGAGTAATCGCCGCAGCCACTCTCCCCCCGCCTTCACAGAGCTGTGTGCCACGGGCACCGGGGCTCCTGCCATTCCCTGACAAACATCTGTCTCCTTGATGCCAAGGCCGTTTTGCTGGGCACTGGCACACATTCCAAGGCCATTAGTGCTCAGCAGCCTCAGTGTTGCTCAGAGAGACAGGGCAGGGTGGGGGGTGAGGGATGCATTCGTGAGCAGTGCTCTCTGCCAGCACTCAGGCTCCGTCCTGGCAGATGCAGCCGCCTGGCAGGTGTAAAGTGACTCGGAACAAAACGACCTCCTCTTCACCTCTCCTTCATACACTGTTCTCTCTTAAGTCATAAACAATTTGTTGCCTCATCCCACCCCATCTCCATTAAACTTGGATGTCCTACACCCATTGGGAACTCAGCAAATATTTGTTGACTCGAATTGAATGCTTATTTCTCAGGCATTTGATGACATTGACTGTCTGATCAGTAATGAATAAATATCTCCCACACTTCCACACTTCACCAAGCCTGCAACAAAAAAGACCTTAGATAACAGGGCCAGGTACTGCCCCAGATAATGCGGGTCAGGTATTGACAGTTTTAGTGTCTCAGAGCCCGCATATTCCCTGTACACTTCAGACTTCCACGGGCACAGTGCAGATGGCCATGGTTTGCAGTTGACCAGGACTTACTGGAGAGAACCCAGTCATTTGGCAAATATTTCTCAGGCACCTGCTCTGTGCGAGGCACCAGGCCAGCCACTGGCAGGGGGTGAGAGTTGGAAGTGCCTGTGGAAGAAGGGGCCCCAGGAGCGGTGCTGCTGACGAGGGCTAGAGACGCCCAGGGAGCAGGGAGCAGTCGACTGCGGCCGGGGACACCCTCAGCTGTTTTGTGCACGAGGCAAGGTTCTAGCTGCACGTTTAAGGTAGAGATACATCAGGCATTTCCAGCTGAAGACGAGCAGGAGCAAAGGGGAGGGGCAGGGGGAGCCAAGTTTGGGGGGCGAGTAGGAAGTTCAGCCCCAGGAGCAGAGGATGAGAAGGGAGAGCGTGGGCTTTAGAGCCCGGCTTCTTTCTGCTTTCTGAATACAGACAAATAGCTTGACTTCTTAGCCTTATTTTCTTCCTCAGTGATGTTTTCTTTCTAAGGTGTTTGTCCCAACCCGTGTACTTTGGGGAATTACAGAAGGTGGGATTTGGTGACCTAACACCTGAGAGCTGTTTCACAGGGCTTGCTTGGCACATAGCTGACAGCCAGAGAACCTTTCGTTGTCTGTTTCTGGACTGTCTGCACCCCCATCACCCCTGTCTGCACCCACATACACACACTTTCTAACTCCCCTAGGACTGCAGCATTCTGCATGATTTGGGTGCCCCTGTTTCTTTAGCATCCTCTCCTGCACCTCTGCACGCCTTCCTGCCTTAGTGCCTTTGCATTTGCTTCTCCCCACTATCCTGGCTCTTCTCTTGCTGGCGCTTCCCTCCACCTTTAGGTCACAGCCTAAATGTCACCTCCTCAGAGAGTTTTCAGTGATCACCGTATGTAAAGTAGCATCACCCCCATCTCGGGGGCCCCTTCATAACCTCTCAGTATTTGTTTGTTTACTCTCTGTCTCTGGGCTGTAATCTCTTGTTCATCATATTCTCAGGACTTACATAATGACTGACATGCACTAAATGAGGAACCATCGCTCATGAGATGAAGTTAACATTTGTCCCTGGGTATTAAGGAAGATTGAAGGTCCCGGGTTTTTTTCTACATTGTTCCTTTGCTCTCATTTTTAACCCTCTTTTTTTTGTTTGCTCTATGATTTGCCCCATCATCAAAAATATCTCAGGTCATCTGTGTAGATTCTGTGGCCTACCTGTGGCAGTGTTCAGCAAGGTGGAACACTATTTAGAAGAGGCTACAGGACAGCTCAGAATTCTGCACACATTCAGTTGGGATCACATTACTGCAGTAATCTGTGACGGGCAAAGACTTCCACATCTGGGGCAGTGGTCCCCTGCTTTCATGTTGTCTTCAGTGACTGCTCGATTCCAGGGCCACAGTGTATCTGGACATGCCCTTGGGGCTCCTGGTTAACAAGATTTGACCTGAACTTTTAAAGGGCATGTAATTCTTAGAGTCTTCTAGTGAGCAGCAGTTCTCCATGATCTGTAAATATCCAGGATGCTTGTCTCAGCAGATTTCACCTGACTCCTCAAACAACACCGAGCCCAGAAAATACCAAGGTCCCTGTTATTGGGAAGATGTCCTGACTTCTTGTTGGTTCCTTCTGGCTTCTCTAGGTTCAGTGTACAGAGATGCCTGGCTTCTGGCTGTCAGAAGTGAGACATAATTATATAGGTACTGGCAGGGATTTTAAAAGAGGGAGGAGAGCCTTGAAGAGAGGTTTCCCTTTTTTAGTTCCTGGGAAAATTATACTCAGCAGGTTTATTCAATAAAGTGTTCTCAGCACATACTTTGCACTGTAATGACTTACAAATTGCATGCTAATTTTGCCACAGTTAAATCATTCTAGGCTTTATCCTGGAAAGAGAAAGATGGACTCCTTGTAATGAAACAGTATCCACAGGACTTGATGTCTGAAACAGACTTGGATTATTTCCTTAGCATCTGAAACTCATTTAAAGATCTATACAGGTGGGGATGGAGCACAGGAATGGATGCGTGGGGTACGTGATCCGAAGGCACTGGGTAAGGATGGAGACAGGAGAAATAGGAGACTGCCATTGATTCCTCTGCTAACTGTGCTGGAGGCTTCTGGGGAGTGCTTTAAAAAGAGAGAATCTTGCTGAGAGTACCTCTCAGCTGTTCTTTAAGCCAGTCGTTCCCAGACTTTCTGTGTCCAAGAATTTGCCAGAACACAGCTGATAGCCAGTAGGAGCCAGTGATGGTGGGGGAGGGTGTGTCCTGTTGCTTTTTCCTCTCCTTTAGACATCCACGATGTAGCCATATGCATGTTCACCCTCTGTGGCCCCCTTCCTGCCCCTTTCCCAGTCACTCATTTTTTCTGCCAGCAGAGGAGAAATCAGAGGAGCTCAGTTCTGGTCCTGTGCTTCTGCCACTTACCTTGCAGTGTGGCCCTGCATGCTCTGGCTTTTGTCATCTTCCCTGCCTTCCTGTTCCAGTGGGGTTCATAGGCTCTCCAGTGCCATCCTCATGGGCTTGCCACAGGCCTGGTAAGATCAGGGCTGTGCATCGGGGACTCCTAAGTTTCTGCTGACTCTCATAGCCCCTCCCACAGGACATCACCCATGGCTCAGTCACGAGTCCAAAGCCTGGTCTCTGGCCCTAACCATGTAACATCCCCTCCCCTCCTTGACTGCACCAGGGCCAGTCACCAGTTTCTCTTATTTCCTCCTTTCTCTCCTGGTCCTACCATGGGTCCATCTGGTAAGTTTTACCTCTGATCTCTGTGCAGCCTCTTCATGTTCCCCTGTCCTCGATACCACTGTGGACACAGGGGCAGCCAGCATCTTTTCTTCTTGTAGGAGTGCAGTGCCCTTCTCACTAACTGGTTTCCCTGTCCCTAGGTTTGTCTTTTCCGATCCATTTCCTACACAGTAACCAATGATTTTTCTAAACTGAAAATGCAACTGTGCCACGCCCCTACCCAAACCCAGTACACACTGGCTCGTGTTACCTGCAGGATGTGCTCTAAAGTCTTTCCGGGCCTTGCCAGGCCTCTCCCACTGGGGCCTTCCCAGCAACCCCCCCCGCCCCCGGCTGTATCCCTCACCTCTCCTTCCCTTGTGACATGCAAAAGCAGCTCTGTGCTACCTGTGCCTTCCTAACCTTTCGCTCCTTTGTCCAGAACACCTCTCTGTGCCATTTTTCCCACAGCCTTCTCCTGCAGCTAATTCCTCTGCATCCTCAAGAGCTTTGGCAGAAAAGTCCCTCAATAGGTGCATGTCGAGTGTGTACCATGTGCCAAGCGTGCTGCTTAGTGTTGCCGTGCCACTGCCTGCAGAAAGCCTCCCCTGCTCTCCCGGCCCCCGTGGCTCCCCGTGCTCCCTGTACATGGCAGCCTGCATGCCATAGACCCAAATCTTGCCTCTCCTTCAGTTTCCTCATCAAGAAAGGAAAGAGAATGTATTACCATAATACCTATCTTGAAGGGTTGCAGGGAAGATGAAATAGATCAGTATATAGAAATCACTTAGAATAGTTTCTGGCACAAGGAAGTACGCCATAAGTGGTAGCTATTATCTTAAGTGTTTTTGGCCTGTATACTTGTCTCTCTCTCCCTCTAAAGCTGAGTCTCCACAAGCAGGGCCTGATTGTCTTTCCTTGGCACCCCCAACAGGATTGTTATTTTCTGGCCTCGAGTTCTTGTATCTGCTGTCACGGAAGCTCTGGTTCTCTCAAGGCTGGCTTATAGGTTGTCAAGATTCAAATGAGCAGTCATGGGTATTTTTTATTTTATTATTTATTTATTTATTTATTTATTTATTTATTTATTTTTAGTAAATTTAGAAATGGGAGACACTCCCATCATGGAGGCATCATGGTAGCTAGAAAGAGCATGAATCCTGAGGTCATATGGCCCAGGGGTTAAATCTCAGCTCAGCCACACATGAACTCTGTTTTGGGGGAGATGGCTTGCCCTGTGTGTGTTTTAGTTTTCATGGTTACTTTACCAGAGGGTCATTTTGAAGATTAATGAGACTGTTTGTAGCAACTAATCACATGCTTATGTGCTAGGGTTGGCCTAACACATAGTCAGTTCTCCTATGTGGGCAAAGGTCTGGTCTGAGATTCTTGGATCCTTATCAGAGCTGCTGTCAGTTAGTTATACATTCTCCCTCCTCCCCCCCAAAAAAATCCCTTTTATTATTTCTTCAGCCTCGGTTTCCCCAGCTAAAAATGACTGACCATCTCTAGGATCCTTCTCAAATGGTCTGCCCTATTTTAGAAGCTCTTAGAGGAAGGTTTTATTTGCTGGTGTTTGTGCCCACCGCCACCCCCCTCCCAGCTCACACATCTCCACTTACCTGTCTCTCCCATGGCCTAAACTCTTCCCTTGCTTTTGAAGAAAAAAGAGATGGGCCTTTTGTAAATGGTAGGGCAGTTCTTGCCCATGACTACATAAAGTAACGGTGACCCATCAGGGCTCTTGAGTCACGTCCTCTCTTATTAAGGCAAGAGGGATTCTTATTGGCTTCATAGCAACTTCTTTTATGACTGTCTCCTTCCATCAGCGAGGGGCAGCTCGCTGCCTGTCAGGGGCAGATTAGAAATGGCATCCACATGCTCATTTGGAAGCTTGCGACTTGCCTGCTGAGAGAGATAGAGGCGCGCGGAAAGGTGGTGATTCGGTAGTGCTCCTGACGACAGATTAACATTTAAAGTGAGGATGTGGCTGGGGGAGGGGAAAACAACACACAACCCTGCAGAAATGGCACCTTGACACCATACGTACCACCTCCTTGTGTATCTTTGGAGATGAACCTGTTTGTTTTAGCAGCCCCCAAACAGGCTTATGCTGCTGTGAATTGCAATCTGTTCTACTTAACGCGCCATTCACTGAATTACCATCGAGGTTTTTGTTCTAGCCCTCTCTTACGGAATGAGCAACACAAAACCTTTCCGATCTTCTTCTCTTTTTTTTGACTCTCCCAAATTGCATGTGGAATTTGCTGGCCTAGCTGTAGATTCTCTCTCTCTCTCTCTCTCTCTCTCTCTCTCCCCCCCCCCCCCCTGCCCTTTTTTTTTTTTTTTTTAGGATTTATTTATTTATTTGAGAGAGAGAGCGCGCGCTTGTGAGCGAGAGAGCACAAGTGAGGGGAGCGGCAGAGGGAGAGGGAGAAGCAGGCTCCACCCTGAGCAGGGAGCCCGATGAGGGACTCAATCCCAAGACCCTGTGATCATGACGTGAGCCCAAGGCGGACACTTAGCCATTTAACTGACTGAGCTACCCAGGTGCTCCTTGCCCTTTTTTTTTTTTTTAAGTTTCTTTAATTTACAAGGAAAAGACAGGCCCAGGAAGCCACAAGAGGACCTCACATTTAATACAGCTGGTTTTCATTAGACCCTAGATATGGCATCAAGAAAAAAAATGCTATTTGTTCGTATGCTAATACTGGAAAAGGTCTATAAAACAAACTTTTTCCTCCTTTGGACTATGAAAGGAGTCACAGCCTTGGAGCCAAACTCTGTGGATTTTCTCCTATCTCCAGCTCCTACTCAACCGTGAGCTTTGTGGCCTTTCAAGATATTTCACCTCCATAAGCCTTCCTTTCCCATCTGAAAGGTGGAGCAGTCAAAATTTCCAGCTCCTCATGAGGAAGAGTAAGAAATCCATGAAAGTGCTTAGCCCCGCGTCTGGCACACAGCGAGGACTCGGGAAAGGTTGCTGTTGTCATTATCCGTGTATTGCTTCCCATCTCTTGCCAGAGTGAAAGGACAAATAGGAAAAGGTCTTGGACGAGGAAATCACGTTCCACCAGGGTCTTTAACCGAAACTCAGTGACAGTCATTTGACATCTGTCTCAATTTTTCCATCTGTGAAATCTGAGAATGATATTTGAAATGTACATGCCCAGCACAGGGCATATACAGCAAGTGAGGTTAATGAAGAAATGCTTTCAAAAGTAGCAAGCACTCCTGTGGCTGTTGAGTTGTCGTTGCTTCACAAAGAAGACAGTCACCTTCTCTCTCCTCAGAGGTGAGAGTTGAATGAATGAATTTGTGAAAGACTTCCTTTAAATCTTAACTCTCCTCTCTTATTTCAGGCACAGTTTAACATACCTGTACAGATTTTCATTCTGAAATTTTTTAAAGTAAGATGTGCTTACAATATTTTAGGAAGTTACTGGATTTTTGGAATTTCTCTTTAATAACTGTTAATTGTATTGCCATTTGAAGAGCACTCGATTCGCACGTCCAGGTTGTTTCGAGATGGCCTGTCTAATGTAGCAGCAGATCCAGGCTCGTCTCTTTGTGACTGGGAAGTCTAATTTATTGTGAGAAGATGAGCTCATTGTCAGTGCTGACCGCTGTGTCGTGTCAGGGTGACGCTTCATGTCTCCTACCTGAGGCCGTTGTCGCATGTGGGAGCACCACCAGTCAACAGCTTCAGTCCGTCCATATATACACCCAGATACAGGCAGAAATCCATCCTGTGGGGTGATGGAGGTACCTCAGTCCTAGATTTGCCCTGCGTTATCAAAGCTAAAAGGAACCTTCTAGAGCACAAGATCAGGGAAGACAGGTGAGGCCCCCTGCCACTCCACACCCCGCAGTCAGCGCAGAGACAGCTAACTGGTCTCAGGGCTTCTCCTGCGCAAGCTCCAGTCGGCCCCACAACCCTTTTCCTTGTAGAACACTTGGCAGCCACTGTGGTGAGTTAGAGCGGGCGCTGCGAGTGAAACCTGTTTCCCTTCCCTGATCCAGGGCAGGCTTCCCATTTCCAAGCAAGGAAGCTGAGGCCACAAAAAGTTAGATGACCTGCCCAAGGACACCAGTAAGTTAGTGTTAGTTGGTTTGGTACTCTGTCCCGTCTTGACAGAGAAACCTGTTCATAGAAGTAATACGTCATCATTCAGAAAACTCCCAATGTCTAATTAAAGGCTTCTTGAAATGTCAGAGGGTCTCTTAAGAGGGAAGGAAGGCAAGGGAGGTTGGGTATCATTTTAGAATGAGGTATTCGTGGCCTGCTATACCCATGTTACTAAGTTTTGTACCCACATGCCAAGGATGTGGAGCCGCAGGTTTAATCTCTGCATGGGCCAGCCACTCTTTTCTTTGTCTAGTCACTTTGAAGCATGACTTATTGGTCAGTTGGGCAGAAGTCACTCCCTCCCTGCCACTAGTGAAGCAAGTCCACTCCTGTGCTACTAGTATGTAACCATCAGAGTGTTCTAAATCAGACTCCTTCGGTTCTTCCAGAGCCTTCTATGAGGGAAATAATAGGGTTGGGAGAAGCTCGTGATGACCCTAGAATGTTTATGTCACTTTTATATCACTTTAAAGACTGAATCCTAGCCAGACGATCATGAGTTGGGTTGTACCGGCAGCTATCTTGGAGTCAGACACCCGAAGAAGTTTTTCCGAGGTTAGTTCTACTCCCTTATCTCCAGATCAGTTTTTTTATCTGGTGTCTTAGAATCCCAGAGAAGGAGCCAGAAGTTCATTAATCCATTTATAATAAAGGTGATATGTGATCCTGCTTCTTCTTAAGACAGACCAAAACGTGAGATGTTCCTACAAGAACTGTCCCCAACTTTCTCATTTTCCGTCATCATGATACATAACCATCCTACTTCTTTCATTTCCCTTTAAACACAGAGTGCACGTTTGTGCTCAACTTTTCTGAATCCCGTCAGCAGTAAATATTCCCTGCCACAGAGTTGTAACAGGCTAGATAAGGTGCTATTCTGACAGCAGTCACCTTCTCTGCTTGCTGGTTTCTATGATGCTTCTAAAACTGTCAGGGCAGAGACTTCGTCTTAGAAGCCAATCTCTGTTTCATCTTTGTGCATGTTCAGCGCAGCAATGGCGATGCCTTTCCTGGAGATGAGCTAAAGTCGTATCTCAGATCTACATTTGAAATTTTCACTTTCAAATCATCTGGCCGTATATCTAAAAGTAGGATGTTGAATTGAACATTGTCAGAGTCTTGAAGTTCTAAGGAAGGAGGAAAAAATGGAGTTTGGCATTGCTCTCTTGAGTCCATCCTTTCTGGATGACAATGTTTGGAGAAACGGGAAGGTACAGTACGTACCTGCCTGGTTAAATGAAGATCAGATTGTGGGGGAGAGTATGAAAAAGGCGAAATCACCAGGGCTCTTCTGACCTATTTGAAGAAACTTAATTTCGCTGTGCTCCGTTCTTGAGCCTCTACCACTCTTACTTAGCATCTTCCTTTGTTCTCGCAGACAGCTCCGAAATCTGCACCCAGACAAACATGAGGTATGAAAAGAACACGGACTTGGGTTTGAATCCCGGTTCTGCCACCCGCTAGCCTTGGGGAGGCTGCTCTGCCGAGTCCCGTTTCCTCATCTGAAATGGGGGGAGTAATCCCTGCCCTCCAACATTTGTGAGAAGCACAGGAATTTGAAAGCACTTGGCCTTGGTCTGACACGTGACAAGCCCTCAGTACACACGGGCTGCTCCTCGGTGGATAGATGGTGGCAGCACTGGTTTTTATTCAGACTGCCTCACACAGTGCCTCATATGTAGCAATCCATCAAAAATAATATGATCTGCTGATAGCCGGGATCTTTATAAGCAAAAGAACCTTCCTCCTTGCTAACCTTCCTTTCAGTGATGCTGATGTCCCACGGTTGCTCTCTCTCACCCTAGCCAAGCTGACTATTCTATACCGTGATCCATGCTGTTACTCCTGCTTAGAATGTCCTTTCCAGCCTGTCAGACCCCTTCAGAGTCCAGCTCAAATGTACATTTCCTTTGAAGTCTTTTGACCACCCCCCCCCGACAGATGTAGTGTGTCCTTCTGGGTGCCCACAGCATGCGGTACCATTTGAGAGGCTCTTGATCATAGGCATTACTATGTTTTTAAAAACTAATAATTTGGCAGCGTTGTTAGGCTATAATCTCCTTGATTATGCGGCCTCTTATTTATCTTTGCCACCCCCAGCACATCATACAATACCTGGCCCACAGTTTGGTGTTGAGGAAATCTTTATCAGGCGGACGAATGCAATGTGTTCCAGTCCCAGTTTCCATGTTTGCAAACCTCTGAGGGTTTCGTCACCTCTTCTCTCCTCCATCTGATTACTCCTCACAGAGGCTGATACTGTGGCCTCCCAGCCATGTGCTCTGCTTGCCTCTCAGCGCTGCAGGCCAGCGCGTCCGTCACGCCAGAGTTGCATATTCCCGTTCGTGACATTTTCCTGCACTGCAGCCCGCAGCTCATCATGTCTCACTTCTCCGGCCAGCGTTCAGGCCCCCAGCAGCTGGCCCTCCGCGGTCCTGTCCCGCACCACGTCTGATGTTCCCCTTGCTCCCCGTCCACAGGAGCCGTAGCATACACAGCTCATTAAGCAGCGCTGAACTTCTGCCTGCATTTCTCAATCCTATTTGACAAATGCTTTCCAAGGGCCTACGGTGCTCGAAGTACTATGCAAGGTACTTTGTAGGGTACAAAGAGGAGTGAAACACACCTCTCGCTTTCAAGGAGCCTACACAGGAAAGAGGCACACGTTGGAAAAACTGCTGAAAGGCAGGTCATGGGAGGTGCCATAAAAGAGGTATAAATCCAAGTCTTGGGGGTTTTCAGGACTGAAAAGTCCTAGTATCTAGTTGGAAAAGTTTACAAGTTGGAAAACTGAGAAGTTTTCAAAGCTCTCAGGAAAAGTTTTGAAAGGAGTATCACATTTTAGATTTTTAACTATATTATGATAGAGGTTGAGGGGTGGGGAAAGTACCAACATCACAAGCAAAGGTGAGGAGACAGAGCAGAGGGCAGGCCTGTCTGTTCTCTGTGTAAGCTGGGCGGGGTGGAGGGGCTGGGGAGCAGAGAGCAATGAGCAGCAGGAGGCCTCAGACCCCTGGAAGGCCTCCTCCTTAAGGCCTTCATTCTGCTGTCTCTCAGGACCTGGAAAGGTTACCTGGGAGTCACTTCTTCCCAGATACCCTCCCATCTTAGCCAGTCGTGATCAGCACCCACCACCTGTCATTATCTTTAATACCCCCTTACTCTCCAGTCATTTCCTGTGTCCCTGTGGCCTCCCAGACAGTTGGCCCCTTCATGACAAAGACCAGGGCATCCCCTTACCTCCATTTTCATTCTTTTTTTGCCTGAAGTCAGTGCTTAGAAGGGCATCCTTGCTGCTGGGCGCTTAGCTGGGCTGGGATCTGAGCCCTTGGTGTTATGTTAATCATTTCCACCTCAGAGGTGAATCAGACAAGATTCCTGTCCCCAGGGAGTCCATATTCTAGTAGCTGGTGATCATGTAATTATGAGCAACTTACTTAACCTCTGTGTGCTTTGGATTTTGATTGGTACAATGGGATTAATAATCCCCTCCCTGCTCTCTTTAAATGTGGTAGTCAGGACCATGTATATAATGACACTTTAAACTCTACAGCATTATAGAAATGTAAAGTGTTAGCAGCAAATGCTTTTTGCATGAGTGGAAGTCAGGAGTAATTTTGCTTCCTGTGCCCCCACTGCTGAACACTTCAGAGTTCTGGAGCAGAAGTTACGATTACGAGTAAATGAGAAACTAAAGAGACCCTTCTATTTTTAAACTCCTCGGACATCAGTCCAGTGCTCCATGACTACCTCGTGAACATTAACACTATTACCAGATTACCAAGGAATTTGCTACTAAATGAAGCTAGGAATTAGCGGTGGTGATTGGCCAGACAGTGCAGCCCTCCTTTGCCTCAGACAGAGGCCTTTAAGAGCGAGATGAAAAGTAGCCTTGTGTTGCTACAGGCTGGCCCCTTGGGCAAATAAAGAAGTGCATTATCTGTGTCTAAACAGTCTCTGAAGGATTCTTGTTGGAGATTGATGGCCAAGTGGTAAGTCCTTCCAGTTTGGGAGAGTGGAAAGCAGGGTCCCAGGGGCTTCTATCAGTGACAGGAGCCCGAGTTGTCAGAGGGAACCATGGCCATAAAACTACTGACGGAATTAAAAAATGGATTGTTGTCGTCAAAAGCATGTGTCAAGCACCTGTCTTCTCAAGCCAGTCATGCGGAACGAGTCCCTCACCCAGTTCTTATTCCTGAGAGCCAACAGCCCAAAACAGAGATGTCTTTTCCCTTTTGTTCAGTGCATGGGTGTTTACTGAGTGGGGACTTGAAGACAGAATTCAGTCCCTGCCTTACCAGAGTTCATAGTCCACCCTTAGGAAATGAAAGGAGTTGTAGATGGGAGTTGGCACCAGAGGGAATGATGGTGGAAATCGGTGTGAGCATGGTGTGCCAGAGGGGTCGTGTGGAGGAGAGGCGTGCTGAGGCGCTCAGGAATTTCGGAAAGGAGCAGTGTCAGCCTTCACTAATCAGGAAAGGCGTTGTAGGAGAGGTAGCCTGAAAGCAGTGCGGCCCTCAGAGATGCCCTGCAATCCCAAGGAAGGAAGGCAGTGAAGGCCCAGAGATGGGGAGGGGAGCTCTGGCGGCAGAGGCAGTAATAACCCGCTAGTCGGGAAGCTCGGGGGTGGTGGTGCAAATGTCCTACAACAGTTGTGCTGGTCACACAGCTGTGAATATACTAAAAGCCATGGGCAAATTGTATGGTATGTGATTGTATCTCAATAAAGCTGTTTAAAAAAAAGAATCTGTTAAAGAGGAATAAATTTGGGGACAGCACATCGGATAGGCCTGGGGTTGCAGTGGTTGAAGAAAAGAGACTCCTGTTGCTCGTCGGGGCGTTGGCCTAGCGGAGTACTCACTGGTGAAGCGAAGTGGAAGGGGTGGTGACATTTTGCTACTGACGCAATGTGAGCCCACAGGGGCACGTGTACGTATGGTGGGTGCCTGTGCCAGCAGCCCCACCAAGGCAGCAAGATAGAGTCGTGGAGACAGGAGCGCTCTTCCTGAGTTTGCCCTGACTGGGAAGGGAAAGAGAGAGCCGTAGGTGTTTTAGAGAGGTGATGTTCAGGGACCGGAAGCAAAGAGTAAAGAATGAGTGGAAGCAGATGAACTGCTGAGATTTGTGTCCCTGTCAGCTTATTTGTTTAGATTGAATATGTGGATGAGATCATTTTGGCCTTGACTCATTGCATAGGGAAAAAAAGACAGGGCTTTAATCTGACTCCCTGGGCCTCTAGTCTGTTAAAAATGAAGACATAAGAAAGATACTTTAAAAGATAATGGGAGGAGCAGGAGACACATCACGATGGAATGGTCTTCTGGTGGTGTGGTTGTGGTTCTGTTCTCTCGTGTATTGTGGGCTCACTGGCCAGCTCATTTGTCCCAAATGCTCATTCGCTTGCAGGACATGGTCCGGCGCGGGGAGATCATAGACAACGACATGGAGGACGAGTTCTACCTCCGGCGCTTGGACGCAGGGCTCTTTGTCCTTCAGCACATCTGCTACATCATGGCGGAGATCTGCAATGCCAACGTGCCCCAGGTAGGAGGGGCTGCCCCGGAAGGGCCTGTCCATGCCTGCCTCCTTCCTGGCCCCTGCCTGGGCGGAGACTCTGTAAAAGACTTGGATCCACTGTCCTTGACTCCCTGCACTCTGTGTGGCCCCGCTCCATCAGGGGTGGGTGCAAGGTGCACACTTTCTACAGGGTGGGTGCTGGTGTCTGCCAGGACAAACAGTGCCTTTCCTTTCTCTCCGCCCCCCCCCCATAGATTCGCCAGAGGGTTCACCAGATCCTAAACATGCGGGGGAGCTCCATCAAAATCGTCAGGCACATCATCAAGGGTGAGTTGGGTGCTGCTTGTGTCTAAGGCTCCAGGAGCGCTAGGTGATGCTTCTTGCGTCTCTGTCAGTACCCCTGGCAGTTGGTGCACAGCATTCTCTGCACTGCGGGCTCGAGTCTGTTGTCACGTGCACTGTGTGTCCAGGTCATCTTGTCAGAATACCGAAGACCAGCCTAGGTATTCATTCTGTGCCTCTGACCCTTCAGTTCCAGCGCTTAAAAAACACATAACACAAGAAGCAGCAGGGCTTAGAAATATTTGTTAAAAATTAAAAAGAAAGAAGACAAAACAAGAAACAAAAAATCCAGTTCCAAACTATATGTAGTGGAAGGAAATTGCTTTCTTAGGGGGAAAAAAAACCAAGGATGTAACAGGAAATACCCGGAATTCTGCAAGACAGCAGGAAGTGAATCTGAGGCACTGTGATGTAGCAGAAAGAGCATCCCTGCCATCCAGCCTTGCCTTCCCCCAGCTGTGCAAGTGGGATCTAGAAGAACTTTTACAAAGGTTCAGGAGACACTACATAACAGCATCCAGTCTAGTGCCCAGCGGTAGAGAGTGCCTGGCGCACAGGGTCCCTCAAAATGCCGTGACATCTTTGGGACCTTCCTCAGCTGGAGTGGCTCCCGAGGCCTGCACTGGTTGGCAGGCTCGCAATCACAAGGGTACCTGAGCTGGACCCCAATGCAGCCATGCCCGTGGGCCCCTTAGCACAGACTTACACACACGGCAGTAGAGGCCCGTGTTGGACTTTGTAATACGGCTCCTGCCAGAGGTCAGAGAAAGCCAGGGTAGACTGGTAGCTGTGGGCAGATTTTCATTTTCCCACTCTGGCCCATGTTTGGCCCATTTCTAAGGTGAAGTAATAGGCTAGATTTACTCAAAGGGTTTGCCTGTAAGTGGCTTATAACTCCCATTACAGGTGGGAGATGAAATGTGGAGATAAATGGTACATATAATAAAGTGAAGAGAAGTTAAGAGCCGTGGTCTCTGGGATCCGTCTCCTGGAACTGAATCCTTGCTCTGTTACTTACTGGGTTACCTGGGGCGAGATACCCAATTGCTCTGTGACCTCATAGGATGGGTGAGAAGATTAAATAAGATGACAGATTGAAATGTCTGACCCTTAATAAGTTCTCCGTAAATGTTAGCTATTATGAATATTATGAAATATGATGATAATTGTCATCATCATTATTATAAGTGAGGCATGGCCACAGTTTTACGGGAAGTCTCGTGCAAGTGGCATCGAGCTGGGTCTTAGAGGCTGGGACCAGGACATCCCAGAACGAAGGAACAGTGTGTGTGAAGGCATGGGACCGGGAAACTCCGTGTTCAGCACAGCCTCCCCGGGCAGGTGGCAGTGGGACCCCCATCGTGTCCATTTTGCAGGTGGAGAATTTGAGGTATTGGGATCTTATTTTCTCCCTCAGAGGAAGAGGAGAGGGAAGGCGTTGATGAAGCGAGCCGAGCACCCTGCCTTCCACAGCGGCACCCTGGGTGCTCCTTCCCCTCTCCGTGTCTCCTTCGCGTGAATTACTGTCGGCACGTCACGCCGCCTCCTCCCCGAGGTGTAGCTGTGGTGATTTGCAACTCCAGGTCTTAAATGACATTTACGTCTAACGCCCACTTGTTCAATTAGAACTTTTTATCACTCTCAGCTCTCCTCTCTTGCATTTAGGCTTCTCCCTGCACCTCCATCCCAGCAATCAAAACAGTGATCTGCTGAGAAAGAAAGGGTGTTTTTCACGGGTACTGACACATAGTAGGTGGCTGTTCTCCTTGTGAAATCCTAACACATACCCCGTAGGTCATTCAGAGTTCTCAGCTGCTGTGAGCCGGCTTCCGTCTCCCTCAGATCCCGGTCTCGCCCCCGAGCGCCTCGTGGGGTGTCGGGCACAGACCAGACGCTGAGTGGAGCTTGGTTGATGGAGCGGCCTGCACAGATGTGGCGTTCGTTGCTGCCACTCTGGGTCCTCCCCTCTGTTGCTTTCTTCCCCCCAGCTGTGCCAGAGGCTCGGGCCAGCCCTTCGGTTCTCCCTCCCTCGCCCTGCACAGCCAGTGGAGTAGTAAATGCGCCGGTTCCGCCCCTAGACTCCGTCTTGAATCCGTGCAGCTCTCTCCATCTGTTACTTCCCATCATAGCACCCAGTTTATTTCCTTCCTAGCCCTTATCACAATCTGTAATTGTTTGTATTTATGTCTTTGTTTACTCATTTTGTGTGTCTCATACATTAAAATGTAAGCTCTGTGACGTAGGGACGTTGTCTGGCTTGCTCCCCATGTCTCCTCGGTACCCAGAGCAGTGCTAGGCATGTAATGACAACCCAGTGAATATTTCACATATTGTTGAATTCAGCCCCACCCTTGCGCAAATTGAGTTTGGCAGATGTTTGCGGAGACTTTCCTCGGGGCTAAGCACCGTGCTAGATCCTGTACTCGGGCGCCACACGGCACCTGCCCTCGTGGAGCTTATAATCTAAGGGACACGTATGTGTGAGTGACCAGCCATAATTTGAGCTAAATGAAATACACGCTCCAGCAGCTGCTCAGCTGGCGTTCGCTGAGTGCCAGGCCCTGTGTTCAGGACTAGAGATGCAAAGAGGAAGAAGCAAGAGCCGTATTTTTGAGGCATTCACAGTCGAGATACTAATTACAGCGTGATAAGTGCGGGTTGAAGTTGTGAACAGTGTGCTAACGGAGTGGTAAGAGCACAGGTCATTCCGTGGACTCACAGAGGAGGGAGGGGCTCCTCCCAGGACTGGGAATAGTGTTCCAGGGGGAAAGACACATGCCAGGCAGAGAGAGAGGAAGCCTAGGGGTAGGACAGGACATCAGAGGGTTATCGATCGACCCCGACTTGCACCAACAGGCGCCCACCCTGGCTCATCCCACCTCGGGGAAGCCCTCTGCCTGTGATGTTGTGCCGTGGAGCTGAGCCCCTGTGGCCTGCCAGTCTGCAGCCAGCGAGCCCCTCAGGGCAGTGTTGGTGTTGAAAAGGGGTAAGGCTGACTGGCAGGGTGGATGGCTAGACTCTGCTCAGGCCCTCCCCCCTTAAAAGCCTTCACTCCCTCCCCCTTCTTCTGCCACCCTTCCTTCCATCAAAAAGCATGAGAAAACAAAGCCGCATAAAGAAAACCAGCTCATCAGTCTGTCCTCTTTGATATTAATTTTGTTTTTCAGTTTGGGTTGCTTCCTTTTTTTTTTTAACATACTAATTAGATGCAAGCTTTTTCTTTGATTTTATGGCCTACATATTTCCTAAGTTTTGCTGGCAGGATGACAGCTGATGTATCCCTTGAGGTCCCAGGAAAACGCTGATGAGGCAAGCCCAGCAGGGGACTTTTCCCGTTGTATCTCAGTCCCCTTTCTCACCATTTCCCTCCCTCCTCTTCTTTTGGGGGGGCCAAGAGAGCTGGGAATAATTGATGGCTCATTAAAGTCCCTCTTTCTGCAGACTGCTTACTCGGCGCTCCCAAAGTCCAGTCTTGCCTGGAACTGGCAGCTGCACCAGGCCTGAGCCCTGTGGCGCCCACGTAGGAGAGGCTAGTCTCTTCCTTGGAGAAGGGCGGACCACGCCATGCGCTCCACGAGGGCGGTGACAGTCTTCTGCCTGTCATCTTGGGCCTGGCCCATGACTGGTGCAGACAGGGGCTCAGTTAGTGCCTCCTGGGCGGGTGTGCTGAGCACTAGCCACGGACCAGGACCACAGTCGGTGGAATGGCCACTCCTGGGCACATGCTCTGGGCCGGGCTTCTGACGTGTATTCTCTGGTTCTCACAGCAGCCCTGGAAAGCAGGATTGCAGTCTCCATTTTGCAGATAAGGAAACCAAGACTTACAGGGTTATAGGACATTACCTGAGTCACTAGTTGGTCTTCCATCCGGCAGAAAGGAAACCTCTAACTTTGTCAGCTGGCTGATACAGTCCTCCCATCTTTTAAGAAAGAGAATTGAGGGTATCCACTTTCATAGAGCACCCTCTTGGCATCACAGGGTACTAGGTGGGCTCCTAAGATGAATGAAACACTTAGGAGGCCCAGTCCCGGGAAGGGGGCATACAGTCCCATCACAGGTGAAATGACTGCTTACTACACGAAGCAGCATGAAGTCAGCGCGAAGACACAGAGGCACAGTTCATTCTGCTGCAGATGAAAAGGAACGAAGATCCAGGGAGGCTGCACAGGGGAGGTACTTTTTTTTTGGTGGTAAAATATATGTCAGATTTACCATTTTAACAGTTGCAGCCGTCACCACCACTTATCCACACATTTAATTTTCATTTTGCAAAACTGAAACTCCTGTACCCATTAAACGCTCACTCCCTTATCCCTTCTCCCCCCATTTCCCCGGTCCCTGGCAGCCACCCTTGTTCTTTCTGTCTCTGTGAAGCTGCTAAGTGACTAAGGAGGTGGCTTCTGGAAACATGTGATAGACGTCTAAGGGCAGACACAGATGTCCGTCATTGAGGGGCCACCTCCTTGGATGCGGTGTAGGAGCTGTGACCCGGAAATACTGTTTAGTATAAATACTTGGGCCAAGGGTTACCGTGGAAGCTGCTGGCAAGTCTCTTCAGTGTCTCAGTCACTGGCGAAAGTCGCCGGAAGACCACGTGGCTGCTGGGCTATTGTGCAGGGGAAAGCTTAGAGGATTACTGACTCAAAACTCTCATTGGTGGCAAACCACGACTGAGCCAAGGACTTCACAATGCTTTCAGGAATTGGCTCCCGGCCCTTTGATTTGCTTTTGTTCTTTATGGCTTGAAATCCCCCGCAGAAGCTCATAAACACATATTTCTGTATTGATGCGGGGCTCCTGGTAACCTGAGCATTGCCTCTGCCATGTTGAAGCTGCAGAAGGTGACAGGATTTCTCTTTTGATGGCATGTTGGTGTGTGTGTGACTTGCCCCAGGTCATGGCGACTGTGACCACTAGCGTGTTTGGAGGCAGGAGAGAGTCCTGGAGAGAGGCATGCGTTTCACCATGGGCAGCTCATTACCCTCTCTAAGCTGCAGTCCTTCATCTGCGAGGCGGAGATAACCTGCCTCACCAGGTTCTGCAAGAGTCGGGGGAGGCACCGTCCGCATGCACAGCCCTGACGCGCGCCACATAGCACGTGCTTGCTCCGTGTCACCTGCTCTCCTGCCGGGATCCGTGTGTGATCCAGCGAGGAGCAGGATCCAGCGAGGAGCAGATCGGAGAGCACAGACCCGCGTGATTCTGGCTCTCTCTGTCACTTCAGCTAAGTTAGTAGATAAGGCAGTTGAGCCGTGGTTTCCTCTCGGTAAAACACAGACCTGGGGTGAACACTGCCTCTCGGGAAGGCTCACGTCGAACTACAGTCAGGCGCCTGGGACAGAACACGTGCTCAGAAAATGGAGGCTCCTTCCCTGGCTTCCTTGGCCTAATCCTTTGAACTGGAGGTGACCGCCGCCTGGACTCAGGTGCCGGCAAGAAAGCCAGTGGACCAGCACCCACACCAGAGGACCAGACTCCTCGGGGCCTGGTCGGGGAGGGGAGGGTGCTTTCCCACCAGCTCAAGTGTCCTGGGGACAATGGGAACATGACCCCCGTTAGCATGATAGGTAAAGGATATGTATCCTCCTCCTTTCAATGGGTGTCATTTTCATGGAATCCCTGATGCACTCGTGTCCTGTAGCTACAGGTGAGTGTTCTCCTAGCAAAGTGTGACACTAGACCTTCCAGCTTCATCACTGTCATTAAGGAATCTGTTAGACATGGATTTTCCTTTCCCAGTTTCTAGTCTGTGGTTATGTCTTTGTCTTCCAGAGTTTTCAGTGTGAAAATAGGGGCATTCTTCTCCTCCTCCTACCCCCTTCCTCCTGCATTTTTTAAAGGGTGAGCATTTGGGGCTTCAGTTTCAGGGGTCTGAACCAGACTTGTGAGTGCGGCCCAAGTCTCTGCCCTGAAGACAGTTCTCCCCATCCACCAGCCCCAGGGCCCCTCCCTCTCCCTCTTAACATAAACAGAACAGCTTGTATTCCGTGTCTGAATAGTAAACCTGCTGTCTATAGTTTGCTTTAATATTTATGCGTTCAGCACTGCTGCCTGTTTTTGAGCTCCATCAAAGCCTTTATTATAAGAACATTTGAAAATGCTGGGGCAGTAGGGAAGGGAGCTGATGTGCACACCGTCTTTCTCACTCTCTTCTCACCCTCTTCTCTCCTGCTCTCCCCCAGCCCACTCTCCCTCTCCCCCACTCTTAGCTCCCCCTTCATTTAGCATCTCTCTTTTTCCTGAATTCTCTCTTCCTTTCTTACACACACACACACACACACACAGCAAAGAGAACTCTTCCCCAAGACCTCTGGGAGGAGCGTGTTCAATATTTATAAACTGCTGCAGCAGCTGTAATAACCAGAGGTAGCTGGCTCCACCACGATTTGCTCCACGTAGGATTCTACTATGGAAACAAAGAATGAGTAGGGGAAAGGGGCGGAGGGTGCGGGTGCAGGGCAGAGTTGTGCCGGCTGCCCGTGGCCATGGAAGAGCAATAAGCCCTCATCAGATCTGGTTCTGGGCCTGGCTCCGTGGCTGGCTTGCTGTGGGACCCTGGCTGGTCACCTGCCCTTCAGAGTTGCCCTGCGTTTCTGAGCCCTGCCAGTTCTGACATTCTGACCCGTTCCACGTCTGTAGCCACTGGGGCCCCTTTACCACAGGACATTGCATCTTGAGTCTTAGCCTTTGGGAGGACTTTGTAGCCAGAAGCCCTGTGGGGCTGGGCTGCTTTGGAGCACTCACAGAGCAGTTTCTCCCCCAAAGGATGGGGAACAGGCAGGGTGGCATATTGCTTAGGTAAGAGGATGCCACTTTGGGGACTGGCTCCCCTGCCCACTGGCTCTTTAAGTGCCTTTTCCCCAGCTCACACACGTTTTGGTTTGAATTTCAGCTTCTCTACCATCGCGGACTCGGGCACGTTGCTCCAGTTCTCTAATAAGCCTCAGTGTCCTTGTCTGCAAACAGGGATGGCATTCTCTCCCTTGTGGGGCTGCTGCAAAGATCAGACGTGCCACTGTACGTAACGCCCAGCACAAGTGTGGAGAAGACAGCCCCCTTCTACATTGCATCTGTTCCGATCACCGCCCGTTTCCAGAGAGGAGCAAATCTGATGGTTTCCTCCTTCCCTACAGAGAGTGCCAGGAGACAGACCATGGGATGGGTGCTCTGTGTGCTTGTATTTTTTTCTAAGGCCTTGGCCTTTTCTAATCCTCTGGATATGGACTTGGTTCCTCTACCTTGTAGATCTCTGAGAAAGAGATTAGACCCCTATAGGGAAGCTGGCTTGACTTGGAAAATCACTGCCCCAAAGGATCAGACTGTTTCTCTACTTCCCTCCCTCCTGGGCCTGAGAATACATTAGGAGAGCAAAGTATTAGTTCAATCCATTAAGACTCTTGCTTCCAGACCATGCCTCTGGGGGTATGAAATGCTGTAATGGTCATTTCTCTGTCTCCTGGGGCAGCAACTACTAGATCATTCACACGTGAGTAAGAGATAGCACTTACGTACAGCCCCGTGGCTGTCTCCGCAGCCCAGATCCTGTTCTCCCATCACCCCAGATCCCGTCCTCCCATCACCCCAGCCCTCTCTTTTAAGGGGCCTTAATAGAAGGCATCACAGCCATTTCCTGGTGGTGGTGATGGATGCGTCTAACGGAAGAGGATGATTTCCAGGGGGAGACACACAGCTGGCACATGTCTGAATCCCAAATCCCGTTTTCCGGCACATGTCCAAAGTAATAAAGAGGAAGGAGGAAAAATGAAGAAGTGGCAGGAGCAGAGTTATTCCCCAGCACGGTGGGGGTGGGAGGGAGCAGGGGAGGGGTTGCCCACTTTCTTCTCTCTCCCCAGTCTTTGTCTAATTTGGATCATCAGATGTTTTATTATGTAAAAGCCTCTTGCCCAGGGTTGTCTATTCTACCTGAAGCTGCCTAGTCTGGGGAACGGGGAGCTGGGCAGGGACGCAGGCAGTCACCCTAGTCCACCGCTCTGACAACTTGCGCACCATGCCCCACTGGCAGTTTACTCTCGGCCAGACTCTGCTGGGTATTCAGCCAAAAGTAAGGCACGTGCCTTTGTCTTCCTGAAACTCCCTGTCTAGAGGGAGAGGACAACAAGTTCAGGGTGGTCTAGAAGTCAGGCCTGCGATGGGAACCCTGGCCTGAGGACAGGAGCCAGAGGAAGAAAGGACCAGGTAGGCTTCACCGAGAAGATGGCCCTTCAGAAGGCCTGCAGGGATCTGTGGGCTCTCCACACGTGACACTGCCGGCCTGAGCATAGGAGCCTTGGGGAAGGAGCTAGTGTGTCTTGAACATCTGTTACTTGCCAAGTACTTTCCATACATTTTCAGAGGAGACCCTCCCAAGGTCACTTAGGATTGTGAGTCCTCCAACTCATGACGTCACACTGTCTCCCCTCTGTGGTTCTGCAGGCGGTAAAAGCGCTGTCCTCCCTTCCCCTTCTGGCACATTCTCTGTCCTTCCTCCTGGGACTCACTACAGGAAGCCCACCCCCATGCCCTGCACTCCAGTCCCTACGTTCCACAGCATTTCTGCACCATATGCCCCCACCTCCTAAAACATCAGGGGGGATGTAATTGGAGGGGTTACTTTTGAAAATGAAATGGAGAGCTGTAAGTATTGTGCTGGGGTGACTGGGTAAAGTGGATCACATGGTGACCTACCTTGACACTCCGATGGTGTTCTCTAGAGATCTGTCTTCACTGTCAGCCTCTGTGTCCGTCTTCACTGTCAGCCTCTGTGTCCTCCTCTTTGGAGCATTCTCCTTGCCTTCGTGCTCTCACTGAAATCCACCTCCCGGGGCAGGCCCTCTCCAATGGTGGCTCTTTTCTCCCACATCCTCCTGCCACTGAAGACGGGAAGGACATCTCGACACCATTGTTTCTCCCATCTCTCCATTTACCTAAAATCTTGCAGCTGTTTGACTCACATCAGGGGACTGTAGCCTCACCCCTCCTCGGTGGTTCAGCACCTGTTCCCCTCATGGGGGGATTTTGAGGCTGACTGTCACCTTCTCCACTACTCTGTCATCCTTCTTGGTGATGTCAGTATCCATGTGTCTCTCTAGCACCCCATTCCAGCCTGTCTTCAAAATGCATGTGAAATCTGAAGACTTGTCACCCCCCACTGTGACCTTGGTCCCAGCCACCATCAAATCACATCTTCTGCCCTTGTCCCCTGCAGGGCATCTCCCACACAGCTGCTGGAGTGAGCCGTCACTCCTTTGCGTAGAGCCCTCCGTCAGCTCTGGTTGCAGGGGAAAGGCCAAAGTCCTTGCAGTGCCCCACAGGCCCTGTGGTCTGTGCCTGCCCCTTCCTGTCCCCAGTGCTGAGCTCTGGTCACACGGACCTCCACACTCACCCTGGACCGGACCAGGCGAGCCGCCCCCCACCCCCCGCTCCCCGCTCAGAGCCTCTTCACTGGCCGGCCCTCTGCCACCCGCTCCCAGACCTGCCCACAGGAGTTAGCTTCCGGTCTTCCATCACCTCTCTGTGAGGCCTTCTGACAGCCCCCCATCTGTGTTATTTACTTGGTTGCTTCCCCCACTAGAAAGTAGGCTTTACAGGAGCAGAGATTTTCATCTATTTTGATCATTCTTTATCCCCGTTGCCTCAAACAGTGGTTTCCAAACTTCTGTGCATTGCCATTCCCTGGAGGGCTTGTTCACACGGACTGCTGGGTCTATAAGTGGGTCTGAAGTGCGCCCCGAAATCTGCATTTCTAACAAGTTCCTGCGTGGTGCTGGTGCTGGTCAGGGTCACACACTGACAAACACTGGCCAAACAGACGGGCCCGTGGCAGGCATCCGCTTCTCATGCGCTGAGTGACTGCATGTGTGAGTGAGGGGTGCGGCTGGGGAGGACTCAGGAGAGGTGAGCTGGGTCCTGTTCACTGAGCACCTCAAATGCAGGACCAAGGAGTTTGGCCACAGCTGCCCCGGGGGAGCTATTGGAGGCATTGGCACAGTATGCACCTTGGCAGGAGTGGGGATTTAGGGAAGGGCATGTAGGGACCCAGCCATACACCTCGGATCCATGCCTCACGCTGTCTTTGTCTCCCCAGAGTATGCGGAGAACATCGGGGACGGCCGGAGCCCGGAGTTCCGGGAGAACGAGCAAAAGCGCATCCTGGGCTTGCTGGAGAACTTCTAGAAACCCCAGGCCTCAGGCAGCATGGACTCTCTCTGGGCCTCCATCCCAGAAAGTTTTTACGCGGCTCAATGTGACTTTTGGACAAATTAAAGCTAGTTTTGGTATTCCTGGCTGGCATTCTTTGTAGCAGAGCAGTACCCTCTGCTCTTTCCCCGGCACGTTCCCAGCAGCTGTCCTGGGACACCTCTGAGGAAGGTCGGTGGTGGGCCTCACTCTCCCTGTGAGGGAACTGAGGCTCAGAGAGCGTCTCAGTGATCGAGCGGAGCAGCATACAGTGGCCACGGGCTGCTCCCTAGTCCTGCGGGGAGGCAGCCCGCCTGGAGCAGGGAAGGGGAGTGCATGGACCGGTGACCTCCCCAGCCTGACCCAAAGAGTCCCACGAGGCATGTGGCTTGGGCAGAAGCATCCCCGGGGAGGCTTCCGTGGCACAGTGAGGCCAGCCACCCAGAGCACAGACCTTGGAGCAGCATTCTGAACCTTGGTCGCCGGTCAGAATCACTGTCGGGAGGGGAGCTCGAACAAATTCGTCATCGTCGGCCCCCCCGCCCCCAGGGTGCTGAAACCCAGATCCTGGCTGTGGCCCGGGTGACAGGGTGGGGTCTAGCTCCCCGGCAGTTACGCGCATCAGGAGGAGGGCCCCTGCCAGGGAGGAAACAGGCCTTGGGTCCAAATCCCAGCCGCGCCTTCTGGTTTACCTTCCTTCCTCTGCAGAGGAGGCTGGTCTGAGGGGGACGAACAAGTCCTCTAAGCACGCCGCACAGAGTGGGGGCTTAGAACTGGGATCTCCTCTGCTCTTCCCTCGCACAGCTGGGGCTTCAGCATTGGAAGCCCACCCATCTTACACGGGGTGTGAGAAAACGGCTCTCCTTTATGGAAGCCGGCGGTCTGTGCGCATGTGTTTAGCGTACCACACAGAATAGCGTCCTCATGAGTGAGGGGGTGGAAGAACAATTCAGAAAAGCGATATTTCGTTAAAATGGCGTGTTTAGCCCAGGGTCAGCACACAGGCTGCAAGGGGTGCCGCGCACCCTGCCTGTGCCCGTGGCTAACACTGCCCGGCAGCCCAGCTCTTGGTTCTCACTGAACCCCAAGTATAGGCCTCTGGGCGGCCCCCGCCATCTGACCGGAGTCGGCGTGCGGGGGGAGACCCAGTTGCCATTCCAGGCAGCTTCCTGAGAGGACGCCCAGGAAGATGGTTGCCTGCCTCGTGCCCGGCTTTGGGCAGGTGGGAGGGCCTCGAGTAAGGCCACCCCTGCCCGCCTGGTGCTCTTGTCCAGCCCGGTGGGAAGACAGACAGTGTGCCCGTCTTTGTCATGAGGTGGGCCTTCTAGCAGGGCGGTGGCAGGCAGGTGTGACAGGACCTAGCACAGAATCAGAATGGCCTTGCAGGCTCATTTTGGATTTAGGCATTTGGGTTTTTTATTTCACTTTTCTGTAACTACAATAGCGACTCTGTATCGAACACCTGCTCTGTGCTCCTTGCTGTACATCCATTCTTTTAACATGCACGACAGCCCTGCTGGCATCATTATCCCCCATTTACGAAAGCGGAGACTGGGGTCCCGGAGAGGGTAAGGCCCTTGTGCGAGGTCCTGGGGCCGAGAAGCAGCAGCACCTACATTCAAAGCAGGGTCTGCCTGACTGTGCAGGCTGCGCTCCCTCCACCCAGCTGCTCTGTCTGGGCGACCACCACGGATCACTGACTGACATGACACTTCGATCGGTTCCAATGTCGATATGTAGTGTAATGAATTCACAAAGAATAAAGCATGTCCAGATGTAACCTACAGAATCAGAGACTTTTTGAATTAAGGATGATACTTCAGAGAGCATTAGTCCTTCAGCATTATGCTTTTTTTTAATTGTATTTGTTTTTAGCCAGGCAAGGCTTGTACGTGGTACGGAAGTTCAAAATTCAACAAAAAGGTAGGCAGCAAGCAGTCTCCTCTCCCACCTCCCGCCCCCGACCTCCCTTCCCCTGGAGGCAGCCGCTGTCGCCTGGTCGTCCATCCAGAGAAGTTCTGTGCCAGCGATTGTCGGCCGCCTTCCCCTGAAGCTCCAGGTTTCCCAAAAGCGCATCAGAAGCCAGCATAGAAGAGAGGGTGGGTAGGGCTCCAGTCGCTCACCCCACTTCAACCACAGTCGCTCCGCTCCGCCTCGCTTCACACGTGGGGGTGCCTCCTGAGGTTTGTTTGACAAGTCCTTCTGCCAAAAGCAAGTTTCAGCTCCTGCCTTCACTTTACAAATGAGGAAGTGCTCCCCTTTCCATCAGCTTTGTGACAGGAGGGTTTGGGGGGGACATGAGGGGTTCAGAATCCCTTAGGATTCAGAAGAGGTTACAGTTCAGAGGGGCTGCAGGGACCAAGAAGATGGGATGAGGAGAAATCTTGACCCTCTGTTTTCTGGTTTTAACAACCCACCACACGAGGCTAAGAAAGGCTTTTGAGAACAAGGTAGAGAACTCGTTACTAACCTTGCTAACCCGTTGGCTCCTGGGGTGTGGTCCTACCTTTTGTTCTACCGTCCGCTCATGGCTGCGGCCCCGTCTGCCTCGCCAAGCAGCCCCACTCCGCCAGAAGGACTTCCTGGGCTTCAGTCAAGGCCGCCCTTGCCATATGGCTCTGAACTTGACTTCTGCATCTGCCCCCCCGTTGGGGCTCCCAAACTCTTCCCTTCAAGCAAAGCCCCCCATGGCCATCCTTGTACCCATAGCTGAGTGGGACTGGCACCTATCATCCCATCAGGGCAGGATGCCTTTTCCTATCCGAACACAGCAATAAAGTAACTTTTAAACGGTATTAGCCAGAATTTCTTCACGACGGAAGCAAGGATGTCCCATACCTCTTCCCTCAGCTTGCTGTTCTGTGGTGGTCGGCACGCCCGATTTCCGTGGCAGCAAGACGGGCCATGTCTAATTTAAAGAGATTGGCATGCAGGCTACATTCATCCTTTATCTGGGGGGAAGTCTTCTGTGGGGGGAGCTGGAAACCACCCTTCTTCAGTCCCCCCTCAGGAGCACCCGTGCCCAGGCGTCCTCTGCCATCACCAAGAGCGTCGATTTAGTGTCAACAGAGAGGTGAGACTCACTTCCCTAAAGGCAAAAACGTCTTGATTAGATTTTCTTACCCAGCAGTGGAGGTAAGAGCAGAGCCACAGTTTTCAGCCTATCTTCCTCCTCGGTCCACGTGGAGGGTGGCTGGTGTCTCAGCGCTGGGCCTCCGTTCTCGGTGCCGCGGAAGAGGCAAGCGCTCTGCCAGCCACCTTTTTCTCGATTACGTGACACATGCCGTTGGTGTAAACTTGAGAAGGTCCGTAAGGGCATTCCGTGTGTGGATGTCCCTTCCCGCTGCGTCTCCTGGCCCCCCTGCCGTGCCCCTCCTCAGAAGCAACCACTGCGGAACAGCTGGACTACTTTTCAGGGATGTGTTTTCAAGTGAATAAAAAACATATTTAACACAAATGGGAGCATATCACGTTCTCTGTCCTGCACCTTGCTTTTCGCTCTGCACCCACCAGACGCACCCAGTGGCCCCGCTCCTTCCATAGCTGAGCTCATCTATGGCCGGGCCATATGTAATTTAGCTAATGACATTCAGGGACATTTAGGGGTCTCCGATCTTTGGCCATTACAATGCTGCAGTGAACACCCTTGGTCATTTCACACACGTGTGAGTTTAAACTCCCAAGCAGAATGGCTAAGTTAGAGAGAATGCGCATTCTTCACTGTGATATGTGCTGCCACGTGGCCCGCCCTCCATCGAAGGCACGTGTGCACGCCTCCCCGCACCCTCTCCTGCGCGGAGTCCGCCCTGGCGTCTCTGCCTCTCTGATGGCGACAGTGGTTGTCGTCTTCATCTGCATTTCTCTTATGAGTGAAGTCATGTAGTGTTTTAGAAGAATGAATTGATTGCACATGTGCCATATTAGCTAATACTCATCGAGCTCATTCTATGAGCTTGGTGCTTCTCTCGAATTAGCTCGTCTCACCCTCGTTCCTAAGGGGTAGGTACTTTATCATCAGCCCCCTTGAGACCAGATGACAGGGCCTGTGGCTTACAAAGTGACAGAGCTGGGCCTGGAGCAGAAGCACACTGGTTCCGAATTCCACACCCCTGACTTCAGAGCCGCCCTGTCTCCCAACCAACTGGCAGAGAAGGGGCTCGAGAGGCTGGAGAGCGGCGGCGGGCCGTTGGGGAGCCCCCCCGTCCGTACAGAACACATCGGAAGCAGAAGCTTTTTCAGCACAGTTGTGCAGAAAGCCCCAGAGAAGCAGCCCGTCGGCGGCCTCATGACCGAAGCCTGCGGTGGCCGCGCCAGGCCCCTGCTCCCTGAGCCCCTCACTGCCACATCTGAGCAGCTGGCTGCAGTTCTCGCCTGTGTGGGGGCCCTGACGCCAGGTTTCCTGGCTGGGGATGGGCAATCGCGTGAATGTGGCCTTGCTGCTCTACATGCAAAGAGGGAAGGCTGGTAGAAACATCTGGAAGATGTTAGGCTTTCTCTCTGCCACCTTCCAGCAGCTTGTAGTGAGGATCCTTGCCTACCTTCCCTCTACTTGCCCCCCATCTGTCCACTGAGCTCAAACTCCTACTCTGCACACCCCAACCCATCCATGTTACGCGTCGCCGTAACCTCCCAGGGCACTTCTAGTTGCCCCCCCGCCACATGTCTGTTGCACCCCTGCTCTGGGCGGGACCCCATGCTGGGCATGGGGGACATGCACCCCGGGCTGAAAGGCAGTGTTAACTCCCCACAGTTGCCCAACAGGATGTCACAAGGAAGCGATAACAAACTTTAATAGAGGTGAGGGACAGGGACCCCAAAACTGGCAGGAGGGATCGGGAAGGACAGGACAGTGTACCATATCTGTATCTTGAGTGACGTGCACAGGGTCTTAAGATGGCCATGAGTCTCAAAAAATAAGAGGTAGAAAGTCCTTCGAGGCAGAGGGAACCACACAGGCAAAGGGGTGGGGGCTGGATAAAATGGACCTTTGGGGATGCCGGGACTGCCCTGAGGTCAGCAGGGCAAGGGTTGAAGGAGCTCCTGGCTATGGCAGACCCCCACAGAATCACAGGCATGTTGATTCCCTATGTTTTCTGGGAGCTTGGGGTCATGTCTACTCGCAGAGCTTGTTCTAGGACACGTAGCCTCCCTTCCTGCACAGCCCTCGAATGATGGGGAAACAGGTTCTGACCCCTGAAGCAGGATCCAGCCTCGCCAGTTTGTCTGGGAAGTAACGAGGCCCCAGATACACTGGTAATAACAGCAACAAGCAAGGCCTCCGCCCCCGAGGCAGCAGGAAGGCTGTGGGAGGCCTCTAGGGAGCAGGTGGGAAACGCCGCCAGGGGTGGGTCTGCAGAAGCCAGGACCAAGGTCTGGCCACGGCCGAGGAAGGCTTTAGTTAGCCTGGCCCCAGCTCCTGGGTGGGGCCTCAGAGAGCAGGCCCATGCAGAAAACGCCCAGGAGCAAAAGGGCAGGAACGGGTCCTCGAGCCCAGCCTCCGTCAGACAAGAGCATGGCCCTTACCCTCCTGGAGTTTCAGCTCTCCTGCAATCCGGGACTGAACCAGAGGTTCCCTGAGGAGTCAGCCTGTGGAATCCACACCTGCGACCAGCTCAGGGTACCCACCCCACCATTTACTAAATACCCATCATAAGCTGTGTGGGGAACAAGACAGACATTGTCGCTGGCCTGCAGGTGCTCCCATCCTCGTGGAACAGACCGAAAGACAATAAACGGGTAAACAGACTCAGAGAATAAGTGCGGGGGTGTTCTAAGAGGAGCAAAGAGGGTACAGAGTGATAAGAGGGGGTCTGAGTTGAGTTTGGGTTGGCTGAGAAGTCCTCTTTGATGAGGCGCTTTTGAGTTAAGCTCTGAATGACACCAAGGAGGCCGGAGGCCTGAGCTGGGGAAAGAGGGGTCTAAGCAGAGGCACAGACGCAAAGGCTTTGAGGCAGAGGGAGAGCTCCATCGTTCTCCAGAAAATAGCCAGAAGACAGGCCATGGTGGCTGGACCCCCGCGTGAGACGGGCTGCTGGGGGAGCAGGTCAGAGAGGGGCAGGGGCCAGATCTCGCAAGGCCCTGAGGCCCACGGAGCAGTTTGGGCAAGTAAGGAATGCGATCTGAGTTTTGAAAAGATCCCTTTGCTTGATGGAGGACTCATGGAGATAGAGTGCAAGCAGGAGCCCCAGGAGGAGGCTGGTGCCGCACCCAGGGAGGAGATGCTGGTGTTGTGGGCCAGAAGGAGGTGGTGTGTGGGGACAGGCTGGGGCAGAGCCACGGGTCACCATGCAGGGAGGGGCCCCTGTCCTGGGAGCCGTTCCCCAGCACCAAGGGCTGGGAGCCACTGAACGGCCCAACCAGAGGCGGGTGGGGCCAGCAGAGAGAGCTGCTCAGTATATAAATATCTTTAATGAATAAATAGAAGTGCTTTTAGGGCTGGCAGAATCGTATCATTTCCACCTGCCATAAAATTTCATTAGAAGCAGGCGCTGCAGGGGGAGAGGAATGGCTGCAATAAATCTGCTCGCCCACCCCCAGGCCCTGCCTCCACTCTGGGCCCACTCAGCCCCACTCCCTGGAGAATCAGGCCCGGGGGCCCTCATCCCCAGGCCTTCCTGGGGCCCCCCTGAAAGTCTGCTCCTTTCCTGCCCCAGCCCCCCCCCCAGAACAGGCAAGAAGCAGCAGTGGGCAGGGACCCCACTCCCCTTGGGAATCAGACACAATTCCTGCCCCCTCCCCCCTGCCTTCAGCCCCTCCCCAGGCCAGCAGAGACTTCACCCCTTCCCCACTAGTGCAGATTAGATGGGTTTCAGAGAAGGTAGTAATCAACACCGCAGAATCCCAGGAACAACAGAGCTGGGGGAAAGCATGCCTGGGGCCCGTTTTACAAACAAGCAAGCAGAGGCCCAAGAAAGTAGGTGACTGTCCTAAGATCACTCACGATCAGCAGATCCAGCCCTCCCAAACCCCCACAGTGGGGGCCACATGATTCAGCACCAGCTGAATGCCTGGCTCTGTACTAAGCACTTGGTAGGCACCATTCCGTTGCCTCCTCCCTACGTTCCTGTGATGTGGAGACTAGCCCCATACCATTTTGCAGATGAGAATACTGAGGCCCAGAGAGAAGTAGGATCCAGGTCACCGCCTCTGTTAGAGACAGCCAGATGAGAGACAGCCAGATGAGAGGTGTGTCTCCGCACGACCACAGCAGCCTTTTTCTCCTTTATCCAAGTGTTCCGGAGCCAAGGTGGTTTTTCCTGAGACCTTTCAAAGCCTGGAGTAGAAAATGTACTGATTGCCTACCATGTGCCAGGTAGTCTCCGGATGGAAGCCCCCGTCCCCCACACCTGGCTGCATCCCTGGGGCATCTTCCAAAGGTGCCACGCACACCTCCATTTTATAAATTAGAAAAGGACGCACAGAGAGGTCAAAGAGTGTGTCCAAGGTCACACAGCCGTGTCACGGAGGCCAGCTCTTCACTCAAACAGCTGGGGAATCCTCAGGCCCCTCCCCGGGCCCCACAGCCACCCTCACCCAGCCAGTGATGTCCGGCCAGGAAGCCAGGCCAAATGGACGAGCACAGCTGACCACCTGCCTGAGCCCGTGGTTATCAGTTAAGCTCATTAAGTGGCCATGACAGAACATGGCCTGGACCAGCTGCCTTCCCTCCTCACCTCACTCCAGCCCTCTTGGGAGCAAGGCCTGAGGTCAGGTTTCTGCTTTTACCAGCTGTAAGCCAGTGTCTCTCTGTAATTGAGAAAAATGAAAAGATAATGCAAGCGAGCTTCACCAGGCTGGCCCCGTGGACCAGGGGCACTGGGCATGGGTGCTGGAGACCGGCTTCCTGGGTTCAGATGCAGCCTTGTGACCCAGGCGAGTGTGACTTCCCTGCCCTGAGCCTCCGTCTCCTCGTCTGTAAAACGGGGTTAGTGCCCTATGGTACTACTCACTGTCTGGACCTGAGACAAGCTGGCATGTAGAAAGTCCTTGACCAACGGTTAAGTGCTGATCAATGGTCACACCATCATTACCGACGTCCTTACGTTACTGTATTTTCTTGTTCACTTTCCCCACTAGACCGTAAGCTGATTCATCCTTATTTATACCTTCCAGAATGAATGAGCGAACCTATGAGGGCATCATCAGTCCTCCCATCAGCAAACACCCACGCCAAGGTCCTTTAGCAGCAAGGAGGGAGCAGTGCACCTGTCTACAACAGCCGTTATCTAAGGGGCTGGGGTGTTGAGCCAGAGCGCATGGGTGGGCCTCACCTGAGCAACTGTCCAGCCACTGCTTCGGCCTCCTCCCTCGCCCCAGGCCTTTGACCATGTGTTCCTGCTCTGTGCCCTGCCCCCGCTTCCCACTCCCCCGCTAATGGTTCTAGTATTGTTCAAGACTCGCCTGCGGCCAGACACCGCCCTCCCTGGGGGCAGGAGCATGGGTCCCATTCTCAGGGGGCTCCAGCCTCCTGGAAGAGACAGCAGCAGACACACCCCTCATCCACCAGAACACGAAGACGAAGACGAGCAGAGGTCCTGAGAACCCCACGCACTCTGCCCTCAGCCCTGAGGCCCCCAGTTCCTCTTTCACTCCCTCTCTGCTCTCCCCAGGCCCCCAGTGAGCCTTCCCTGAGCCTGCTTCCCCTGACCTGCCCCGTGAGCTGCCTGAGGGTGGGGGCTGCCTTCCACCCTTTATGCGCTGAGTGCCCAGCACGGGGTGGCCACCCAGCAGGAGCCCTGCAACATTTCCTCAGCAGATCTTCTCTAAGCCCCTACCACGTGCCAGGCCCCATGCGCGGCTGTGGGGATAGAGAACAAACAAGGCTTCTTGTCCTGCAAACCAGCAAGGCAGCTCAAGGTGGCACTGGGAGCTATACACAAAATAAAAGAGAGTGACAGCAAGGAAGAGTAGCTCCTCCGGTCTGGATGGTCAGGGAAGGGCTTTCCGAAGAGGTAATGCTGGAATTGAGGCAGGATTGACAAGCAGAGCAGCTGCCAAGGGAAGTTGGGAATAGGATTCTAGGCAGAGGGAGTAGCAAGTGCAAAGGCCCTGGGGTAGGAGTGTGGTTTGCATATTTAAGGAGCAGGCAGGTTCACATGAATGAGGAGAGCTAGGTGCGTTTGTGGAGAAGGGCAGGGAGCAGGCTGTACAGGGCCTTGTTAGCCACAGTGAGGAATTTGGATTTTCTTCCACACACAATGGGAAGCCATTGGAGGGTTTTAAGCAGTGGAGGGAAAAAGGATCATAGGGTGTGTGTGTGTGGAATATAATGACTGAGTTAAGGAGGGAGGGAGGGAGGGGAGGGATGGGTGAAGGAAGAGAGGATGAAGGGATGAATGGCAGAGCAAAGGTCAGAGGACCGAGCTGGCTGCCTGCATGGACGAGACTCCACCACGGACACAGCAGGACCTGGGTCCCTCCTGCTCCTAACCTCTGCGTCCTTTCTGGCCCACTGTCTGGATGGCCGCACCTAGCCCGGGCTCGTGGTGGTCAGAGCGACAGACACAAAGGCAGCTTGAGTCAGGGTGGGAAGCAGTGGTTCTGGGAACGTCTGACCTGAGTCTTGGGAGTCCCTGATGCTTCGCTTCCCCGAGGAGGCAGCCATGGCCCAGGGATGAAAGGGCACATGGAGCTTCACCAGGTAAGGAGACAGGAGGGGCTCCTGGGAGAGGCTCTGAGAGGGGCAGAGGCAGGGAAGAGTCCAGCTCTGAGCTGGGGGCCTTACAGACCCAAATCCAATTAATTGTCACCACAACTCTGTGAAGGGCAAGCTGCTGTCCCCATTTTATAGATGAGAAAACCAAGGCTTGGAAAAGGAAAGAGGCGGGATGGTCACACAACTATTCTGCGCAAGAGCGGCCTCTTGACCTCAAAGCCCAAGAGTAGTCAATAAAACATATCCCAACACTCTAAAGGGTGCTGGGAGTCCGCATGGCAGGCAGGAGGAAGGATACTGTCAAAGACACACACACACACACACACACACTGCCGGCATTGCAGAGCAGCTCATTCTTCCTGGGGTATCACAGAGTGCATCGTGGAGGAGGTGGCGTTTGAACTCAACCATGAGGGGTGTTGCGCTTTCGATGGGTGGAGAATTCGGCAGGCGAGGAGGGTGCAGAGGGAGGAAGCGCATTGAGGAAGCCCTGGGTAGAGTAGGCAGGGAGGAGGGAGAGGAGGTAATAGGAAAGGGGACCGGGGGGTGGGCAGGAGTCAGATTGGGAATGCTCGAATGTCAAGGCCAAGTGGTAGTACTCTATTCAGAAGGCCTGGAGGGGCCCTGGAAGGGCTCTGAACCATTGAGAGGCAGGTCACATGGACGAGTCTGAAAGTCCCTCCCGGTTCCTGCGTGATGGACAGAAGGGGGTGGGTCAGGAGGCTGGAAGATCAGGAGAGGGCTGGCGCTATAGTCTAGGCAAGCCTCGGTGGTGACCTTGAGGATAGGGAGGAGAGGGCATATTTGAAAGCTATTGTGGAGTTAGAGTGGGCCGGACTTGGCTTTGAAGGAGGGGTATGGAGCACAGGTTGCATCCCTGAAAGGGTCAGTTAGCTTGGTCACTTCCCCTGGCCGGGGACTAAAGCCATTCATTCGTCCACCTCTCTGACCACCTATCCACCCACCCACCACTTCTCCATCCTTCCATCCAGCATGCGTAAGTCTCCTCCCTGGTCCAGTCCCTCCTGGTGTTGGGGGATAGGGTACGGGAACACCAGCACTCGTCCCTGGCCCTCTGGAGCACTTCACAGTCCAATGGGAAGACCATCGTGACAAGAGGGGATCTCAACCCAGTGCACCGAGCACAGGTGATCAGGCAGACAAAATGGGGCGGAGGGAGTGGGGAGAGAAGAGGGGATCAAGGGGGCTGGGTGAGAAGCTCCTGTGTCAGAGGCATGATGGAGGGATCACAAGGTCTCACTCCCCTCGTTCTACCATGGAGCACACTGAGGCCCAGGAAGGGGACATGACGGGCCCCAGGGTCACCCCCAAGTAGGTGACAAAGGGACATTCAAGCCAAGGAGCCGATACCGGCCTGGACGCCTCCCAGCTCGCCCCATCCCTAACAGCCTTCTTTTTTTCCTAGGAAAAACAGCTGTCAGAGGCAGCCATCCTGTTACTGATTAAACAAGGCAAATTCTATCGGAACAGAATCAGAGACACCCCTGGACACCTAATTACACAGTCTGGAACGAGAAACATGGGCAGGGAAATAGGGATATGAACCAACAGTGCAGCAGGCAGCAGAGAGCCCTCCCCACCACCAGAAGCTGTCATCTCCCCGACGCCTCCAGACAGGAGGACAGGGCGCATCTCCTGGTCCTTGAATAAGGTCCCTGCTCCCAGGAAGGGGCTCCCCAGCTGGAGTGAGCTTGGCAGAGCCCCCCACGCCCCACCTGCCGCCACCGGCCAGGGCTCCATGACAAAGGAGCGTGTGGGCAGGAGCCCCTCTCAGAGCGTCCCCTGGGCCCCGGGGAGAACGGGTGTCATTCCAGGCCTCCAGCCCAGCAGTCGGGGCAGTGAGAGGGGGGCAGAGCTGGGCTGGAGCCACCCTGGCCTGGCCCCGGAGCCTGGGCTCCGTCTCCCAGCTAGAGGGCTGTCCCAACAGGGTCTGTCCCAGTGCTGAGTGCCGGGGCTGGGCGTGGCTGTCCCCTCACCATGAGGACCTGTGGTTTTATACTGAGCAGGACTGTGAGCCAGTGTGGACAGGGTCCCTGTCTCCACGTTCACGTCCCCTGCATCGACAGGCGCCAGAGCAGACAGTGATGACCAGTTGAATTCAGTTTTCGTTTCACCCTATTCATTGAACAATCCCCCTGTGTTCATGCTGGGCTTGGGGAGACAGGAATGAACAAAACAGAGGTCCCTGCTCTCGAGGAACCCATGAGTGGGGGGACCCAGACACTGAGCAAGGCAGACCAACTAGAAGAAGAGAATTAAATGATGTCGCTTCGGAGGGAAGTGAGATGAAGAAAACTAGGTGATGGGATAAAGAGCGAATCGAATTGGGGGAGGGAGCTACTTGAGATAAGATGGTTCTGGAAGGCCTCTCTCAGGAGATGTTTGAGCTGAGACCTGAACAGTGAGCAGGGGCAGCCAAGGGCGGAGTTGGGGGAACATTCTAGGTGAGTGCGAGTGGAATGAACCAATGGGTGGGTGTGTGGGTGACTGAGTGGGAGCAGAAGGGGGTGCACTGTGGGAAGACAGGCCGGGAGCCAGCAGGTGTCCCCTCGCTCTCTGCTGCAGGAGGTCCGAGACCGGATGGCTCACAAGCTCCTCTGAGAGTCCCCTGCACAGCACTGTGCACTCAGTATGGGGCATCCCTGCCGGCCCCTCCCTGCCGCAGCTCCCCTGCATGACATCCCCATGAGGGACCTCCTCTAAGGTGACTCTGCTCGTTATTTATTGTATTATTGGTGTGCCACTAATAATCATTACCCCTCACCTTCCTCCCTGCTGCTTTCTTTCCACTGCTGAGCTATGTGCGCTCAGCGGAGGTCAAGGAGCCCAAAGACAGGTCATGAGGCTTTCTGAGCCCCCTGTGGCCCATCTCTGATTGGAGAATGTGAAACCCACCCACGACTCAGGGCTCTGCCTCTTCAAGGCCATGTGATCTGACTGCAGCCGTCATGCGTGACCTAGAACGAGGACGGCCTCCCTGGGCCTCCCTTTCTGCCTCCGGTACCTCTCACCGCTGCCCCATGACCCAGCAGCCCTGCAGAGTAGACTTAAGGTTATTGCCTCCTCCACCTCCTTCACAGACGCCCAAACGGGGCCTCGGGGGCGTCCTGTGGCTTGGCCCAGGGCACACGACCAGTAAGAGGTGCAGCGGGATTGAAACTTAGGCCCTGGCTGAGATTAGACAGTAGTGACGTTTCACCATGAATTTCCTGACTCCGCTGGCTGTACTGTGGTTTCGTAAGGGTAGGTCTTTGTTCTAGAAAATGCACACTGAACTACTTGGAGATGGTAGTATACATACTGTATACATACTGTACTCGCAACTTTCCCGTAGGTTGAAGATGAATTCAAATTTTTAAAAATTAATATGGAAACAAAACCAACCAAACAAGGCCTGTGATCCTTCCGTGCTGGGCCCAGTGTTCCGGCCCGGCCGGGCCAGGCTGGGGATGGGGACTCCTTTTGGATTCACCGCCTGCCTGCAAGGAGGGTGATGTTATTTTATCCCTCGCTTTGCAAACGGGGAAACAGAAGCTCAGAGTTGTGGAGGCATTTTCTGAGGCCGCACAGGCCGGGAAGTGGCTGTAAGCCTGCCCACGAGGACTCCCCACCTGGTGGGGCGGAAAGACCAAAGGGAAGGCAGCCTGCGGGAGGCTGAGGGGTGCAGGTGGCCTCTGGGGGCAGGGGTGCTGGATGCCAGGACACTGGGCCGAATGGTACTCCCTACCCCTGCCCTTTAGAGCCGTCGGGCCTCCCAAGGAGGGGCGGGGAACCGGGGCTCCCACCCCCGGTCAAAGGCTGATTGATCTGCCACGGTCCCCGGAGCCGGTCCCCACGTCCACACCTTGAGCTGCTGCGTGTTTTCTTGTCTCTGATTGTAAACAGATTTGACTAAAGAGGTAAATTAGAAGTTAATTAGAGAGAACATGATTGATGAGGCAGTTTGCCGTGATTGGGAGGCGTGGAAAGGATGGGGCTTCCTGCACGGAGGTGAGGGAGGAGGGGTGCAGGAGGAAGCATTCACAGGCCCACGGAGGTGGGGGGGTACCTAGAAAGGTGAGGGGCCCACTGGAGTCCACCCTTTCTCTTGGGCACGTGGGCCCATCCAAGTGAGCGGCCCACACACGCTGGGACAGGGGCCCGGTGCTTGCTGGACTTGGGGCATGAAGCAGCCAGCCTGTCCCATGCGTGGCCAGAACTTTTATCCTGGACGTGCAGGCCGGGCTGGCCGGGCGCTGATGCTTATCACACACTTAACTCCGTTCCAGGCCCTGTGCGTCTTCCCAAAACATTGCAAGGTGGAAGCTCTTCCTCTGTGTTCTGGAGTACGCGCTCTGAGAGATTCAGAGACCCGAAGCAACTTGCCCAAGGTCACACAGCTAATAAGAACAGAGCTGAGACTGACTTCCAGAGCCTGTGCCTTTCTGAGTTCCAGACCAGGTGCCTGGTCATGAGTCTGACTGCCCAAGCAGTACGGGGGTCCTCCCTATGGCGCCCCTGCTTACACACCTCCAGCAATGGTCAACTCACTTTCTCCCAAGACAACATGTCCCTAGGCAGGACCTAGCATGGACCTAGTCTAACCCTCTTCAGCCCCACCTCCAGGCCTCTGCCATCTGCCAGCCTCCTTCACATCCCAGAACAGAGACGCCCCCCCCCCAGCCCGGCCAAACCTTCAAGGTCTCACGCAAACCCATCATTCTCCTTGGGAAACTGAGACCCAGAGGAAGACTGAAATGCCAGTGTCCCAGCGGGGCCCGACACCCCCATGTCTGAACTATAGCCATCAGGCCCCGCTGGGACCCACAGCCTCTACTCCCCCAACTGTCACAGCTCTTCATTTACCCACATGATTTCCTTCCCCTATTCATTCAGTGGGATGTACTGGGGCCCAACCCTGTGCATTCTCGGAGAATGTGAGCGTGAGGAAGATCGGACCTCCTTGTGGAGATGCTCATGGCCCTGTCAGGGTGGCAGGGCTGCCAAGGGGCGAGGAGAGCCCTGAGGGGGAGAGTTGGCCCCTCCAGGAACTGGCACAGGAGCCAAGTTCCTGGAAGAGGTGCGAGCATGTTCCGGGCAGAGGGAACTGTGGTGAGAGGGAGCGTGGTACATTCCAGAACACGCCAGAAGGCCAAATGGCTGGAAGCAAGACTGAGGGGGAGCTAGTGGGAAGTGAGGTCACCTAAGGAAGCTGTTTGGATTTTATTCTAAGCAGTAGAAACCATCTAGAGCTCTAAGTGGGGGAGGTTGATGGGATTTGCATTTGTAAAAGCGCTCCCTCTGACTTCTGGTGGGATGTGGGGTGGGCACCCGGGACACGGGAAGTTCCTGCAGCTGGCGAGATGCCCACCATCCCTCCGGCTCCGGCTCAGAGAGCGTGCGTGATGAGAGATGTTCCGCGGGGAGCAGGGCTTAGGGATGGATTCCATCTCTGGGTGCAGGCTAGCTGGGGAGTTTGCGGGGGCAGGGAGCACACCTGAGACAGAGAAGCCTGGAGCAGGGCAGGACTTGAGGGGAAGAAGCAGAGCCTCGGAGGGCGGCATTTTGGGTGTGAGGGGCCATTCAAGAGGAGGTGTGCTGTAGACAGGGTGATGCCTGGGTCAGGGCTGATGAGAGCCAGGGCCAGATGGGTCTCAGATGCTGAAGACGTGTGGTCTGCAGGCCCATCCCATCCTCATGCCCCCTTCCCTGGTCAGCAGGTCAGTGTCCCTCCTGAAAGGGGCAGAAGAATCCGGGGTAGGAACAGGGGAGACCAGAGCTGGACAGAGAAGAAAAGGACAAGCCATCTCCTCCCTTGTTCTAGGCTCTATGCTCCTGTTAATGCTACCAGTGGCCACACGGCCTGGACAACGGCCTCATCCCTGTTCCCAGTGGGGCTGGAAGCCTCCTGTGGGCCTTGAGGCCCAGCCTGACTCTCACCTTCCCTCACTCCTCAGACTTTTCTAGAGCTGAACAGGAGCCCACCTGGGGAACATCCCCTGAATCAGACCAATGACCCAGGAAGTTGGGCCATGGCAAGGATTTGGGCAGGTGGTATTTAGGGGAGGGCATGGATGGGATCATGGGGAGAAAAGTGCAGTGGGTGTGAGTGGAAGTGAGTGAGAGCAAGCAAATGTGCATCTCTGGCCAAGTTCCTAGACATCTCCAGTCTCCGTTTCTCCGTCATAAAATGGGGAAAATCATGGGCCCCCAACCCAGAGCTGTTTCAATGAGCCAGTATGCTGACGGCTGACACAGTGCCTGCTTGTTAAATTGGGTGCCCAGGTTCTATGTCCTCTGTTCTTGCAACAGCCCTATGGTGGGGGGCACGGCATCCCAACACAGGAAGGAGCTGGCAGAACTAATCACCCAGTGGGGTCTTGGAGCTAAAGAGACTTCCTTCTTGGGGTGGAATGCTCAGGCCTTTCGGGGACCACCAGCTGTGTCATCTTCAGCACAGGCTCTGCTTCCCTGGCCCAGGCTCCTCATCAGCAAATGGGACATCAGTGGTGCAACCTCACGGGGACGCTGTGGGCCGGAAGAACAATGGAAACAGCATGCTCAGCTCAGTGACCAGCAAGGACCAACACAGTAAGTGCTGCTTACCGTTTACAGTCAGGAAGATCCAAACTGGACCCTGGATCTGCCACTTGCCAAGCTGTAAGATCTTGGACACCCATCTGGGCCTCAGTTTCCTCATCTGTAAAATGGGGATAAAAATGCCCACCTTTCACTGTTGTGGGGATTTAATTTAAAAAACAAGATAAACACTTGGCGTGTGACCTGATGCATCTTAGGCCCCCAAGAAAAGCTGGACACAGGTCATGGTAACACAGAAGTCATAACCCTTCCTGGGATGTGGGGTGTCCAGCTCCATCCGCTCAGTCAGTAGTCGCCGAGGTTCTGCCGTGTGCTGGGCCCTGCAGTAGCAAGGGCACGTGCAGAACCAGCCTGGTCCCTTCCCTTGAGGGTCTCCCAAGCTGTGGGGGAGATGGGCACAAACACATTTCCAAAATCACACTTGTGTGTTCGCTCAGTAATCACTTACTGAGCTCACACTGTGCCCCAGGGTCTAGGCTGGAGCACACGACGGACACAGCCCTTGTTCTCAAGGGGTTCATGCTGCAGGGAGGGAGACGGAAAGTCAAGAAATCAACAGGTACCGTGGCAGATAATGGTACGCGCTGAGACAAAGAAATGTGCGGGGCTTTGGTGGGACAGGGACAGCATTTTAGGTAAGATGGTCAGGGTGACATTTGATCAGAGACCAGAAGATCTGAAAGAACCGTGTTCCAGGGAACACGAGGCACAAATGCAAAGGCCCTGTGGCAGGAGCATCCCTGGGGCATTTGAAGAGCGGCCAGGAGGCCAGTGTGGCCAGAGCAGGGGGTAGGGGGCAGATTGGTGCGGGGTGACCAGCTCAGGTCACGACAGATCTTGTGAGGTGTGATGAGGGCCCTGGTCGCCGTGCTGTGAAGACTCACCTGATGGCGCTGGCCCCGGGTCCCCTGGGTCTCGCTCTGGTGCCGAGCACACCCTGCCTGGGATCCGTGGAGATACTCATCCCAGGCCTCCCTTTGGAGTGGTCCAGCTCGGCGCTGTCTGCTGGGGAAGCCCTGCCCCCCGTGGGGCTGATGAGCACTGGAAGTGTGGCCAGCCCACACTGAGAGGCGCCGTGTATAAAATACACACCAGGTTCTGATGACTTGGTACATACGAGGAATGTAAAATATCCCAGGAACAACGTTTTATATTGATTATGTGTTGAAATGATGATTTTTGGGGTATGAATATATTATTAAACTAATTTTACCTATTTCTGTTTACTTTTTTTTAAATTGTTATTGTGGCTACTAGAAAACTTAAAATTACACTGACGGCCTGCATTTGCTTTCTATTGGACGGCATCGGTCTAGCTAATTAGTCACGACCATGGAATATTTAGACTGGCGTGAAGCGTGCCATTAAAGTCATTTCAGCATTTTAAAAAACACTCCTGCAAGCAGAGCCTTGAATTGGCAGAGACTCTGCTGTCCCGTCGTGTTTAATAAGCATCCGGTTTGTGGGGTGAAGGGCCCAGGAACCCCGTCTCTCTGATGCAATTAATTGCCTTTGATGGAGATTAGCAGTAAGCTCCTTGCTGGGACAACACGGACACAAACCACAGGTATGTCTTACTGGCCTTGGTAGAGCACAACTTCTGGGCTTGGGTTACAATTTGGGGGCCAAGGCCTACAAGGGTTCTTTGGACCTCAGAGAGGTGCCCCCTTTGGGAAGCCACAGGGTGGGAGGTCTTCGGACCCTCTCTACCCTCCTCAGGCAATGATGTGAGGAAGAAAGACCCCCTCCTGGAGTCAGGGGACCTGTGCCCTTGGCCTGGCTCTGTCATTTCCTCCCTGTGAGATCGTAGACTTGTCATTGTCCCTTTCTGGGCCTCAGTTCCCCTGTCTCTACAATGGGAGAAATAGGGGTTGATCCTTGATGACCCTTCTCTGTTAAAAAATGGTGCCGTTTTGAATTCTAGGTTTTAGATGATACCTTCACTCTTGGTGGTGCACCTAGGAATCCAGAAGCAAAACCTCCGAGTGGCCCCACACGTCTTCACAAGGTTATGCAGCCTGGCAGGGGCAGGGGCAGGGACTGGCTGGATGACCTCCCCCTCCCCCTGGCCTCTGGCCCAGGCCTGGACCTTGCTTGGCCCTTCCTACTCGGAACATGAGTGCTGAGAGAGGCAGAGTGCAGATGAAGGCTCGGAATCCACACAGAGGGCAACCTGGTCTGCATCAAGGCTGGGGCACGTGGACAAGGCATCAGAACCTGGGGGCTCCTATGACATGGACCAGCTTAGCAGCCACTCCTGGATCCTGCCTCTCTTGTGGGGGAGTGGATAAGACCATCAGCAGAAGAGAGGAGCCCCCAGACCTGGGTGGGAGTCACTGTTCGGCCCCTGTGCCGCCTCCAGATGAGCTCAGCACAAGAGGCTGGCTGGGCCCAGTTCAAGGCACAGGAGAGGAAGAGGCCCTGTCCTCTCACCCCGTTGCAGTCCTCACTGTGGCTCACTGGACCCCTGCATGAGATACACGTGGGTGCCCTGGATGCAGGCAGGTTCCCAGACACCTGTTCCAGCCAGACTGAAAGAGAAGGCGTGGGGCTTGGGCCTCTGCAGGCACAACTAGACTTCTCAGAGGCGTTCGTCCTCTAACATCTCATAACTGTGTGGAGGCCACTTGTGCTCAAACCCAGCTGGCCACTGGGATCACCTGGGGAATGTTTTAAAAGCCTGACACCCAGGCCTCAGCCCAGACCAATTGTGTCAATATCTTTGGGGGGTGGCCTCAGCATTACTATTTTTAAAGCTCCCCCAGGTCATCCCAGTGTGCATTCAAGGGCTACCCCAGCCCCAAATCAGTTCTAAGAGATGGATGTTTAGGGAAAGGGGGAAACTTGTGAGGCTCAGAGAGGGGAAGTAACTTGCCCAAGGTCACACAGTGAGGTGATGGAAAAGCCAATCCCGGATCCCAGGCCTCTTTCCTGAGCCGGGGCCAATTTCCCTCCTGAGGCTCCATCTCCTTTTACAAACCAGAGCCGAGGCAGGCAGCACTCACAGTATTTCACTTTAATAATATTGGAACCTGCTACAGTCAGGGCCACCATGGTGAGGGGCGGGAGCTTGCGATGGCGATTAGCAGAGCTGTAAGTCTTTCGCTTTATACAAATCTTGGGCAGTAATTTAGGAAATTTAATTAAAGGGGGAGAAATGGGGACACCTGAAGCTCCTTGCCTCCTGTTATAATGAGTGAAATACACCGGGCTGTAAAAGGAAATGCTGTCTGAGATGCAGCTCCGATGTTTTATTGCCAAGTTTTATTCGCTGATGTAAACGTAATCGCTGGAAACCGGAGCTCTATTAACGCACATATTTTCACACATCCGGGGCCCTGCCTGCCTCCCCCTTCCTCCAGGTTTGTTCACCCACCTTCTAGGGTCAGCCCCCGTGCTTTCTGGGCATGTCCACACCAAGTCTGGATTTCCCTGCCGGTTTCACACCCTCCTGTGGCAGATAAGAGTTTAATAGAATTCCAGCGCTCCTCTGAGCTCAGTAATGCATTCTGGAAATTAGGCGAATACATACTGAAGCCATTGTTCCCCCTTATAAATGGGCTCCCTCGAAGCCAGTGACCGTGGGGTCTCTGATAAGCTCTCATGAAGCTGCACTCCCCATGTTATTGGTGTGTTAAAAGCCACAACTCCAGGCTCACATTGCTCATTGTTAGGGGCTGATACATTTAAGTAGTTTCTCCATGAATCAGGCAGCTTAGGTATTTCCCCCCTCTTGGCATTGATAGATGAGCGAAAGGAAGCCATTTAGACGGCGCTATATAGGGCCCTGGCCCACACGGTGAATGATTTCCAATGCCTGGTTTAATTTATTTTTAAATGAAATTTGTTACTGATTCTGGATTAAAAGGACAAATCTTACGGCTGTTACCACTGACAGAGCCATGGTGCTCAAGTGACACCTCTCAAGGGGGGGAGGGAGAGAGGGTGAACTCCCGGAGTCAAGGAGAGGGTGGAAGCTCTCCAGGGAGCTTGGGTCAAAGGCAGGAGAGAGTGCAAGTTGCCCTGCTTGGGGTGAACTTGCAAAGATTGTCTTGGGGTCCCTAGGTGGCTCAGTGGGTTAAGCGTCTGCCTTAGTCTCAGGTCATGATCTCAGGGTTCTGGGATTGAGCCTCAATGTTGGGCTCCCTGCTCAGCAGGGGAGTCTGCTTCTCCCTTTCTCCCTCCTGCTTGTGCTCTCTCTCTCTCTCTCAAATAAAGTCTAAATATATATATGTATATTTATATATATTATATATATTTATAAAAATATATATTTATATATATTAAAATAAAAGGATCGTCTTTCCCACCTGCAATACCAGACATGATGTTCACCTTCCGAGTCTCATGTGGGTCATGGGAATCGCAGTGTTATTTGCTTCGTGGCATCCATGTGACCACTGGATGCTTGTTTAATTGCCTCCAGGGATGGGACATTGACTCTCTCCTGAAGCATTCCCCGAGTGATGAGAGTCACCCACCCTAGTGAATTCGTGGACACTATTTTCTGGGATGGTCTTCGGTTCCCTCCTGCCTCCACCAGACATTTAGCTTCCACATGCCTGCACTTGAACCCGTGAGCAGAAAAGACAGAATTACATGGAGGAGAAATATGGGCTGCGGATTCTTCTTTCACCTCCAGCTTCCGCCCCGCCTCACTGTGCCACCTTGTGCATGTGACTTCATCTCTCTGGGCTTCAGTTTCCTTCTCTGTAAAAGAAGAAAGGTAATAGTATTGGCCTCAGGGTTTGTTGCATGAATTATATGAGATCATGGATGTGAATGTGATTTATAAACTGCAATTCAAGTGCTGCAGGAAATACAAATGGGACAGTGTGGTATAGTGGGAGGGCCCTGAGCTGGAAGACAGGGGACCTGGATATAGTTCTGTCATGGTTGGCTGTGTGACTCTGAGGGAGTCGCTTACCCTCTCTGGGCCTTAGTTTCCTAAGCTGCAAAGAAGGCAGTTGAATTAGCTGTGCTTAGGTATTATACCTAAAAACATGGGCTCTAGAATCAAACATATCATGACTCTACAACTGCCTTGCAGTGTGACATTGGACAAGATACGGAATCTCTCTGAGCACCTGTTTTTGTTTGCAAATAATAGTAGCAATATTAATAATAATAATAGCCAACATGTATCATGTATTTAGTATGTGCCAGGCACTGTTCTAAGGGCTTTCCATGTAGTGCTTTTCATTTAGCCCTCACAATAATCTTGTGTTGGACATATTATAATCTTTTTTTTACAGATAAGGCAGTTCAGGCATGGAAAGGCTAAATAACTTGTCTAAGGTCACACAGTTAGCAAGTGGCAGGATTCAAAACTAGTATCCATACTTATAACCACACTATTCTACTCTATTTGGCCTGGTTGTTCTGAAGACTAAGTGGGATAATTAAAGTTCTTAGCACAGTGCTGGGTACACAGTGATGGGCCAACAGAGACTTGGGGCCTGGGAAAAGTCATTCCTTCCTGTGGAGGACTCAGACTGGACCTTGGCCAATGGGGTACTCAGCTAGACAGAGGGGAAGGCATGCAAGAGGATGGCAAAGCCCTGGGAAGGGTAAGGATGTAATGAGGTTCAGGCGTGTTTGGGGAGGGAACGTGTCAGAAACAGTGTTCGGACAGAGGCCATGTGCAGAAAGTGAGGCTGGGACCTGGAATGGAAGCTAGAGAAGTTGGAATTTCTGTAATAAACTAGGCTATTGGAAGGTTTTGGGCAGAGTCTTCACAGCATAAGCCTTTTCAAAGTCAGACAATCCCTGGACGTCTGTCCTTGAAGGAGATTTGGAGGTCACTGTGTTTAACCCTGTTCCAGACTGTGAAGAGAAATGATTCTTGAAGGTCAAGCAATGGGTTAGTGCCAGAGCAGCAGTGTGCTGCTATCCCCCCGACCTTCCTCGGCAGCCCCCAAGTGGAGTCTCTTGTTTCCTCTCTTCTAATCTCCTCCCTCCCTGTCCCCTTGCCTGTGCCCCCCTGCCTGCAATCTGTGGGTTAAGAAGAGAAAGCCCTGGGTTTGGGGCCCAGTTCTACCACCACATGGTCCTGGAGATGCCTCAGACTGTAATTGAGAGTCCGGGTTTCAGTCCTGGTGCTGCTATGTGATCTCAAAGATTCTGTTTCTTCATCTTTATAATGGGGGCATTTTAAATGGGAGCCCATTTCTGTTGGGAGTGAGGCTCAAGTTAATGAATGAAAAAACACTTTTGTAGAGTCCAAGACAGCTGGCCATCCCAGGATAACCTAAGTACTATCTCTGTGTGGGAAGGGAGTGAAAAGAAGTGGGACAATCAGGCAAAACCAGCCCCTTCCTCTAGGGAATGTGGGCGGGAAGGAGTTGGGGGCGCCGGCGGGATCTGTCCATGGTGTTGAAAGTAGCGTTCTGTTGGGGCTCAGTTGTGCTGAAACAGAGCATTTGTAATTGGGGGCTTCAGGAGGCTGTCCATGGTTTGAACGAACTGGATTCCTGCTGGCGACCACAGGCCCCATCCAGTGTGCTGCACGCCAAAATATTGGAAAGGAGGGGATGCAAGGGCAGAGTAAAGATGGGGTGGGGAGCTGTCCCTCGAGCTCTAACCTCATTCTCAAACTTGGGGCTCTGTCCACAATGCTGGATCTACCTGTAGTCTGTGGAGAGGAGTCTGCAGTGCTCACTCTCATTGGGCGGGGCGGGAGAGGAAATCGGAAGGTCTGTCCATGGTGCTGAATCCTCGAGCCCGCCCAGGAGAGGTCTTTGAGGCCAAAAGGATGGGTGTCGGGGTTGACGCTGTCCTTCTCCGTGGTGCTGAAACCGCGGCAGACGGGGCCGAGTCGGGAAGGAGGCCTGAGGAAGGATAGCGGATGAGAGCAGGAAGGAAACCTGCCCTGGCATCAGGGACCTAGCCTCATACTCGCTGTGGGACCTCGGAGAAGCTATGTCTCCGATTTAATGTGCTTCCTCATCTTTTAAATGAGGCCACCGGTCTGCCTTCGTGTCCATAATGAAGGTCTGTCCCAACAGCCCCAGTAAAAACGTCAGGGAAGAAATCGGAGTCGGAGGATCTCTTGGGAATGGGAGTGGCTTTGTTACCTGCCCGCCCCTCCAACATTTCATCTAGGCCCATCGGTCCGAGGAACAGAGACTTCAGTCCAGAAGGGGGCGATCCAATCCACTGCGTAGGGCCCAGCATCTTTAAGCTAGAAGCAGCCCCCAAAACTGGCCTGCCTCACTCCCATTTTGCAGACAGGAAAACTGAGACACAGAGAGGAAAATAACAGTAATATTTATTTAGCTCCTACTGTGAGGACGGCATTATGTCAAGCGCTTTAACATACACGATTTCATAAATCCTCACCAGGACCCCTACAGGTAGCTGCTATTCCCATTTCTCAGATGAAAACTTTGAGGCTCAGACAGGGATAGACATCCGGACACGATCACACAGGGAACTAAAGGCTGCGGCGAGGCTATCACCAGGGCCCCTGTGCCTCGGGCCAGGTTCCTGCCCTACCTCACCCCCACCTCTACTGACCCCCTGACCCCAGCATCACCCTGCTAGCAAAGTTGGGAGTCCCTCGAGCGCGCTGGGTCTGGCGGCAGGTGGATTGGTTTTTCTCCTTATCCCGCTGGATAGTATATCTGCTTCTGAACCCAGTTGTGTTATGCTTTGCGGGAACTGGGTCCTTAGGGGGGCTTCCTCCACCCCATCTCGCTCCCCCATTTGCACTCTCGGGCTGGGGAAGTTGCGGGTACCGCTTTAAAAATCCCAGCCTGGGCAAAACTTTGATGATAAATCAAGCGGCAGATCCCTCCGCCGCCGCCTCCTCTGGGCGGGCGGGAGGGAGTGGGAGGGAGGGGGTGCGGCGGCCGCGGCGCCGAGCGGAGTGGCCTTCCGCGGAAGGGAAGAGTCCCGCAGTCGGAGGCGGCCGGCTGGGCGTGCGCTCGCTACCCGCAGCCGGGGCTGGGCCGGAGCCGGGCGAGGGCTGGGGCCAGGGCTGGGCCAGGTTCGGCGGGCGAGGGGCAGCGGCCGGAGCTGGGCAGCCAGGCCGTATCGGGCAGGGAACGGCGGGCGCGGGGTCTGCGGTCTCCTGAGCCCCGATGTGAGGCGGTGGCGCCCCGGCCCGAGCGCGCACCATGGGGGCCCCGCTCGCTGTGGCGCTGGGCGCCCTCCACTACCTGGCACTTTTCCTGCAACTCGGAGGCGCCACGCGGCCCGCCGGCCACGCGCCCTGGGACAACCACGTCTCCGGCCACGGTGAGTTCGGTCGCGCCCCCGCGGACTTCCCCACCAAACCCCACCCCGGGCTGCGCCGCTCCAACTTGGCCGTCCCCGGGGCTGGAACCCTCGCGGGCCCTGGCGGGAGTCCCGTGGCGCCCCCTGCCGGGTCCATGGACCCGCCCCGGCACCCCGGCCACCCCTGCGGAGGAGGGGGCACCCCGTGTGCAACCCCGCTCTTGCCGAGAACCCCCTACTCCCCAGCACGCTCGCGCCGATACACACACCTCCAGGACTACACAGGTATTCGCTGCCAGGGGCACACTCACTGTTCTCACATTCACAACTCCTGCCCTCACACATCTCCAGACACCTTCTCAGATCCCCCTCCTCACTCATAAACACTCACACTTATGCCGGCTGCACACACACACAGGCACTACGGTTGGTGGGCTCACACCCTGCCAGCTGGCACCCAGGCACACACACTCTGCACAACTCTTGCCTGCCTTTCTGCCTGCAGACACACACACACACTTGTGAACACACTTTGCTCGCCCACTCCTCTCTGTCCATCTGCCTTTCCCTTTTGTGGGCTTAACCCTGCAGCTGCCCTCCTCCCCTCCCACTCCTCACCTGCCCCTTATACCACTGGGAAAGGTCCTGGGGGACAGAAGACCCTGCCTCTTGAGAACTGGTAGTCTAGGGCTGCGACTGCCCCTGCAGGATGGGTGATGAAGGCTTGGTGGGAGCCCCTCAAAGACATTGGAATAGTTGGGATTGCTGCTTCCAGCCACGGGCATGGAAAGGGCAGAAGGACGCCAGGTGCTTCTGTCTGTCTCTGGGGGTGGACAAAAAGCCCCTGCCACCCTTCAGTAGGGTGCCCACCCATCCTCATCCTCGGCCCCGAGGACTGAAAGGTGGGAAATCAACTCAGCCACCATGGGAGCCAGGGAGCAAGCAAGCAATCCCACGTTGGTTGCCTGAGTGTCAGAAGCTCCTTTCAGCCCCAGAGCAGCCCAAGTTGGCAATGGAGTTGGAGCATCTGAGGCTGGTAGCTGCGGGGCCTCCCCTGCCCCTGCGAGCCAGGCTCCGGAACGGGGACCAGAGCATACATGAAAATGGAGACCCTTCTTCCATCCATCTCTTCCCAGTCTGGTGGGGGAAGGCTGCAGCACCAGTGCTGGGCACTGTAGGCTCAGGGCTGGGGGGAGGTCTGCACAACGAGCAGAAAACTGTGTGATTTGTTCTGCTGGGGAAGGGGAGGGGAGTAGGTCATTAGCGGAGGCTTTGCTGGGGCCTGATGCCTGAGTGGGATTGTTCCAGGGGGTGTGGGGGCTTCCAAAGCCCTTCTCAGGGCTCTGCTTTTTGGTAACTATGACCCCATGCACCCTTCCGCCTCACCACGTTTGGTGTGAGTGCTCTGTGTTTCATCTCTGCACCCCTCACATCCCTCGTCTGTTTCTACTGACCTGGCTGGAGCACTGGTAAATAGGGGAAGGGTTATTCTGACCCTCTACTTACAGTTGGAGAAACCAAGACTCAGAGAGGTGATGGGACTTGCCCAAGGTCACAGTGAGTGCGTGGTTGAGCTGGGACCGGCCACAGGGTCTGTTGGGCAAAGACAGAGCTTTTTCCAGGATATTCATCTCCCTGTCAGATTCCCTCCCATTTAAAGGAAACTGGGAATTCCTCCTTCCGCTCCCCTCCTCGGTCTGCTCAGTTCCTTGGCACAGTTAGAACTTAGACTAGAAGGGTTTTCCAAGGAAGGGTTTTCCTGAGTTGGTACTGGGGCTCTGACGTGTATGGTCATCCTGTCCCCGGAGCATCAGGCCCCAAGGATTTGGGTGCTACTCTGTCATTCCAGAGGCCCCAGGGTGGCCCCCCATGGGAAATCAGGCTTTGCCCTTTGTGTGGTGGTCTCTGCCTGCCCCCTGGTGCCAGGCGTGCTTAGGGGCACAGCTCTGCCCCGCCAGCTGTAATGTCACCTCTGAGCCCTGGTCAGGTCCCGCTAAGGCCCAGAGGAGGGGCTAGACAGACAGGACACAACACTGACTGCGGGGGAACCTGGCTTCTCTCACTGAGCCCCTGTGCAGCTCTGGGCAAGTGGGTCAGCCCTCTGGGGCTCCTGCTGTCCCTCCTGAAACGGGGAGGCCAGGCTGCTCTGCAGGGGCCAGACTGCCTTCTCCCAACATTGCCAGGTTCAAAGTCATCAAGTAGTGGATGCTGAGGAGCCCCCACGGCTGCCCCTCTGCTGGGCTAAGCGCCCGGCCATGGGAAGGCTTTGGAGCCACTCACTTAATCACAAAAAGAAACTGTTATTAATGATAGTGAGACGCGGCGAATAAGTGGGTCATGTCTAATAAGCCATTTGTGTTCAGGAGGAGAATACCAATTTGATAAAAGCTGTGTGTGCTGAAAAAGCCCAGAAATTGCTGTTTAGCAGATTGGAGCCTGATCGTTTCATTATTCCTGGGCTCCGCTTGTCCTCAGCTGATTCCGGAAATGTGGCCGGGTTAGGGAGGTGTCTCTGTGTCTGGGTGTGCGGAAGGGAGGCTGGAAGTGGGGGCTCCTCCTCCGGAGCCCATGGACCCCAACCACGTGGGGGCTCCTCAGCTCTCCAGCTCTGTCTGAGCCCAGACCAGCCGCCAGGCTCACGCCTTGCCCCCTCCTGTCCGCCCGCCTGCCCTCCCGGGAATTGTCACAGGGAGAGCCTGTGGTCGGACGGGTAGGCAAGGACATCTGTCTAGCTTCCCATCTCCCTGCTACCTCCACTCAGCCCACTTCACAGAGGGCCCTTCAAAGACGTGAGGAGTGAATGGGGAGTGAATGGTGCATGCCTCTTGGAGAGGCATAAGGGGCTGGGAGGCGAGGGTCATGCTGGTCCGTGTTCGTACCTACTGGTACTCAATTAATGGCAGCTGTTTTGATTATTCCTTACGAGAAAGGGTCAGCTCATTGCCGTCAGCACAGCAGAGGTGAGGGGGTGGTGTGTGGAGCTAGCATTTAGGAACCGCCTACTATGTGCTAGGTGCTGCCAGACCCCTAGTGTGAACTCACTAAGCTGATGTTATTCATGCAAGGCTGCTGTTGGGCATACGAGGATACTGAGGTTCAGAGAGGGCCAGTGACTTGCCCAAGGTCGCTGAGTCTGTACAGAGAGCCGGAGAGCTGCGCCTGCCTCCTCCAGGACGACCTCGAGGCAGGCTTGGCCAGTCAGGTGACAGGACTTCTTCCTTCTGCACAGCCATCCCTATCTCAGCGCTCCCTTCCAGCTCCCCGGAGAACTGGTAAAGCCGTGGGTGCCACCAAGGGGAACCGGCAGCTTAGAAAGGTGACAGACGGGATCTTGCTGCGGCCACAGGCAAATTAGAAAAAGACAGCTGGGCTGGGCTCCTTCTCTAGTACTTTCTCCAGATCTGGGCCGGGCAGGGGGCTGGAAGGCAGGACCTTTGCGAGGATCTTTGCAGACCCCCTGTCTTGCAATCACCAGGGAGTTTGTCAAAATGCAGATCCCAGGGTCCCCCCACCCAGACCCATTGGCCAAAATGATTGTTGATGAGACCCTGGAATCTGCATTTTCAACAGCTCCCCCAGATAATACCTGTGCAGCCTGGAGTTTGGGGGCCACTGCCTTAAGCCCTCAGCTGGGCCTGATGACATGTGTAGAAACGGGACATTGTCTGGCGCCAGGGGCTGTTGGGTCAGTTTGGTTTGGCAAGAGAGGCAGGGGCCCTAGCTGGAGCAGGCATGTGGACCCCGAGAGGAGCCCCAGGAAGCCTTACACTGCAGCAAACATCCATCCTCCCACCCCTGCCTGGCCACACACACACACACACACACACCTAGGCCAGTACCTTCAATTATTAATACACCCCAATGCAGACACAGATCCTGGCTTGGCCCGGCGCTTTGTCCATTGAATGATTCACTGTCCTGAGGTTCTCTCCGTTGCCAGGAGGGAGCAGCGGGGTGCTGAGGCAGGGGCGGGCGCCACCGGGCCATTTGGCAAACAGCCCGTGCACTGAAAACCCACCCCTGGCATTCTCTCATTCTTTACCGAACTGTGGGTTTCTCGCCATCAATAAGCCGGCGGGTTTGGTGGCGGGGAGATGGAGAAAATTGAGTGCTGTCTTCCAAAGGTTATGATGTTAAAAATGTGTTCGCATTGTCTTGGGTGTTGGTGATTATTCTATCAATTACGCCCGTAAACACTCGGCCTTGGGCTGAGGGTTCCCGGCCTCCTATGGGGAATCGGCCCTCACGAGCGGTTTTCCCCGAGTCCTTCATACCAATTGGTTTTGACACCTTGCCTATCAGCGGCTCCGGCGGCCTTTTCCCGAAGCAACGGGAGCCGTGGGCGGCCAGCAGGACAGGAATTCGGCTCATCTCCACGGTGACATGGTGACACAGTGACAGCAGGGGTGTTGGGGGATGTCTCATGGTGACAAACAAGGGGGCAGGGGCAGGGGTGAGGGCGAAGGGTCAGCCACCAGGACAGGAGATGGAGGGCAGGACCCAGGCCATGGGCAAGAGTTCATTTGCCCAAGTTGCCGGGGAGGTCAGTGCTTGGCATTTGGGGTCACCTTACCCAACTCTGTGCAAATAAGGTGAGAAATATATGGAAGCACATGTCGACTGAGTGTCATGCCGGGGCCTTAAATGGTGTTGTCTCCTTTGACCCACACAAGAACCTGCAAAGGAGGGGACTTTCCCTGGCCCAGGGCATTTATGAGGGAACTGAGTCTCAGTGAGGTTAAAAGGCTTGCCCAAGGTCACTCACCTAGCAAGTGTTGGAGCCTGGATTTGATCCCAGGAATGTGACTCCAGAGCCCAGGCTCACAATGGTGTTGAGTCCCAGAGAGGAAGAGGGAGAAGTCTGAGGTCTGAATGCTAAAACTTGTGTATATTCCAAGTTAATGTAGTTTTAAACATTCACATAATTTTAATTTCGTAAGGAATCCATGTTTTCAGAAGAATGATCACAAGATCGGAGCCCCTCCCCCAGCCTTACTGACCAGTACAAGGACATCCCGGGGTGGGCAAGGCTGACTTCACCTTGCAGTGGGTGGACCCAGGGCCAGCACCTTGGAGTGCATATGGGATGCTACGATCTGGAGGGTAATGGGGGGCCACGGTGTGTCCTCCTCTCCCCAACCCTGGTGAGGCGAGACTCTTCTATCAGAGAAAGGGGTCGTGATCTCACTGGGGGAAGAAATTCACCCCTCTACCTGCCAATGAGCCAGAGGTCCCTCTGGCACCTGCTGCTGTGGGGGAAGGGAGGTGGGGCTGGGGAGGCAGAGGGGCTGAGGCTCCTCTAGGACCCCCTCCCCACAACCGGGTCCCTTCCTCTTCCTGGAAGTCAGCAGAGGAGTCTCCGGGACTCAGCCCCATCACGCCCAGTGGAAACCCCTCTGCAAGAACCCGCAGGACTCTCAGCAGGACTGGGTCCTACCTGAGAGATGGTTTTAGGCAGAACCCAGACAAACCTCTTACATTTTAATACTTATGCATTTATTTTAATGTGGGTTGGAAAAATAAACCCAGCACATCAAAACCGTAATTTCACAGATATGATTGCTTAGGGTGAGACTAACGGGGATATTAAAAAATAGTGGGTTAGTTGACAGGAAAACATTAAGGACAGAACAGTGAGGGTGGGCCACAGGCAGGTGTGTGTGTAGGAATGACTGGACGTGGGGGCTGTTGGCCCACGGGCTGCCCCACCCTCCTTGTACTCTGTACTGCCATCGGGAGCTGCTGGCCTGACAGAGGCTGCTGTCAGCTATTGGAAGCGACCATTCATTTATTCCTTCATTCATTCAACAAATAGCGCTCGAGCACCTGCCATGTACCAGGCTCTTTTAGCCACTGGGGACATATCAGTGAAGAAGACAGATAAGGTTCTTGCTCAGACAACTAAACCTATAAAAAATATATAAGTATAAATCGTGAAGAGTGAAGAAGCAGAGATGGTGTCCCGCCTGGAAAAGGCACTCCTGGGGCAGCGAGGGCAGCCAGTAGTGAGCTCCCTGTCACACCAGAGACGCAAGCCGGAGCCAACCATTTATGAGCTGGGGCTGTTATGGAGGGAATCCCTGCTTTATTTCCCCAAGGAGAACAGACTGGTGAAGTGGACAGACAAGTCAGAACAGCGCGTGGTTCCTACGATCTGTCACACAGCGATTTAGTGACGGGCCCTGGTGGGTGGGGCTCCCAACTCCGAGGATGCCTGGTTCCCCACCAGGGCACATGGCGGGGGTGAGGGCCTTTGCTGTCTCTTGTGTGGGGAGGTGGGAGCAGTGGCTCCCTCATGACGTCACTTCAGCTCCGAGTTAAAGTGCCCGAGCTCGGGCGAGAGAAGTAGACCCTGAGCCTTGATCCGGCCTCCCGCTGCCCCTGCCTTGCTGGGTGGCTTGGCAGCTCCCTGCCCTGCTCTGGGCCTCAGCAACCCCCAACAATGGCGAGTTCTCCTAGGCTCTAAGCCTCTAGAATCCTTCCATCTGTGGCCCTTTCCTTTGTCTTCCAGGCGGCAGGTGGAGGGAGCCCGTGGCACCGTGGAATTCTGTCCCGCACCAGGCGCTGGGGGTCTGGAACCCAGACGCCAGACAGCATTCATGGAGCATTTTCTCTGTGCCGGTCATCTCCCTCACCTCCTCCCTCCAGCCTCACACACCCCATGCGGAGGATGCTCCCATTTTACAGATGGGGACAGGGAGGCTTCGGGGGTGCCGGGACCCGCCTGGGGCCACCCAGCTGTTGAATGGCGGAACCAGGCTTGAGCGCAGTTGTGGGGCTGCAGGGCTGGAGTTCTCCACCGCTCCTCTGTCCCGCCGCTGGCTGCCAAGCCCGGTGGGTATGTGGACAGTTGCGTTGTTCTGGAGCGGCACCCTGGCTTCGCTGGGTTCTCTCGGGGTCCAGGATGCCAAAATGCTGGGGAGGCCTCGGTCTGGCTGCATGAGCCCGGTCTGAGACCCTAGGCTCCAGGATACGAGCCCAGCGCTGTCAGTGGGAGTGGCGGGACCTTGGGGGGACGCGTGGGGCTCTGGGTGCACCTGCCTGCATGTTCGGCCGGGGCTGGTGGTTTTGCCTGAGTGTGTGGCTGGCGTGCGTGTGTTTAGGTGTTTGATCGTGTGCTGTGGAGGAGCCGTGGGCGGGAAGGAGCCCGGGGGGTCGTGTAGCGTCCCGGCCGAGGGGGCCTGGCTGTGTCCTCGGTGCCATGGCCTCGGCGTGCGGACCCGCCTCCCCAGCCCCTCCAAGCGGGTGCCCTTGGGACGCGAGGCCTAGAGGCTCTGGGAGCATCTGGAAGGTTAGAGCTGGAGCTGGGGGGGGCTTGCTCAGAGTTATTAATTAGGGAGCTGGCAGTGCCCATCTGTGGCAAGGGCTCTGCCTGCCCCTCTCTCCGCTCGCTCTCCCCGGGGTGGACGCACTCTCTTTCTCTTTCAAACTCTCTCCATCTTTCTTTGTCCCTTGTCCTAGGTCTGCTGCATCCATCTCCCTCCCTCTTCTCGTCTCCCCACCTCCCCCTCTCTGTCCTCACACATACACACGCACGCGCACACGCACACACACACCCCTCTCTCCAGGTGACACCTCGGGATCACACACGCGTCCAATCTGTGTGTCATCGTGACCCCCACGCAGAGCAGGCGCTCGAGTGATGTCAGGTGAATGAATGAAGTGGAGGAATGAAGGACCAGGTGCTGGTGGCACAAGGGGCGCTGACGCTGGTCTAGACTCCTGGTCTAGACTCGTGGCTCCTAATTTTCTTGGCAGTCGTCGTCCTCGGGAGCATCTGATGAAAACTGGATCATTGCCTCAGGAAAATGCCACATTATTTGGGTTCGTTCCAGCAGGTCTGGTGAGGCCCAGAGCTCACCTGTGGCGCCGGGGGAAGCAGTCTTCATTTCACGGGGGAGGAAACTGAGGACCAGAGAGGAGCTTGGCCTGGCTGTGGGATGCAGGGCCTGTGTTCAGCAGAGCACTCCCCCCCACTCCGCTGCAGCCCTCCCATGTGACGCGGGGGCCTTGGGAGTAGGCCTCCCTCTCCTTCCCCAGCAAGCTCTGGGTGAATGCCTTTGGCGGGTGGGCACGGGGGAGAGGTCGGGGAGGACAGCAGACCAGAGATGTGAGCCCTGGAAGTGGCCCAGGCCGGTGAACTCTCCCGAGGGGGTCTCTCCCCTCTCCCACCAGAGTGGTGTGTATCCTGGTGCAGTCAGGAAGTCTTCCTGGGGGAAGTGGGCTGCTGGTATTCAGGACCTGCAGGGGCTGAGAGAGGACTCCAGAGGCCGAAGGAGCCTCCCCTGACTGCCTGGGTGTGGCAGGGGCCTCATCTGGAGAGTTATGCATGTGTGCGTATGCGTGTGTGTGTGTGTGTGTGTGTGTGTGTGTGTGTGTGTATCGGGCAAAGCAGGCTGCAGAGCTCGGTTTGACCCCAGCCACCTGGAGGTTTCTGATGGGGAAGGCTCAGGGTGTAGCTGGCATGCAGGTGGGACCGGCCATGTGATTGAAGTGGGGGCCAAACAGGACATGGAGGCTGGCCGCAGCGGCCAGGGGGTGTCGGAAACCTAGGCCGGGCAGGAGATGGGAGCCGGGCGTGCGTGCGTGCGTGCGTGTGTGCACGTGTGTGTGCATGTATGTGTCTACACTGCTTCCTTTCTAATGCTTGCACATACCAGGCTCCCTCCTCAGGAGCCTTTGCCCAGCGATTTCGTCTGCCTGGCAGGCTCTCCCCCAACTTCCCGCCCCCTGGCTCTCCCCTTCCTGCTCCGTGAACCTCCTCACCCTCCGAGCCTGGCCGCGGTCACCCCAGCAGGCACCCCAGGCACCCATCCATGAGCCCATCTCGCAGAGGAGGAGACAGGCTTCAGAGGTGCGGCGGCCTGGGGGACCAGACCTCGTTCGAAGCGAGGGAGCAGAACCCAAACTTTGTCCCCCAGCCTGGCGTGCTAAGGTTGCGGGGAATGGTGCCGGCCTGGGTTTTGGGGTCAGACACCCTTGGGCTCAAATGCCGGCCCCCACTCAGGCTGTCTGAGCCTCGCGAGCCGACTCGGGGTTGGGGGTCTTGACTGAAGCCCCTTTCTCACAGTCCTCAGGCTTGGTTCCCGGCCCAGGGCAGGGGAGGTGAGAGCAGATTGCAGGGTGTCTGTTTTGCTTTGTGAGGTTTTAAAAAAATTATTTCCGGCCTCAGAGGTGGCAGCAATTAGGGCTGGCTCACTGGGGAGCTGTTCGCCGCCTGTCATTGGCCCCAGGAAAGTGTCCCTAATGGAGGCCCGGCGGCCAGAGTGCATGGTAGTGGAAATTGCGCTCCACACAGCCCAGCACTAATGGTCTCCTGGCAGGCAGGGGAGAGGAGGGGGAGGGCAGGCTGGCTGACAGCTGATGGAAGGCCTCTGGGGCTGGGGCCCTGAGACACACCAGCTGGTCTCCTTATGTCCCCAGAGACCCCAGCAGTGGTCCCAAACTCCAGTTAGGCGCTGGGAGTCTGGAGCCCCATCCTGGCGCTGCTGCTGTCCTCTTGGGGAAAGAGGAGCTGGAGCAAGGCCATCCTCGAGAGCCCGTGACAAGCCGCCCCATCATCACCAGCCTAACAACGCTCCACGGCGCCCACTAGGGGCCGGACGTTTACAGGCATGTGCGATCGTGTTGAGTCCCCACAATACCCACTTTACAGATGAGGACACTGAAGCTGAGTGATCTGCCCACCACAGGGAGGTACAGCTGGGGTTCACATTAGGGCCAGCCTGACTCCAGAGCTCCTATATTTACCGCTGCTGGATTTCCCAGACGCGTGGGGCAGGCGTGGGAGGGCCAGGGCAGGGGCAGGCACTAGGTCCCACACCAGGTCCCAGGGAGACGGCATGGCTGTCAGAGTCTGCCTCAGTTTCTCCCTCCCTATTTGTCTCTGCACCTGGCTTTCTTTCCCCTTCTGCTCTGGTCTTTGTGGCCCTGGAGCTTGCTGGCCCCATGCTTGGTGCCTTTTGCCTCTCTCGCTTGTCTTTCTCTTCTCAGTGGACCTGGGGACGCTCCTTTCTGGGCTCCGAGGCAGCTCCCCGCCCTGTGGCTGATGCAGCCTCCCCCTGCTTCCCCCTTTCACCCCCTCTCTGCCTCTGACAGGCAGCAAGGATGGTGTGTGCCTGGGCTTTGGGGTCAGACTCTTGGGCTCAAATCCTGACCTCGCTCAAGCCCTCCGATCCTGACTTCTCTGTCTGTGCAATGGGCTCACCCCGCTGGCTTTGCAGGCTACGAAGGTGAGGAGGCAAAGACTTGCCACATGCACGAACATCAGGATGTCTGTTTGCCCTCCCCTGTGCCCGGCTGCCCCGTTCTTGTTCTGTCCCTGGCTCCCTGCACATTCCCACACTTGCCTCCCTCCTTCCCAACTCTTTCCCTCCCTGTGGCCCAGATGTGTGGGAAGAGGAGGCGGGAATTCCACTGGGGAAACCTGCTTAACTCCCACAATCCTGCAAGTGCCAGAATATTTTCACTCTCCTTAAATCTCCCTAGATTTGTAATTCCACTGCTGTCTCCCTCAATATAAGCCCGTGGCCTTGGGAGGCACCCTGCCTCCAGCAGCAGGCGCCAGCACGGCCCACCCAGTGGTGTCAGGGCTGCCGGGCGGGGGGCTGGGCAAGTCCCCACTCTCTCTGTGCCTCAGTTTCTTCATCTGCAAGAAGAGGGGAGTGAGAGTGGCTGCTTCCCAGGTTGTTTGGGGATCTGGTGAGAGATTTTATCTGATGAAAGAGTGTCTCTATAAAAACGAATGCAATCTGATATATGCAACAGTGTGGACGAACCTTGAAAACATGATGCTAAGTGACAAAGTGGTCCCCAAAGACCGCATATTATATTCTCCCATGTGTGGGAACTTTCCAGAAGAGCTAATCCAGAGACTGAACATAGATTGGTGGTTGCCAGGGGTTGGGAGAATGGAGCATAACTGTTAAATGGGCGCAGGGTTTCCCTCTGGGGGGATGAAAATGTGTGGGCACTAGACGGAGGTGGGGGACACACCATCATGAATGCGCTCGGGGCCACCAGCCTGGGCATGTTAGAATGGTGGATTTTGTGATGTGAGTTTTGCTTCAGTTACAAGCTAAGTACAAAGGACAGGTCTCTATAGCACGTCCTCTGTGCCAGATCGCCCACTTCACTTGATAAATGTCAACACACTTGATCCTAACAGCAACCTCGTGAGGTAGCTGTTAACCATCGCCCCCATTTTACAGATGAGCAAACCGAGGCACTGCATCACCAGGCACTTAGCACACAGTAAGTGTCAAAAATGTTAGCTATTTAAATTTTTTAAAAGATTTTATTTATTTATTTGAGAGAGGAAGAGAGAGAGCATGAGGGGGGGAAGATCAGAGGGAGAAGCAGGCTCCCCACTGAGCAGGGAGCCCAATGCGGGACTCGATCCTGGGACTCCAATATCATGACCTGAGCCGAAGGCAGCCGCTTATCCGACAGCCACCCAGGTGCCCAGCTGTTTGAATTCTTATTGGTCAGGGCTGCCCTCCTTCCCAGTCAGCGGGGCTGGGCAGGGACCCCCCCCCCCACCTGGGCGTGCCCTTGTGTGTGTGGGGTGTGTGTGTGTGTGTGTGTGTGTGTGTGTAGCCCAGTGGTGAGCGGCTGCCACCAGGGAAGGGCAGGCGAGGAGGCTCTACTGTGTCCCACACCTGGAAACAGACTTTAACCTGCATTTGTTCATTTCATCCTCACAATGAACCATGTGGAAACTGGCGCTCAGAGAAGTGAAGCAACTTACACGAAGCCGCACAGCAAGTCAGGGCAGAGCTGCAGCTTGCGTGGCCGTGTGTAAATCCTAGGCTTCACTGCCCACCACCCCCCGCCCCGGCCCCCAGTCCCTCTGCTTCCTCCTGGTCCGCTTCCCCATTAGCCAACACATCATTACTCTGGGCTGAGCAAGGGCTGAGAGCCTGAGGCAGCAGAGACAAAGGCGGCCTCTGACTGCATCCAGCAGAGGGCCCTGGACTGGGGGGGTCGGCCCCACGCGGCAGAGTGAACAGCTCCCCACCAGGGGCAACGTTCCTTTGATGTTCTCCTATGTCATTCAAAATTCATGAATTCCGTATTCTATTCCATAATATATTCATGTTTGTTTTAATACAAAAATAATGTTCTTTCCCCATTTTGGGGGAGGGAAATCCATGCCTCAGGAGGGCGCTTCCCTGGTTGGAGCAGCAAGGACCAGGAGGGCATCCAACCGTCCTTTCTTTGTTCACTCCTCCTGCAAGCGGGCCATCTTCGGGCCTCCTCGGGCCTGAAGTGGGTGTCAGTCCTCCCCACGTGCAAGACGTGCAAGACGTGCAAGACGTGCAAGACGCAGGGAGCCTGCTGGCAAATCAGACAGGAAGGTGGGCTGGCGGGATCGGTAGGGGTGTGACAGGTGAGTGGCCGGGAGGCTCCAGTCCCCGGGCCTCTGCAAGCTGGGGCTGAGTGGTGGGGACGAGGGCTGAAGGTGGGAGAGGGTCAGGGGGCCGAGGAAGCCAGAGCTGGTTGGTGACCTTGGTGGAGGTGGCTGCCCGCGGGCCCGCCCCTCAAGCCCTTCTGACCGAGAAGAGTCTCTGTCTGGCCCTGCTCTGAATTGGATGCGTAGCCAGCCTCCCCGGTTCCTGCGAGAAAATGGACACTGAGGCCCGTAGCCTTCAGCAGGCCGCCTCCCCTGCCCAGAATTTACAGACGCTGTGCGGTTCTCCGAGTGTTTATTTTTACAGTTACCCTCTATTTATGGCAAGTGATGCTGATTTTCTGTTTATGGCGGCAATAAAAGTCTCCTTTTAAGCTGAATTTATTTAAGTAAAAAGGGAAAGGTGCTTTGAAAATAAATATTAAGTAAATAATAATGCAGGTGCTTCAGGGATCCTGTGGAAATGGTGAGGATGGTCCCCGAAAGGTTGGACTGTGGGACTCTCTCTCTCGGGCATGCCCTTTCCTGTTCGGAGCTCCTCCTAACTGTGCCAGCTCCAGCCAGCCTTCCAGTACAAGCGTGGCCCACCTCCCAGAAGCCCTCCCCGAGTCCAGGCAGATGTGGGCCTGCCTTCGTCTTCCCTGACACTTGCACCCCCATCCTGAGCTTCTGAGTGGGAGGGGGACCACAATTCATGGCTGTGTGAATGGTGCACACCCTGAACAACTGTACATGGAGAAGTGGGCTCAGTCCCAGCCGCTGTCCAAACAGTAGTCACTGCTCTGTGTGTCTGCCCTTCCTGTGGACTCTGGGCCACTTGAGGGCCAGGGCCTGGCCAGAGCATCCTGGAAAGCCCAGCACAGGGAAGGGTCCATGAAGGTTGAGCTCCTTGATTCCTTTTTCAGGGAGGACTTAAGCTCCTACGACATGCCCAGGCTGCCATCTTCCCACTAAGGCACACTGCGATTCCCTGAGCTTTTGCATAAACTACCTTCTTGCCTTCTTGAGAAGAGGAAAACTTGTCCACTTTAAGATCAAACAACATTCATCGACTCACACTTCCGTCGCCTTGCTGCACGCAGCCGGCCAGCGGCCAGGGGCCGCCCGGGGGAAACAAAGGACCCTCCCCTGAGCCCTGCCCGTCCCAGAGCAGACACTGCACCCATCCCCGGGGAGGAGAGGGCTCTGGCTGGTGCCTGCCCGGCTTCTTCTTCGAAGCCAGGCTTCTCAGTCCCTGGGGGCTTTAAATTCAGTTTATCTGGGTTTCCCTCTTAGGGACGTTGTACATCTCCTGATTTCAGGGCAAGGTGAGATTCGCGGATGAGCTGCGGCTTCATCAAACACTCCCTCTGAGGCCTTTCCCCTGTTCTGCCTCCCGGCCATGAGCCAAGGTGGCCACGGGCCTTCCTGACCCTGTGCCACGCACGCTTGCAGCCCTGGACCCCGCTGAGCTGGGCACAGGCTTTCTGGAAATGACCCCCAAGGAGTCACACTGTGTAGAGCTGAAGGGGCAGGAGGCTGAGGGAGGAGGAAGGTTCTGCCTGGGAGAGTCTTTGGTCAGCCTTGGGGCTGACATCTGGCTTTGTCCCTTCATACTGTGTGACGTCAGACAGCTACACTCCCTCTCTGAACTGTGGTGCATCCCCTGTGAGACAGGGCTGGCCATGAAGAGTACCCCCTCCTCAATCGCTGGGTCCTGTGCACAGGCCTGGAGGGGTTTGCTTCCTGCAGTCCCAGGGTGTCTCCCGGGTTCCGTGCACTTTGTTTCCCAAGCTGCAGGAAGAGGCTCAGGTCTGGATGGAGGGGGTGGGCGGGGGGAGCTGCAGGGGCCCTTACGTGGACCCGCCCTACTTCTTGTCTTCATCACAGCAGCACGGGCGGAGAAGGGGGGAGACTTTGCACTCTGGGGTCCCAAGGGCTGAGTCTGAATCCCAGCTCTTCAAAGGCCTGGGTCCCAGTCCCACCTCCTGGCCCGGACCTGCAGTGAAGCTCGGTGAGCCTCAGTTTCCCCACCTGTAGTAAAGAGTCAAAGACCCCTGACCTGCGGGCTCGCTCTGAGGACAATGCGGGATCAGACACAGCAGCTGCCTGGTGCCTTGTGGGGCCTCCGGAGAGGAAGGGGAGCCCGCAGATGGGTGCTGCTGGCCTGTGGGCCTCATGGGTGCAGAGAGCTGCCTGAGAGGCCGCCACAGCCCTTCCTGGCCCTGCTGGCCTGTGTTTATTGCCCCATTTCATTCCCAGTCACATTTCATATGACAACTTTATGGGCCCTCTCAGGCAGCCTCCGGCTTGCGTGTCAGTTTGGCAGGGTGCCTGTGGGCCAGGCTGGGCTTGGGCGGCCAGCGGTCAGGAGGGCTGGAAGGAGGGGGTAGGGAGGGCTCCGGCCCACTCAGGGCCTCCCAGGATGCCTGTGTCCGCATTGTCTGTTTTCTGTCCCTATCTCTGCTCTTGTGGGCACAGTTCCCCCCGGAACTCCCTTCTGACACGTACTATGTGCCCAGTAAATGAACGACGTCTGTCTCCCTTGGTTTTTTTCTTACAGTTTCAGGAAGTCCTCTGGGTTTTTGTCTGACTTTCTCCCTTCATGCGTTCATTCGCGCGTTCAGCACATGCCTGACAGTGCCTCCTGTGGGCCTGCCCCATTCTGGGCAGTGCCGGCGGTGCTGGGGGGGTCCCCAGGCCAGGGGAGACACAGACCTCTTAGTGTCCGTCATAGGACGCGCTCCAGTGGGGCAATCAGGGGCCCCAAGGAGGGCTTTCACCCCAGCCTGGGCAGGGAAGGCATCTCCAGGCACAGGGCCACCTGTGAGCCGGGACTCGGGGAACCGTGCCCCAGGGGGACACATAGAAGTGTCCAGGAGAGGCAGGAGGGGCCGGAATTGGGGTCCAGCAGAGCCAGAGCTGCAGACTTTGGATGCCTGGCCCGAGAGCCTGACTCTGGCTCCGAGAGCTGGCAGTTTCCCATTGGGCACCCCGAGCTCCCAGGTGGCCCGGAGCAGAGAGGACAGGCTCCTTTGTCTGCGTTCTGCCAGAGCCACCGTGTACGTCTGGTGTCACAGCAGCCAGCGTTCCGCGAACACCTACTGCGTGTCTGGTGTGCCTGGTATCCTTCTAGCGGCCAGGACAAGCCGTCAACAAAGCAGGCTCCCGTCTCCGGCCTTTGGGGGGCTGACACTCCGGGTGGGAGAGGGACAGCAAGTGAGAGAAGCCGGAGAGAACGTGTTAGTGTAAGTGGCAAGGAAAAAGCATGAAGGAGAGAAGAGGGGGACAGACGGGGTAGGGAAGACTCAGTCAGTGACCCTGGAGCGGAGAAGAGTGCGGTGTATACCCACCTCCCCGCCCAGTGCACGTGGGGGCTGGGGAGCGCTCCCAGCACAAAGTCCAGGGAGAGTCTTGTGTGAAAGCCAATGCTGCGGGCCGGGAAGCTACAGGAGGCTGTGAAAAAAATTTGTGATAAAATGTACACAACATCAAATCTACCACTGTCACCATTTCTAGACATACAGTTCTGCGGCGTCAGAGACGTTCGGATTGCCATGCACCCATCCCCCAACCCCACCATCCGTCTCTAGAACTTTGGCATCTTCCCCAGCTGAGGCTCTGCTCCCACCCATGCAGGGCTCCCCACCCCCATCCTCCTCTCCCCGCGCCCCAGGCAGCCACCCTTCTGCCTTCTGTCTGAGTTCGGCTTCTCTAGGGGCCTCGTGCAAGTGGAATCATACGGTATTGGGTATTGGTCCTTTTGCTCCCAGCTTATTTCACCCCAGGTCACATCCTCCAGGTTCATCTATGTTGGAGCCCGGGGCGGAATTTCCCTCCTTTTAAGGCTGAATAATATTCCCTTGTGTGGAGAGACCACATTTTGTGTATCCGTTCATCACTGGAGCAGGCCATAATGCAGGAGGACCTAGCAAGAGATGGGCTGAGTGGGGACCAAGGGGTGGGCGGGGCTACATTGGTTCTCTGCCCCTCCCTCCC
>NC_048230.1:66040095-66308302 GCF_002007445.2 Ailuropoda melanoleuca | reverse complement strand
CCCCCGCCTCCCTCTAGCTCTGGTTCTGCCTTGGTTCCCCCTGACAAAGAGCTGATCCTTCTACTGGTCCTCAAGCAGAGCCTGCTCTCACTCTGGCAGAGACTGATGGGTGGCCTGGGGTCCACTCCTTGCAGGCTTCCTGGAGGAGGCAGCCTCAAACCAGAGATTCGAAGATTAGAGATTAGAAGGGCAAGGAAGGCTGTGCAGAGGGAGAGAGGAGATCTGGGGCTGGATCAGAGGGTCTGGGCTGGGGGGTCTTGCCTCAGGCGTAGAAGGAGCTGGGGGCTGGGCTGAGGCTGCGTCTGGTGGATAAGTCCCCTGAGGCCTGCCTGTGTGTCCCTGGCTGCTGGGGGGGGCAGGGGGTTGTCGGGAGCCAATGAGGAAGGAGCGGAGGTACAGGACTGACGGATGAGGTTACACACGGCCCAGGTGTGAGCGAAGTACAGGCACCGTACCCATCGCCTAATCGGATGGAGCTACGAGGAAGTGTCTTTAAAATCCTTCTGGAGATGACAGATGTTGAGCCAGAGTGTGAGGACGGGAGCGCTTCTCGTCTAGCACCTACTACGTGCCAGGCGTGAGGCATGCGTTGCCTTGTGTCATCCCCCCTTTGGTCATATAAAGAACTGAGGTTCAGAGAGGCAAAGGGGCTTGTCCAGGTCACACAGCTACAGCTGGAGAGTAGAAGAAACAGGATTCAAACCCAGGCCCGAAGGCAAAGCCCTAGATGTGGTATCGAACCAGGGCCTGGAAGGTTAGGAAGGAGGTCAGGCCCTGATTGTGAAGGGCAGACAAGATCTTCCAGGTCCTCCTCTGCCTTTCCCAGAAGCCAACCCACTGACTCGGGCCAGGGCCCCAGAGCTGTTTTCTGCAGATCGTGCCCCGATAACCAAGCTGGGGGTTAATGACTACATTGCTCCCCCAATTAAAAGCAGAAAGGAAGAAGAGGTTGCATTCAATCAATCCCCTTTCTCCTTCTCCCGCAGAATCCTAATTTGTGGACACTGGTTTTAATTGTCTTCCCAGCGAGCCCAGCCCTGCTCAGGCCCTGGGGCAGAACGCAATTGCATCCTTCCCAAAAATCTATAATTATACCAGCCTCCCCAGAGACCGGCTGTGAAGAGTTACCTGAGCAGGGGGGGAAGGCGTAGGACAGGAGGAAGTCAAGGAGAAGAGATGGATTTTATGTCCCAAACTCAGCAGGGATGCTAACTGGAGATGGGGGGGTCTGGGTGGCTGGAGGGAAGGACATGGGGGAGGGGTCAGGAAGAGGGGCTGCAGGAGCCAGGTCTAGAAGTTATGGGCTCCACTCTCCAGTGCTCTGAAACTGGGATCAAATGTAACCGCTTTCTCGGTGGCTTTGGGCAAGTCCTTAACCTCTCCGGGCCTCAGCTTCCCCACCTGAACAATGGGGATAATAATGATCCTTCCCCCACAGCATCATGGGGGAGCAAATGTCCGTGAAGAGCTTGGCACAGTGCCTGGCGCGAGGCAAGTACTCTGTATTTCTTAGACGTTATTTCTGCACCTGAGTCACCGTCACACTTAGTGTGGACCGCCTGCCAGTTTCTGGTGCTGATGTGGTGTCCTCTCTCGCAGAGCTGGGACAGCGAGCAAGAACCTCTTGCCGGTTAGAGCTGCCTGCTTGAGGGGAGGTGTGAGGAACTGAGCTCCCCATCTTTGGAGGTGTGCAAGTGGGATGCAGACGTGTGGAACCTGGTGGCTGAACTTTTCCTGATAATTGAGACCAAATCCTGATGGGGGCCGATGGAACCCTGGGTCTTGGTCACAACTGCTGGTGAGACCCAGGTTCAAAACCCAGCTCTGTGTGAACTTGGGCAAGTCCTGTCTCCTTTTTGAGCCTCATTTTCCTCATCTGTCCAAAGGGGGTGACTGGGGCGCGTTTGGCTCAGGGCATGATCCCAGCGTTCTGGGATTGAGCCCCGCATCGGGCTCCTCTGCTGGGAGCCTGCTTCTTCCTCTCCCGCTCCCCCTGCTGTGTTCCCTCTCTCGCTGGCTATCTCTCTCTCTGTCAAATAAATAAATAAAACCTTTTTAAAAAGGGGGGGTGAGCGGATTAGAGAGTATCAAGACAGCGCCTGTGTCGTGGTAGGCGTATAGCAGGTGCTTCATAAATGGTACGGATTCTTCTTAAAAACAACGACAACGTTCTCTGGGTGTCTCTCCTCCTTGTCTTGGCTCACACCATTCCTAGTCTCCTTGCCTCTGCCTGCCAGGACGCACCCATCTCAGGGCCCAGCTGACATACTCCTCCTCCCCCAAGTAGCAGTGACCCCTCCCCTCCCCAGTGCCCGGGACACTGCTGTTAGGACCTACATCACTGTCTCCCTCAGATTGTCTGAGCTGGTGGGGTTCTCAGACCATCAGCACTGACCCCCGTTGTACAGAGGAGCAAGCCAAGGCTCAGAGAAGGGGAGAGAGGCTCCCCAGGCCACACAGCATGTCTGTCCGCAGAAACAGGCTCAGTCCTCCACCTGTGGTTCCAGCCCCCTGCCCCAGGTGCTCACCTGCATACGCTGCTTCTCCATCAGGGGCTCCTTGGGACAGGGCCAGGGACAGAGAGACCCAGGTTATGCACCCAAATGCCCAGAACCTCATTTCCCCACTTGTCTTGCAGACACATCGCCCCTGTCACCACTGAGGTTGGAGACAACGGGATCCTGGGGGACCTCCTCCATCCCACCTAGGCAGATCCTGGAAGGGTCCGAGGGGATCAGAGAGACCCTGGGACCAGAGTCCACTGTGGGGGCGGGGGAGCTGATGGCTGACCCCACAGGTGACTCACCTGGTTCCATGAGTTCGTGCAGCCAGATTTCCATCCCTCCTCCTCCCCAAAGCCCTTCCCCACTCTTGGTTCCGGACCATCTCCCTACCTGGGGCTGGGCGTCAGGGAGCACAACACCTCCTTTGAGAAGTCTCCCCTGATTGCCTCAGGCTGGGTGAAATGCCTTCTTTGTGCCTGCCAACCTTTGCACGCCCCAGCCTGCCCCATAGGACCGTGCAAGGTTGGCCATCTTAGACTGTTACTTTTTAAGAAAGACCTTTGCAACCAGAAAGAGTTTAAATACTCTAGGAAAAACATGGTCTTGGGAATCAGACGGGCTTGGGTTCAAATCCAGGCTCTGCTGTGTGGCCTTGGAAGGGTCACTGCCCCGCACTGGGCCTTGGCTGCCTCCTTTGAGCAATGGGGACATGTGATGGGGAGGGGAGATTCACCTGCCAGGATGCCCCCACCCGTGACAGCTGAGCACCGGGAATGTGGCTTGTCGAAATTGAAATGTACTGTAATCGTGTCAAATTCATGCTGGATTTCCAAGACTTAGCACAAAGGGAAATGTAAAATATCTCATTAATCATTCCTATTACATGTTAAAATAATTTTTTGATATCTTGGGTTAAATAAAATACATGATTAAAATTAATTTCATCTGTTTAAAAATTTTTTTTTAACTTTTTAAATGTGGCTACTGGAAAATGGCAATTTCCATGTGTGCCTCACACCCCTGGCTTGTGTTCTGTTTCTGTTGGACAGCGCCCTCTAGAGGACCATTACAGGGATGGGGAGGGGACAGATGCGGGGGGCGGAGCGGGGGGGGGGGGATCATCCCCCGAGGGTGTTATGGAGGTAGAGGGCCTGGTCAAAGACAGGGCCTGGGGCCTGACCTTGCTGTCCACTGGCTGCTGTCTAACCCCAGGCCAGACCCTGCTCCCTCTGAGCCTTTTTTGCTGCATCAGTAAAAACAACCTGTGGGCCAGGACTGGGTTTTCAGTTTGAGGGTGCCTGTGGGCAGGGGAGACTGAGCAAGGGTGGATGGAGGCCTGGCCCCTCTCCAGGTCCCCCGATGGAGTCCCCACCCAAGGAGAGCCCATCTCTGCCCTTCCTGCCACCCATGAGACCCCCACATACCTTTGGCCAGACCTGCTTCCTCCACTTACGCATCTCTAGGTGGAGGAGAAGCGCAGGGGCGGAGTCATACAGGCCTGGGTTCGAGGGCCGGCTCCACCCTTCCTAGTCTGTGATCCTAGCAGCCGTGGACCCCCTTTCTCCAGGGGCAGGAGGGAAAACGGTGAGCACTTTCTGATTCCTGCGGCTCAGCAGTGGCACCTGGAGAAGGTCACAGCTGTGTCCCTCTCACTGTCCCTTAGCCAGCCAGGTCCCATTGCTGGCCACTTTGGATCCAACTCTCCTCCTCCCCTCTTTGCAAAGGCCACTGGGTCTGAATCAAGGCAAAACCCAGCTGTTCCAGGACAAGGGGCCAAGAGCTCACTGTGATCCCCTCTTGACCCCTCCTGGTGGCTCAGGGCCTCGACAGCTCCCTGCGGTCCTGCTTGAGCCAGCACTTTGGCATCCGCTCAGGGTGGGGACCTCTTGGCTCTGGACACCACTGTGCCCCTGCCCAGTCATATGTGTTCATTCGTTTAGGCAACACGTATTTATTGAACACCTACTAGGTGCCGGGCACTGTTCTAGGAGCTGGGGATGTATCCATAAGACAGGCACAGGCGCAGTCCCTCCTCCTGGGAGAGCAGACGATAAACATAAAACGAGTGTATTTGCTGTGCTGTCCAGTACAGTAGCCATTACCTACGGGTGGCTATTTGTTTGAATTTAAATGAGCTAAAATGAAATAAAATTTAAAGTTCAGTTCCTCATTCACACTAGCCACATTTCAAGTGCTCAGTAGACACACGTGGCTGGTAGTTTCTGGATTAGCTCAGATATAGAACATTTTCCTCATTGCAGAAAGTCTTCAGACAGCACCAATAATGCACTAGAAGGAAATAGTGATTTAAAGCCCTGGGTTTGGGTGGGAGATGCGACTTAAATGAGGTGTTTAGGGAATGCCTCATTGAGGGGACATCTGAGCAGAGTCATGAAGCAGAGGACGTCGGGAGCTCTGTGGGAATCTGGGGGCAGGAGGAGTGTTCCAGGCAGAGGGAATACTAAGCAAGTGCGAAGGTCCTGATGTAGGATCTCAACTGGAATGTTCAGAGAACAGCAAGGAGGCCATTGTGGCGGGAACAGAATAAGCAGGGGAAAAGCAGAAGCTGGCACTGGAGGGGACAGCCCCAACGTGGAAGGCCTTCTCTTTCAGGGTGAAGGCGTTGGCTTTTGCCCTCAGCGAGAAGACGCCGTGGGAGCGTTTTGAGGAAAGAAGGAGTCGGGATTGGTTTGTGTTTTGGCAAGATACCTCTGGCTGACCAGTTGCAAATATATTGTCGGGGAGCATGGGTGGCCACAGGGAGGCCAGTGAGGAGGCCACTGTGCTGTCGCGGGCAGGAGATGGTGGCGGCTGGCCCAGCGCGGGAGGGGGAGGTTCTGGAGACGTTCTGGAGGCATCTTCCACAGGGCTCCCTGCAGACTGAATGTGGGCTATAAGAGAGGGTGAGGGGGGGTCAAGGACGGCTCTACAGGTTGGGGGCTGGGCACCCAGCAGGCAAAGGCGGCATGGGCTGGTTTCATCTCCTGCCCAGTGGGAATAAGGACAGTCCCGGCTTTCTGATCGACTGCACGTGAAGGCACCTCACACCTCACCGGGCACATGTTCAGTAATTCAAATAGCCATTCTTATTAAACAGCCTTTGTCTATGGGACAGCGGCCAGGCCTTCCCAACCTCAATGAATGTGGGAAGCTCCAGGAAGCATCTCATAAACCTTTAACCTTGGGGATTAGGGTGCTTGCAAACTTTCTCTTAGCCCGGAAACCAGTTCCTGGAGTCAAGCTCCACATGGAAACCCTGGATGTAGGGCAGAAAGATCAGAAGCTTCCAGATGGAGGTGCTTGTCAATCCTGATGCTCCCAGAGCCCTTGGAACCCTGGGGAGGGGCGGGACCCCTCTCTCCCAGCCCAGAGCTCCCTGTTCCTCCTGCCCCGAGCTGCGCAGGGAAGGGGACATACAGGAGGGACCCCTGGGGCTGGGTGGTGGCACGTCTGCTGCTGGGGAGGGCGGGAACCCTGCAGGCTGCAGCAGCCAGGAGGGGCAGGGGGCGCGAGGACTGATGGACACACATTCCCTGGGTGACCTGCACGTTGCCAGGCGTCTTTCTGGGGCGAGGTAATCTCTCCTGAGAAGAGGAAAGAATTCTAATTACATCTCAGGACAATATTTGTTTGGAGAGAGGAGAGACAGAACATATGGTGGGGAGGGATACGGGCCACATTAAATGGGGATTTGTTTTCTCATTTACCTGGTGGCGTGGTGGGGATGGAGGGTGGGTGGGGCTCCTGCTGGGTCATGGGGCGCAGGGGACCACCTGCCCTGGGATTTTCCTGGGGAGCTGGGCCTTGTGGGGGATGGAGGCAGATGTGGCTCCACCGCACCCTGGGGGCCCTCCGAGGATGGAGAATGTTCAACCCGTTCAGTGTGCACGGAGGGCCTGCTCGGTGCTGGGAGCGGCGTGGCCAGCAGGAGCTCCATCTGGGTCCCTATTCTCAGGGAGCTCAGCGGGGCGGGCAGTGCGTGCAGTGAATGGATATGAGGTCTGACCGGGCATCAGGGGGGCGGGGACAGGAGGTGGGGGTGAGGGGCTCCTGCCCTGGGTGGTCAAGGACAGCCTCTGAAGGGGCCCAGTTAGAGCTCTGAGTGCCTTGAAGGAGCCAGGTGGGCAAAGAGAGACCAAAGATAGCGCGTTCCAGCCTTGGGCATAGAGCAAAAGTGAGGGGAAAGTGAGGCATGCCCACAGGACAGAGAGAAAACCAGGGAGCAGTGGGCAGGCCTTGAACCCCAACCTGGTGGGCTTTATCCCAGGTGCAGTGGGGAGCCCGGGCAGGTTCTGAGCAGGGGGTTGGCCAGGCCTGACTTGGTTTTACAAAGACTTCGGCACTGGCTGTGGTGCTCTGGGGTTGGGAATGACCTGGAAGTGAGACCGGGGTGGGGGTGGGGCCTAGAAAAATCTGGAAGACTTAAAACTGCAGCTTCCTCCCTGCCCTCCCTGGCCTCCTTGTTCACCCCTTCCAACCCAGCCCTTCTCTGATGCCTCACTGCCCTGGGTGGGTCCCCTGTGGTGCCCACAGACTCTGGGATAGAGACGAAGCTCATGTGGGGCACTCAGGGCCCTGGACCTGCCCCATCGTCTCCATTTCTTGCCAGCTGCTGTCGCACACCCCTTTCCCAGCCTTGCTGAGCTCGTCCAGGGGCCCCTCCTGAAGCCAGGCCGTTCCCACTCTCCCCACCCCTTCCTGACCCGCCAGCCCTGCGCCCCCGGGCTGGCTGTTTCCTGAGCCCCAGCCATTCCTCCCCCTTTCTCCACACAGCCCTGTTCACAGAGACGCCCCACGACATGACGGCGCGGACGGGCGAGGACGTGGAGATGGCCTGCTCCTTCCGCGGCAGCGGTTCCCCCTCCTACTCGCTGGAGATCCAGTGGTGGTACGTGCGGAGCCACAGGGACTGGACCGACAAGCAGGCGTGGGCCGCGAACCAGGTACCACCCCTGGGGAGCCACCAGAGCTGGGCTGGGACCGCCCTGGTCCCCGGGGTTCGGACGTTTCTCTCCCCTCTGAGCGGGAGGCAGGGCTCGGCTGAACACTGGGGATGGCCACAGCGAGAAGGCCCCCCCAGACAGCGCAGCGTCCCTCCCTTCAGCGTGCAGGTGGGGAAACTGAGGCCAGGGATTCCAGGCAAGGCGGGCCACCCAGTCACCGCACACATGCTCGCTGGAGCAGATGCTGTTGGCGCCCTGCTCGCACACCTGCCGCCAGCCCCGCGGCCAACCGCCGACCCCTGCAAGTCTGCCTCAGAGTTTTCTCGGGGCCACAGAGCCTGCTGGCCTGCAAGGCAGACCCGCAGTGACTGACCGAGCTGGAGGACACGTACCCGGCAGCCTCGCCCACAGCTGGGGTGACAGGAGAGTTCCACATGCTCTCCCTCGGGTCCCCATGGGAGGAGGCTCCAGCTGCCCGCAGGGGTGGCCGCTGGGTAGCATGCACACGACTGACTTCCTCCCGCCCACTCCCCTCCTCGGGTTCCTGGGAGCCCCTCCCAGGAAGAAGGACTTGAATCTTTGTCTCAAGGTCTGCTTCTAGGGGAACCCATTCTTACACGGGGGTAAATGCACATAATATATGAACACATGCCTCTCCTCCCACCCATTCACATCCGAACACGTGCATTTACACACCTGCATGTGCACACATGGGCGTGCGCGCACATTCTAGCGTGCTCATGAAATCGCCTCTCACGTGTTCACACGTAACATATTAAACTCTGTCTTGCTCCCGGGGGTGTCCGCTCTCCAACGCTTGCAGCCTGCCTCACAGGGCTCCGAGGACTCTGGGGGGTCAGAGGAAGCCCTGAGGCCGAGGCCGGCTGGTTTCTCGCAGTTGGCAGCGTCTGGGGTCAGCCTGCAGGGAATGGTACGTGGGCAGGACTCTGACAGCATTTGCCACAAACACACGATCATGGGTGTGACAAACACATTCACAGACCCGAGTGCAGAGACAGACATTCCGACAAACAACAGCAGGCAGACTCCCCCACCCGCACAGACCCCCAGATACCCACGTACCTAAGTGCACAGCTCATGCATGTTTGCAGGGCACCCTCTTCATCGTCCTTTCCTCTGACTCACCCCCACCCTGAGGCGACACAGAGCTGAGGGACGCCCAACTCAGGACCCCAGGGCATCACTTGTCACAGCTACAGTCTTAGCTATTGTCCGTACTCCCAGCCCATGATGCTAACGCCTTGTCTCTGCTCTCTCTTCCCCTCCCGCTCCCTCCAACAGCTAAAAGCATCTCAGCAGGAAGACACAGGGAAGGACGCCACCAAAATAAGTGTGAGTTTTGGTAATGACTTCTTGCAAGGGCTCTAATGGAGGACACAGCTGTAGTTTAAAAAAAAAAAAAAGGAGGGGGGCCCAGTTCAGCTGGGAGCTTGGGCATGAAGATGGAGGAGAAGAAAAAAGAAAGGGGGACAAAATGGCCTTGTTCTTCTGTTTTTTAAAGGATGCAGATTTTTCAAGTTCATTGAATGACAGGCACAAAAAATGACAGGGGGGAGAGAAGACGCATTCTCTCCTGTCAGGGCCAAGGCTGTGTGTGGCCCAGATGCTGTGTGGCTGTCTCAGCAGCATTTTGAGTTTGGGGAACCAATAGGGTCTAATGGGACTAAGCTGGCGTTTTTCGGCCCGTCATGACTGTGGTGACACGTCAGGGTCACTTGGGTCATGTGGCTCCCGGGGCTGAGGTGGGGCGGGGGAACTACAGCCGAAGGATTTCAGGACTGGCCCGGTCTTCTGCATGGACTTGTTTTATCATTGCTACAACTCTATAGGGAACGGCCAAGCATTCACCCATTTTACAGGTAGGGCAACTGAGGCTTAGAGGGGTCAAAGATTTGCTGGAGGCTGTGACGTGGCTGAACTACCTGTCTTCCGGGCTTGAGTTCCTTGTCTCCAGACTCTGCTAGGACCTCATGTGGGGGCCCAGGGGACTCCGGGAGTGCCAGTGTTTGTGGAGGAGGGCCGGATCGGTGCATGGGCATCAGGTCATCCTGGAAGTAGGCTAGTAAGTCCGCTAGCAGCATTAGAAATGCGGGTGCCCACAGGGGTATGACTGTGTATGTGAGGGGAGTAAACTCCAGATTCACTCTTTTCTGCTGATTCTTCCACAACTTTTCAAGCATTGGTGAGGGAGCTCCGTACCCCAAGGCCAATGAGACACAGGTGTTCAGAAGAGCCTTGCCCCAGAGCAGAAGTCACAGTGCAGAGTGGGCACCAGTCGGCATGGGGGGTGCCATGCTGGGCAGTGAAGATCAGGGAGCGGAGGCAGGGAGGCCCGGGAGGAGGCTCCTACAGCCACCCTAACAGGAGGTGGGCAGATTCGAGAACAAGGGCTTTTAAAGCAACATTCGTGCAGTCTGTCCAAGGCCCTTCCCGGCTGCGGTCTGGAAATTCAAGCTGCTTCCAGATTAGGGCAGCCGCAGTTCCCCCTACACCTCTGCCCCTCGTCCTCAACCTCTGCCAAGGGGTACATCCATGTGCAGTGCCCCATTCCTTGCCCGAACACCCACCAGTTAAGTCTGGGTAAGTAGAGATCTGTGTATATATTAATACACCTGCAACTCTCTCTCCTATGATTTTGTTTGGGGTTTAAGGAGTGTCTCAGGCGAAGGGAAGAATAATCTAATTGACTTAGAGGATTAGAATTCAAGGCTGCTAGGCCCCACGTGAGGGGAATGTGAAGATGCTAATTAGTTAAATAAAATAAATGTGCTCAGCGTGATTGTGCAATCGCTCCCCGCCCCCAGTGCCTGCAATTCCGGCACCAGCAGGGGCTCCGGGGTTCTGGTGAGGGGTCTGGTCACACGGACATCGACGACCTCCTTGTCCAGACAGTGTCACACACACGACAGTTCTTAAATACACAGACGCGGAGTTCGCCGACACCTGGAAACAGAGTACAGCCCGGTTTCACACAGGCTAGAAGGCTCGGACTTTTCTCCATGGCCTTCAAGACTCTGCTCAACTCGTTCTGCTCACCCTCTGGACTGTCTCATCTTGCTTGACCTGGCTCCCTTTCCCCTCCCAACTCTGCCTGCTTTTCCACGTTCCCATCCCTACCCACCTCCTGGCTTTTGCATGGGCCAGTTCCTCTGTCCAGGAAACTGTTCCTCGCTCTTCCTTCAGAGCTCAGCTCAGGACAGCTCTTGACCCCGTGTCTCAGCCGACATCTCCTCTCTGTGCTGGCTGCATTTCCATCTGCAAGCACCTGTGTGTGCCTTTGTTTCCATCTGTCCCCCCACACCCCCAGGCTCAGCGGGGCTGGGACTATGCCTGCCTGATGAACTGTTATATTTCTGGAGCCTAGTACAGTGCCTGGCACATAGTAGGTGTGCAATAAATAACTGGATGACTGTCACACACCCAGGCCAACAGTGGTATACACCCAGACACGGAGTTTGGCACACAGACATGCCAACATACTGCACATCCGCACCTGTACAGGTAGAGATGCAGGTGACACGAACGCACAAGGTAGCTCTTGTGGGGCCACGGAGTCTAGAACCCAGGCCCCGGATCTGTAGGAGCCAACTGAGCCAGGCAGGAAATTTGGTCCAGTAGCTCTGTGTCTTTTAAAAGTCCTGATTGCGATGGGCAGCTCCTGATTTTTAAACGTTGGGACCTACTTCGAAAAACACCATGGGAGCTAAGCACAGGTCATGTGCTGGCGGGGCAGCGTGGGTGCCTTGGGATCTCAGGTTCCGGGGGAGAAAGTACCATCAACTTCCCGGAGCCTGGTGCAGGAGGGCTCCGTGACCTGTTGGGGCTGCCATGGCAACGCTGGGAAGGACCCGGGTTGGGTTGTTGAGGACTCACTGGGGCCGGCACCTCACATCCCTGAGCCAAAACTTACCCTGTGAGCTGGGAAGTCCTAGAGATCGGCTGTGTGAATGACAGTGGTTACTAGAGAGAAAACTTTTTATGAATCGGTAAATCGCAAGACTCCTGTTCCCAGCAGGCAGGGGGGCAGCTGGAGCATGAAACGGGCCCCAGCTTCTCTGCAGGGAGCAGGTGAGAGAATGAAAGAGCTCAGCATCTTGTAGGGAGATTCGCTATATAGTAGGACAGGCATCTGTGATAAAATAATAATAATAATAACAATAATAATAAAGCAGCTAACATGTATTGAGTGCTTGCCATATGCCAGGAACCATGATGAGTGAGCTTTACTTTACACGAATTATCTCGTTTCACTTGGGACCTGGGGAAGGACCCCCGGCCTAAAAACATCTCCCTTGGTAGCTTGCATATGCTGAGAATTTCACCTTTGGGGCCTCATTTCTGTGTCTCAGGCAAATTCTTTTTCTTATTGCTTGTGTTCAAGTTCTGGAAGTTTTTCTTTTGATCGAACTGAAGCTCTTTATTTTAGAGTTTAGGTTAATTTCCCCTTTACCAGTTTTGCAAGCTGCGTTGACTTTCATCATGTTAACTGCTTTAGTGAGAAAGAGTCCTGGGCCACCTGGGTCCCCACGTGCATGTGGCCCGTGCTCTGGCCCGCTCATCCTAAAGTCTTCATCCCTTCCAGCCAAGCCCCAAAGCCAGGTACAGCCTTGAAGAAGCCTCAGGAAGATCAGCAGCCCGCCTCTGGGATCTCCATGAAATCTCCATGAATGGTTATAAGACAGTCCCATTCGTTAGGTGAACGAGGCCCCTGCCGACCCTGCCCAGCTGCTGGGCATGCGTGGTGCATGTGTGGACACTGGTGTTTTTGGTGGAAGGCTGGGACAGCTGGAGCAGTGCATGAGCTCTGCAGCCTTCACAAAGGAGGAACAGGCCAAGTGGTGGCTCATGGTTCACTCTGATTTTTATTTTCTGCTCTAGATGTTTCTCTCTTAAAATTCCTGCAGTGGCCCACGGTATACATAGGGCATGAAGTTCTGAGGTCCTCCAGGGAGGTGAGACTCACGTGGAGTCAAAATCACTCCGTCTATCCCAGGAATGCCTGAAACATTCTTAGGGTGGTCACAGGCCTCAAAGATGTCTCTCAAAGGCCATGTTCACACATGCCCAGTCCCTGTCTTCAGGTGCTCCCAGGCCAGTGTGGGAGATGGACGTTAACCCAATTATCACCCATGATAAACAGTAAAATGACAACTGTGACCATCAAAATGAGGAGAGCTACCTGGGGGTCTGAGCCAGTAACAGAGGACCTGGCCTGTTCTGGAGGGCCTGGAGGGCTTCCCGGAGGAGGTGCTATTTAAAGTAAGCACTGAAGTATAGAGGTATTGACTAGGAGCTGGGGATCTTGGCTGGGTGTGTGTGTTGGAGGAACTGCAGGAGGCTGGTGTGGCCAAGGGGCAGGTGTGGGGATGAGATCGTGAAGGGCCCGGTCAGCCACTGCCAGGAGCCATCGAAGGAAGGGCCCGAAGTTGGGGGCATTGTGTAAAGATCTGTCTGGCTGTCATAGAGAACAGATCGGAAGGGGCCACAGTGGCTTTGGGGAGGCTGGAAGGAGGCTGGGACGATGACCAGGTGGGAGAAGCTGGGACCCTAGTCAGCGCAAGGGGGCTGGACTCTGGAGGGAAAGGGAGAGGCCCAGGGATGTTCAGAGGGAAGATCAGTGGAATCCTGGAATTGATTGTGCTGGAGTGCACGAGGAGCAAGGGCAGTGATGACTTGGAAGGGTCTGGCTGGAGTGGGTGAGGCCTTCTGGGGTCCAGATTCAGAGGGACCCTGAGCTGGATTCTGAACACGCCGTGCGGGGCAGGGAGGGGTGGTGAAAGTGTCTGCATGCTGCTGATGGAGGCCTGAGAGTGGCAGAGCTCAGAGCAGGCCCTGGCCTGGGGCAGGGACCATCCCATCCCAGTGCCTTCCCCGGGGCCACCCTGTCCCTCGCAGGCTCAGCCACGAGGCCGCATGTAGGACATACGTCAGCGTGGCTCATTCTCCCCGGCCGGCTCTGGAGAAAGACCCCCAGCCTTGTGGGCCCAGGGGTGCCCCTGCCATGCCCGGAGAGGCCTGGGCCATGGGTGAGCAGGGAGGGAGCTGAGCTTGGTCATGGCATGGACTCGCCGTGTCTCTTTCAGCGTAATTAGGTGCTTAATTGCACTGCTGAGGCCTGTCGATGCCTGTGCCGACGTGATTATGATTTACAGCCAGGCCCGCGGCGCAGGGGTCGCCTCCCCTCCTGGACCTCTCTAGTCTCGCTGGAGGGCTGGGCCATAGGGTTTTCTGCCCAGTTTGTGAATGAGGAGATCCAAGAAGCTGCTCCCTCCACTCCCGGAAGCTGGGGCAGGATGTTGGGCCCCTCCCACAGGATATGCCTCTGAGGATGGGCTGGGCTCCCCCAAGACAAGGAAGGCTAGGGACTGGGGAAGGAGGTAGGAGGGGGTGAAAAGGCAGTCCTGTGGTTTACTGGTCATGCGAGGCTCGCCAGATGTCTCTGTCTCCAGCTGGGTGGCCTTGGGCCAATCACTTTACTTCTCCGAGCCTCAGTTTCCTGACCCATACAAAGGGTATCCTGGCAGGGCCTACATCACGGGGTTATTGCAGGGCTTAAAAAACACGTACGAAGCTTTTAGCACATCAGCTTGCGGTGATCAAGTGCTCTGTAAACACTGGCTGCCAGCACTACTCTCAATGCTGCGATGGGTTTTTTATTTGCCTTCTCCGGATTGTGCTTAAAGGGGTAGGCGCCAGGGCCGGAGAGAGCAGTGTCTCATGCGTGACTCTCCCTGCGGTGCCGGGTTCCGTGTGGGGTCTGGGTTGTCTGTGAGTCCACGCAGCATGGCTGGGGTCTGGCCGGCTCACGGCTGTGACCCCAGCACCCAGCTCAGAGCACGCGCCTACTGAATGTCTCCCAGATGCAGGATGACTCTGTCCCAAGAGCCTGGGTGTGGCGACTGGTCCGGGTCAGACCCAGCCTCCCAGCACCCTCCCCGACTCCCTCCTCTTCTCTCCTCAGAAGGCCACTGGGTCTGCTGGCAGAGGGGGCCAACAGGGTGGCGGCGGGCGCAGATTGCCCGGGGAGCACCCGTCCAGGCCTCGTCTAGGGTCTGGGGGCGGGAGGGGTGGGCCGCGTCTGGCGCTCCCTCCCTAGGAGCGGCTGCTCCCAGAGCTTCGCATTATTACTCCATTAGCGCCTTGTAGGGTTGACAAATGAAGGATAATTAATATCCGTGAGGGAAACAGATGTTGAGGTAATTCGCTCCCCGCTGTGCATTTGCAACAGCATCTCCTAACTCGCCTGAGAGCATGGCAGGGCCACAGGACCTCCCTGTGCCCTTGGTCAGAGGTGATGGCATCAGCGGGGCTTGTGGCCTCCAGCTGTGCCAGGCCCCGAGCTGGGGCCGGGGAGGCTGGTGCTCAGCCCCATGCCAAGAGGGGCGGCTGGGAGAGCTTCCTGCCGCTTCCTACTGCGAGCTCTGCCTGTGTCCCACCTCATGCCTCCTGCTCTACCAGAAGCCCACGTTTTCCTGCTTCGTGGGGATGATGGCCAGCTGCAAGGCTCAGACGGGCCAGGCTCCTTGCTGCTGCCCACCTACCCCTCCTCTTCCCTTCTGGAGCCTGGGACACACCCCCTCTGGCCCTGCCAGCTCTGGGTGACCGTGGATGGACCGGTCACACCATTTGGAGGAGTAGCGTGCATGGAGTCAGGCCTGGGTTTAGTTCCCAGCTCTGTCCTTTGCTGACTCACTGCCCACGGGAAGCCTCTCCTCTTTTCCGAGACTTCATTTCCCCATCTGTAAAGTGAGTATAGTCATGTGTAGCTGACCTCAAATTGGAAAGCATGATATCTGAGTACCACAGCACTTGGAGAGAGAAGGACCTAGAGCGAGTCCACTCATTAAACAAATGTCGCTGTCGTTCACAGGGCACAAGGCCCTGGATGGTCACTGAGATGAACAAAATGGGTATCATCCCTGCCCTCGTGGTGTTTATAGTTTGGCCAGGGAGAGAAACAAAAATCAAGTCAACAGACAAGTAAAATGGTTCTCAAACTACAATGACTGCTATGAAGAAGATAAACAGGGGGTTGTGATGGAGGGCTTCTTGGAGGAGGTGATGTTGAAAATGGACAGGAGTCAAGCAGGTAAAGAGAAGTGGGGAAAAGCACCGGGGCAGAGAGACCAGCATGCATGAGGTCAGAAAGAGCTTGGCATTTGGAGGGGATGAAAGGGGCCCGGAGGCCCGAGCAGGTCAGTGAGATACTGTAAGTTGCATGTGCGCATGCCCAGCACGGGCTCAGGCACGTCTGCAGTGAATGCACCCGTGTGGAGACTCTCCTCTTTCGCATCCCAGCCTCCTCATGGCAAGGGTGACCTGCAGGGCCCACCCCTCCGAGAGCTGGGGCTTGGGGCAAGAATATGACAGCTGGTTTTCTATGCCCTGCCCGCCACTCCGGGGCAGGAGGGGCCAGTAGGGCTCAGGGCTGGGGCTGCAGGCCTGATACCCACTTGGCTCCAGCCTGGGCCTGGCCAGCCTGCAGTGATGCCAGGTGGTGAGGGAGGTGGTGAGGTCAGTGACACGGGGCTGGGGACTAATCCCATTCTGTCTGGGCAGGGTGGGGGGTTGCAGGAGGGAGGGCGGGGCTCCTTTCAGCTGCAAGTAAGAAGGGGCCAGGGAAGGATGGACGCCCCTTCCCACCTCTCCTCTCCAGGCCCACCTCCCCCTTCCCACTTTTAACTCCCTATGTTGAATTGCGGATTCACAGAAAGTTACAACGATAGATCATAGAGTCCCCTGTGCCCTTCGCCGGGCTTCCGTGGTGATATACCTTATAAAACTGGCCAATGCCTTTTCTCTTCATTCATAAAACTGGCTCAAACCTCTGGCCGCCCCTCAGTTTATTCATAAGAGCTCTGATCTGGAATCTACCCACATGTGCATCAACAGGGGGCTGGGTGAACAAATTGTGGGGAGTGTCTCCGATGGAATACTACTCAGCCGTGAGAAAGCACAAACGGAGCTTTGGGCAACAGTGTGGAGTAGTCTCACTGATATTCCCTGGTGGGAAAGCGGGCACACACAAAAAGAGTTCAAAACTAATCCAGAGTGCCAAAAGTCAGGGTAGGTGGGGGTGTTGATAAGGAACGGCGACAAGGGGGGGCTCTAGAAGGTTCTAAGCGTCCCATGCTTTGCTCTTGGCAGTGGTCACACAGGCGTACATGAACACAGTTTTGTCAAACTGTATGCGCTTTCCCACATACGAGGTGTATTTCAATTTTAAAATAAAAATTTAAAAACCGAATCAAATTAATAAGTAAAGAGCCAAAGTACAAAGACAGCTAGTACAGACGTTCTTGCTCCCTGCTACCGGTGTGAAGTTATTAGTATCCTGATATATTTGTGATTAGCCTTCTTTTTTGTTTGTTTGTGTGTTCGAGCAAGTAGAACCTTTCACACAAGGCTGAGACCTGACTTTGCTGTCTCCCCCGGGTCCCCAGCCCTCCCTCCAGCCCAGACACAGCTACTGCTCTGGGGCCCCCGCGTTCCCAACAGTCTGTTTTCTCGCTCGCACACACACGTGTCTCCAAAGCCAGGACCTAGCGTTTTTATGCTTTTGTTTACAGAAATGGCCTGACCCCACAGGGGCTCTGCCGTGAGATCTTCTCCCTCCCTGCGTGTTGTGGAGCCCACCCCTAGCTCCGGCTTTTTAACTGCTGGGCAGTGTTCCATCAAATCAGCTGACTACTGCCTATTTACTCGTGCTGTTGATGGACACTGAAGTGGTTTCTGCTTTTGCTATTTGACTCACTTTCCCTGCAAGCCTCCCAGCGCCCTTGTGGGAGTGGTCTTTGGGGCCCCGGGCTACGAGCGGGCTCCCGGAAGCAGTGCTCTCCATCTCCCAGCTGCTGCCTGATGGCCAGGTCATGGTCTCTCTGTCCCCTCCCCAGGTGGTCAAGGTGGTGGGCAGCAACATCTCCCACAAACTGCGTCTGTCAAGGGTGAAGCCCACGGACGAAGGCACCTACGAGTGCCGTGTCATCGACTTCAGCGACGGCAAGGCCCGGCACCACAAGGTCAAGGCCTACCTTCGGGTGCAGCCCGGAGAGAACTCGGTCCTGCACCTGCCCGAAGCCCCGCCCGCTGCACCCGCCCCGCCCCCCCCAAAGCCGGGAAAGGAGCTGCGGAAGCGTTCGGTGGACGAGGAGGCCTGCAGCCTCTAGACTGATGCCTACCCGGCCACCCACCCGCCCCGCGCCCCTACAGCTGTACAGAGTGCATGAGGAGCCGCTGGATCGCTGGGGACGGGACTGCCTGGGTCCAGCCGCCTCCCCATCCCCGAGACTGCCTGTGGCCACCACGTCGGCCCTCTGCCCGCCACTCCCTTGCTCAGCATGTAAGCCCTGCCCAACCCTCCCTTTTCAGACCCCTGCGGTGACCTGGCTCGGAGAAGGTGGCCCCAGGGCACCAAGGGGACGACCCCCCAAATGCTGGGGCGGGCACCATGCGGGGGCCAGGCTGCCTCTCTGTCACCAGCTTCAGTGGAGTCCAGTGTTTTGCTTTGCTTGCTTGTCCCCTATCCTGTCCCGAGCCGGGCCTCCCAGCCTTACTCTCCCTCCTTTCCCATCATCCCCCGTTTGAACCTGGGGGTGTGGACTGTGACCCCTCCCAGAATTTGGACTGGAATCTTCTGAGCAGAACTGGGGCCTCTACCCTGGCGAAGAACTGGGGCACGGAGCCCCCAGGAGAGCCTTGCCCTGGGCCTGTGGCCCATGAACAGGGTCACTCACAGGGGTCCTGGGAGGAGAGGGAGACACCCCACTGCCTCCTGGGGGGTCCTTCATGTTCAGCTTCCTTATACCTAAGAAACAGCTCCCTGTCCCACCCTCCGCAGAGGTGGGGGGACCAGGAATCTGCCCCTTCACGTGGCAAGTCTGAAGGAGGGCCTTTTCCCTCTGACCCAGTGGCCCTATGCAGAGTTTTGCACCAGCAGGACCCCTTCCAGGGTCTTCGAGGCTCTCCCAGGAGCCCCCCTCTGCCAGCTCCCAATGTCCCAGCCGCCTCCTGGGGCCCATGCCACACCTACCCAAGGGCCTGGGGCTGTTGGGAGCCAAAGGTCCCCCAGTACCAATCTCCTCACAATTCCCAACTAGGGGGACACCCACCCCCTGGTAATTTGTAAATATTTCTATTGGGCCCAACACCCCCTGGGAACTGGCTCAAACCTCTGGCCGCCCCTCAGTGATGGAGTTGGGATGTGGGAGAGGCCGAGGGCTCTGCCCAGGGGTATGGGGGTAACCCTGTACACATGATCCAATCCGTGACAACCAGCCAACCTGAATAAAGCGGTTTAAAGAAACCTCCAGGCGGTGTCTTTCTGGGGCATTTGGGTCTGGAGCCGTGCGGCGGGGGAGGGGCCGGCCCACACCCAGCCTCGTTCAGCAGCTTCTCACTCCTGCTCTCTGGCCCAGAACAAGAGTTGGCTGGGGCACAGAGAGGGCGAAGGGAAACTGGCCTTTGCCAATTACCGGATGCTTGAATTATTCTTGGATTTTGAGATAATCACACATACAGAGGCGTGCATAAGACATGTCTACACTGTTTTGTCAATAAATACATTAGAAAGCAAATAAACGCGAGGCCACCGCCTACCAAACACAGGACTCGGAACAGAAGCCCCGCAGCCCAGCCCGTGTGTCTTCCTGCTCGTACCCACTGTCCTCCCTCTCAGAGAGTGACCACCACCCTGACTTTTGAGGGAAGCACATTCTTCATGTTCTTTTTACAGCTTTACTACCTATATGAATGTCATCTTAAGCAATATAGTTGAGTTTTGTCCATCATTTAGAACTTTGTATGCCCGGACGCGTACCACATCCATCCTGGCATGCACCACGCTGTGAGATTCACCCATGTTATTGCATGTCTGTAATTTGTCCATTTTTATGACCGCATGAATATCCCACAACTCAACTTATCGATTCATTCTACTGTTGACAAGAATTTGTGTTTCCATCTGGGTGCTCAGCAACACCGCCAAGGGCATTCTCACCCGTGTGTCCTGATGCGCGAGCATGAGACTCCCGGGGTGTCTGCTGGGCCGGAGGTTCAGGCACGGCACGTTAAGGATCGCCTTTGCCCCCATCAGGGTATCACCAGCACCTTCTTACAGTTGAGGAAACAGCATCAGAGAGGTTAAGTAGCTTGCTCAAGGTCACCCAGTTGTTGAATTCTGCTCTGCTAGGTTCAGACCGCTCCCCGCACCCCCCACCCCCACACACCGAACATCACCACCTTTCCCATCATGCCCTGGGCTTGGATTGCCCTTAGCTCATTGCAGACAAGAGTCCCACCCACTGTGGTCCTGCTGAGAATCTGCCTGAGGGCATGTCCTTCTGCTCTCAGCCGAAACCCTCACAGCCAGCACACCCAGCTGGTCCTTCCTCGGCACCTTCAGGAACCACGGGCACCACCCACACCGAATCCCGGGCAGTAGTCTGTCCCCAAGCTCCCCTGCAGCTAAACCGAGGGAGCCTCCCTCTAGAGCAGGGACCGAAGCCTTGGTTGAGCACTGAATGGGCCCCAGGCCCTGCGCTGACCACCACAGCAGTCCCAAAGGAAAGTGTGTATCCCCAGTTTTCTGATGGGGAGAATCAAGTCGGAGGAAGGACGGGTTGAAGGCTGGCAGGCTGAGGACATGAATAAGGCAGGCTATGAAGCAGGGCTGGGGACCTGCTGCCGAATCCAGGTGTCCCTGCACTAGATGGTCAATGACCTGGGGTCCTATCAGGGTGGCAGCCAACCTTTTTTCCAACAAATATGGTCTCCTCCAGAAATGCCCAAGTGTAAGGCAAGCCCTGAAAAGCCCGCATTCCTCTGGGACGGTCTGGGGGTAGAGGCTTCCGCTCGAGTGATAACACTAATTACAGGTCCTGAGTATCTACTCCACACTAGGCACTGGTGAAGGGCTTTCCATGGGAAATCCTGAGATCCCACAGGATCTCATTTTACCTGCCTCCCCAGGGGCGTGTGTCCCATCTCCTTGGAGGGAGTTTTCCTGCCCCACTGGGAATGCAGCCCAGGGGTCAGGAGGGCCTGGGTTAGAATCCTGCCTCTACCCACGCTTGCTGGAAGTCCTCAGGATCTCAAGCAAGGCTCCTCGCGTCTCTGAACCTCAGTTTCCTCTTCTGTAAAATGGGGAGGCTCCCAGGGAGATACAAGTCAAAATCATGAGATACCCCTTTGCACACACTAGGATGGCGTGAATCAAAAAGACAGATAATAACAAGCGCTGGCAAAGATGTGGCCAAACTGGAACCCTCATGCTGTGCTGGTGGGATTATAAAGTGATGCAGGCTCCTGGGAAAAGAGTCTGGCAGGTTCTCAGAAGGTTAAACATGGAGTTACTGTGTGACCCAGCAATTCCACTCCTGTGTATATATTCAAGAGAGCTGAAAACCTATGTCCACACAAAACGTGTGCATGAAAACTCATAGCAGCATTATGCATAATAGCCAAAAAGTGGAAACTACCGAGGCACCCATCAACTGATGCACAGCTGGGTAGAATGAGGCACGTCCAGACGCTGGAATATTATTTGGCAATAAAGAGGAGCGCAGTACTGACACACGCTGCACCATAGATGAACCTTGGAAAACTTATTCTAAGAGAAAGCAGCCAGACACAAAAGGTCCCATACCGTACGATGCTATTTATATGAAATGTCCAGAATAGGAATACCCATAGGGACAGAAAGCGGATTGTGGCTCCCAGGGCCAGGGGAGAGGAGAGTGGGCAGTCACTGCTAATGGCTATGGGGTTCTTTCTGGGGTGATTGAAATATTCTAAAATTGATCGTGGTGATGGATACACAACTCTGTGGATATCCTAAAAACCGCTGTATCGTACACTTTACATGGGTGAACTGTATGGTGTGTGAATTATATCTCAATAAATCTGTTGAGAGAACGGGGGTGCCTCCAACTACAGCACCATGCCCCTGGGCCCACACCGGGCACATGGGAGGCCCGCAGGAAATTCTGACTCCTATTAATATTGTGTGATTTTTATATGGAAGCCAGAGCCAAGTTGTGCCTCTCCCCAGGGCAGCCTGGGGAGTGGGTGTAAAGGGCAGGAGAGAAACATGAGTCCTGGGGGAGGGAAGTTCCTAACAATCATACTTAGTCCTGTCCCTAAAGTCTCAGATAAACCTCTGCACACCCCCAGGTTAGGAGCAGGCCGTGGTCCCCTTCGTGCCCCGCCGTAAGAACAATAGGGCGGTGGGGACGCCTGGGTGGCTCAGTCAGTTAGGCGTCTACCTTCGGCTCAGGTCATGATCCTGGGGTCCTGGGATGGAGCCCCCGCATCGGGCTCCCTGCTCAGTGGGGAGCCTGTTTCTCCCTGTGCCTGCTGCCCTCCTTGCTTGTGTATGTGCCCTCTCTCTCTCTCTCTGACAAATAAATTTAAAAAAAATCTTTAAAAATTAAAAAAAAAAGCAGAATAGAATGGTGGTGTGCTTGTTATGAATTCAGATGTCCCAGCCCCCTCTTGGCCTTCAGATCCCTGCCCACACCAATAGCTAGTACCCCCAGGTGGTTCCCAGGATGGAGAGAGAGAGCCGACCCCTGGCCAGGAACATCTTCCCATACTCTTGCTCAGCTCCCATACTCTTGCACCTCTAGCCCTCAGCTCCCTTGGTCTCCAAGGCCCTGAATTCTGGCCCCAACCCCTCCAACACCCTGGATGCCTGGCCCTCCCTCAGTGCCCCTCTCAGGGCTCCCCTGCTGACCCTGTCCCAGAGCTTCCTTTTCTGCCCTGCGCAGGGTGGGGATGGGGTAACTGACAGTAGGAACAAGGCTTCTGTTCCCCCTTCTTAGTCCTTTACTCCAGGATTCAGAGTGTGAGGTGGGAATGCCCCATTTTAGGAGGTGAGAGTGTGTCGAGTAAGTTTCAAACCAGGGGCTGGCCCTCCTGGTTCAGGGCAGGACTGACTATACTCCTAGTCCTGACAAGTGCTGGCTATGTGATTAGCTACCTAAGAGGGCCAGGGCCAGGTCCAAAATCATCCCAGCCCCTGAATGAGGAACGAGGGTGGGGAAGGGGATGATGGGGGCCTGGTCCGTGGGGGTGGGGGGAGGGACTCAAGAGCCCCACCAGGGACCGTGGAAATGAGTGGGGTCTGCTGCCCTCCCAGGCCCACACTTTGCCCAAACCTGGGCGTCTGAGTCTGGGGAGCTTGTGAGCAACCCAGGTTTTGGGGGCTACATCCCTGGGGATTCTGACCCAGTGTTCTAGAGTGGAACCCAGGAATCTGTATGTCCAACAGGATTCTGATGGAGGTGGCCAACGGACGGTAGTTGGAGAAAAACTCTACCATATGATGCTTTAAAGAAATAGACACACATAACTAAAAAAATAATAATACTTTGTATATGAGAGTGGGTGTTTGTTTCACTTAACCACATGCAACAGGCCTTGCTTCTTACCAGCTCTCATTTTGGCTGCTCACTAAAGAGCATTCCAGCACACATGGATGCACCACAGTTACCCTAAGACTCGCCTACTGATGACAGCTAAGTTATTTCTAATGCTTCCCCATTACAGGTGATGATTCTTCAGATACAGTTCTATGAACTGCTCGGCACGTCTCCCCAAAAACCTTGACAATCTTAAAAAACTTGAGGGAGAATTTAAAGGGACACCGTGAAATGAGCATTTGGCACTCTGAAACTGTTTTCATTCACCCACACGGGCGAGGGCAAGGCCCAGGAATCTGCATTGCCCACAAGCTTCCCTGCATGCTCGCTTGTGAGCCGTTGGGATCTCATGCATGTATAGCAAGTTGTCTGAAAAGACACCCACCAAGCTGAGAGCTGTGGTTGCTTCTAAGGAGTGGAAAAGAAGGGACATACCCCAGTAGGCTGGCTATCTGTAAAGGGCAAGTATTACACCTGTAACTCGATATGCATAGAGATATTTTTCAAAAACCAACCAGGAAACAAAAGTAAATAAAATGGAGGGAGTCCTGGTATGTGCACCATGTGGGGTCTGAGTGGCCTTGACCAGGTCTCTCCTGGTGGTGCGGAGGGCTCTCCTTCTGAAGGAGTCCTTGATGCCTTGCGGAGCAGACCCTGGAGGCCTGTCCACCCCACTCTTCCTCCACGATGCTCTGCCATTTCCCTCCCCACTCCCACTTCTTGTTTTGCTTGATTTAGCCCTGACTTAGCTTAGGAATCCATGCTTGTTTGAGGCCACTTGTCTCAGTGAAGACTTGCCCACTCCCAGCCCTAGCGTGTGGGTCTCGATTAATCTAAGCTAGGGGCTCTTCACGTGGAGTCCAGAGATCACCCCAATCAGGGGCCGTGGATGGTATGTGTGGGATTCACAAACTTGCGTGGGGGGAAAAAAAACCCTCTATCTCTATTTTCACTAACCTCCAACTCAAATTTAGCATTTCCTTCTACTATGAATGTAAGCAACAAACCACAGTAGCGTTAGCAGTAACTTTGTGACTTTGTCCCCAATAGAAATCACAAATATTTTCATATCACAAAAGTTATTACAGTATCTCAGAACATTGTTCACACTCATCACTACTTCAAAATTATGGTTGTTATTAGATCTGCTGCTAGAATATGTTATTTAATGCCCTAATAAAGAAGCGAGCTTATTCCTATATCACACGTTTTCAAAAATATATTTCGGAAACTGTATTTCAATGTAATTGGTTTCCTTTGTAATCCCATCATTTTATTTTATGCAGTTAAAAATAGTCTTCTGAGAAGGGGTCCCTAGGTTTCTCCAGGCTGTCAAAGGGGTCCACGGCACAGAAAAGGTAGATAAACCCTGGTCCAAGCCAATGCTCGCAATTCCGTTATCCTAGCTGGGGACTAGCTCATGACACCTGGTGTGTTACGTTCACAGTGAAATTTGCGGGGACATCTGCTGGAGGGAGAGTGGAGCCCCCTTGGGAAAGATTTCTTAAAAGGAGGCTCAAGGAAGTCATACTTTCTTCCTCTGCTTCTTAGCGTCTGAGCATGTGTGCTGGGAATTTCTTATACCATTGGGCAACCATGCGGAGAGCGGCTGATTCACTTGAGATGTAAAAGCAACTGACCGGACCGGGTCTTTGAGGATGTGGTTGATCTGGTGAATTAGTCAGATAAGAACTTCCCTACCCCTGCATTCCTGTCATCGGTGAACACACCTCTTACGATTTAGGCCATTTGGGTCAGTTGTCAATTACTTGCCGACAAGAACGCTTTCTTTAACCCACCGTGTTATTTTCATTCCCCCACATTTTCCATGCTTGATGGGAACCATCAGTGGAGTGGCATGGAGAAACAAGTCACCTCCTTCTTCCTTTCTGACCTTTATTTTGATTGGTCACATCTCCTTTCCTTGAGGCTGAACATCTCAGGTCCTTCAACTGGACTCAAGAGACATGGTTGTGAGATCTGCCTCTACCCCTAACATGTATGTCTATCTAGGTCAGTGGTTCTCAAACTTCAGCATGCATCAGAGTCAGGCTGATGTTTGTTAACATTAGCTTGTTAAAACGTACATTTCTAGGTCCCACTCTGAGAGTTTCAGATTCAATAAGGCTGGAGTGGGTCCCCATAATTTGCATTTCTAACAAATTCCTTCGTGATGCTGCTGCTGCTGGTCTTGGGGACCACCGTTTGAGAACCACTGGTCTAGGTCCCTATAAAAACACGGCTTCTGATGAAAGCACTACTCAAGATAGGGTCTGCCTAGTGTGAAGCAGACTATCACTTCTCTCAATATCAAGAATATGCTTTTAATATTGCGGCCCAAATTACAAACTGCTGTTTTATACTGTTGGACTCTACGTCACCAAAACTCTGAAACCTGTATCATACAGGTGGATCCTGAACTCTCTCCATATTCTAGAGACTGGGAAGTATCACTTGTTGAGTGCTTATTACGTATGTCAAGTGCTTTAATGAGTTATCCCATTTACTTCTTACAACAATCCTTGAAATGGGCAGCTATCTCTCTCTGGGGAGACTGATACCCAGAGAAATAAAAAAATTCCCAAGGTCACCCAGCTGGTAAATAAATGAGGCACCCAGGATTTGAGCCTGGCATACAGAACTCTACAATTAAGAACTCTCCTGCTTAACAGCATCTATTAATCAGCTGCCCTTTGGGGCCCAAGACAATTTTACCTAATTGTGCCTCATCCAGCTCATTCATCTTTCTTGTCTACAAGGTCATCAAATGTGATTTTTGTCAAATGCCCCAGCTTTCTTGAGCCTCCAATTTCTCCTTCAGCCACAACTCAGCCCTTTTATTTTTTGCACTCCTGCCCCAAAGAGAAGGTTAGGCTTTCCGAGTTGCATTTGGAGCCACATGAGTTTGGTTTCTGAAAGTGTTAACTGTGGGCACATTTTAATAAAGACCATTTTCTGGGCTACAGTTACATAAATGTTCTAATTTAATATGCAAATGTACCACAAGTGATTTAGGGTGTGCTAGGCCTTTATTGTTCTAGTTGCAGTTATGTTGATTTAGCCCATAGCTTTATGGTTAATAATTTAGTAAGCAACCTTATTTTTTAATCTCCCTTTGTCCTCATGCCTCATCTTTTTCCACATTAAGGGACTTAAGCCTGCACAAAGATTCAGTTTAGTGAACCATCAATCCTTGAATAAATGTAGCTGCAAAAGGATTCCATTCAAATTCTAGGAATGGCGTTAAGTTCATGAGTTTTCACCTTGATAGGATTCTTGGTTTCATCATGAATATAATGACTGACTTCATCCTTAGTAGTGCTTTTAGCATTATATTCTAATTTGCCTGATATTAACCATTGTTAGACCAGTTTTCTTTGGTTAGTATTTACCTGGGATATATTTTTCTGTCTATTTTGAACATTTCTGTGTCATTGTCTAGGTATAGTATCTCTTATACAGAGCTTATAGCTGGATTTTTTTTTAATTCATCTGGTAGTCTCTGTCTTTAATAGACAAGTTTAGTCCATTTACATTTATTGTGATTACTGATTTATTTGGATTTCTTTTCTGCCATCTTATTTTGTGTGTGTGTTATGTGTGTTTTTTTCTATTGCCATGAGATTGAGTGGGGGGCAAGGTGAAGAGCATGCATGGTTAGTTTAATTTTTCCCTTCTTTCTTGACTTTTGATGAAAAGGGTTCTTTTAGAACACCATCCCTTTTCCTCCCCACTTATTTGAAGGCTATAAATCACACTTCTTTTAGTGGTTTTATTTTAATTTTTAGCATACTTATTTAACTATGTATTTTCTTAACAGTCTAAAGTTTTTCAGTATCTCTATTTTCCTCTTGACAGGACAGCCCCTTTAGCAATGTAACTATCAGTTGAACTGCCCCCCACCCCATCTTCCTTGTTACTGTCTAGAATTTTAATTATACTGTTTTTCACAAAAATTAATATTTATATGATCAGAAATTAAGTAGATTTACTAATATATTTGACCAATTTCTGACTCAGTGATTTTCTTCTTTCACTTTCTGTTTTGCTGAAGTACATGCTTTAATGTACTTTCAATCAAGGTATGGGTGGTAAACTTTCTTAATCTATGAAAGTTTGAAAATGACTGTAATTTGCTCTTCTTTTTCAGTGTTCCTCTAGCTGTGTATTGAGGGAGGTGGATTATGCTTTTCTTTTTCTTTTTTTTTTTTAATATTTTTCTTTTTCTTTTTTTTAAGATTTTATTTTTATTTGAGAGAGAGAGAGAAAGTGTAAGCACAAGCAGGGGGAGGGGCAGAGAGAGAGGGAGTAGCAGATTCCCAAGGAGCCCAATGTGGAGTTCAATTCCAGGACCCTGGGATCATGACCTGAGCCAAAGGCAGATGCTTAACTGACTGAGCCACCCAGGCACCCCTGATCTTGCTTTTCCCTCTGCATGTTTAGGGTATTACTGTCTCGTCTCTGTCATTCATTGCTGTTGATGAGAAATCTGCTGTCAGCTCAATTGGCCTTCTTTCATAGGCAGTTTGTCTTTTCTCTTTTGTAACTCTTAAGATTTTTCTCTTTATCTTTGACATTCTGCTCTATCATTACAATTTTTCTGGTTGAGATTTATTTTTTTTACCATCCTGTTTTAACCATTGGTATGTGTTTTTCATCTGAGAACTTCCTTTTTGGTTCTGAAATATTCTCAGGCACCATATCTTAAATATTGTACCTCCATGACATCCTTTATTCCATCCTTCTAGAATTTCTATTACACATATGTTGGAATCTTCCCATCTATTTACTATGTCTTAACTGTTCTTTCATATTTTCCATTTCATTATCTCTCTCTTTGGGTGAATTACTCAGGAATATCTATCAATTCACTAATCGTCTCTTTAAATATGTCTGATTTAGAGTTTATTCCATCTGAATTCACTTCAATAATGATACTTTTCATTTTTAATATTTCTCATTGTTTCTTTTTCACATCAATAGTTAATTCTGTTTTGGGGAGCCTGGGTGGCTCAGTTGGTTAAGTGTCCGACTGTTGGTTTTGGCTGAGGTCATGATCTCAGGGCCATGGGATTGAGCCCTGAGTGGGCTCCATGCTCAGTGTGGAGTCTGCTGAAGATTCTCTCCCTCTCTCTCCCCCTCTGCTCCCCCTCACCCTCCTCATGCACACAAACATTCTCTCTCTAAAATAAATAAATAAAATCTTCCCAAAAATAGTTAATTGTTTTACTTCATAACTTTTTCCTTTTTATAGGAAAGGAAGTCATTCCCTCCTTTACCTTTGTTAAAATCTTAAACTTATTTTAGAGTCATTTCCAGATTGCTCTATTATTTGCACTTATCACAAAGGAATCCATTTGTTAAGAGTTGAGTTTACTGACTGTCTGAATGTCAGTTTTCTTCACAGGCTTGTCTTTAAGAGGAATCTTTCTGTCCATTTTCTTCCTTTGCACTTGTCTAAACTCAGACCCTGGGGACCCTAGTCTCAAAGCAGGCTTCCTAAATGTGGTTCAAGATTCTCAGTTTTGAGTGATATCAGAGATGTCACACAGGAAGTTAATGAGTCAGGGTGGCTTAGTTCAGGTCCCACTTTCCAGATCTGCATTGTTCCCCGTTACCCAAGATACAGTTTTAAGCACTGAGTCTGATGCTAGGCATCCAGTTCTCAAAGGATCCTTTTGGTCCCATTTACTCTGTAGGACTTGAATTCCTAGTCACTTCTGGGTCCTGAGCCTGGCAGGTCTGAGGCTTCAGCCTCCATTTACTTTGTATTTCTCATCTCTTTCCATTCCAAAGAGAAGTTTACCATATTTGTGAGTTTGGCTATGTAATTTTATTTTAAAAACATAATTTATATATTATTGCAGTGTATAAACAGAGGTTATTTTTTCCCACTAATTCATGGACAGTGTGGTTAATTTTTCCTATGTCAGTTTTATTGAAGCATGATTTATATCCAACAAAAGCACCAATTTAAAGTGTAAAACTCAATGAGCTTTGATAAATCTATAGTCATGTAATCACCATTACAATCAAGAAAAGAATACTTCCATCACCCCCTGCCAAACTTCCCTTGTGACCCTCTACCATCAATCCTCTTCCCCAAACCCCAGCCCCAGGTAATTACTGATCTGCTTTCTATCTGTGGATTAGTTTTGCCTTTCCTACAATTTCAAATAAATTGAATCAGACAGTAGATACTCTTTTGTGTTTGGCTTCTCTCACTAAGCATAGTGATTTTGAGATTTATCCATATTGTGTCCACCAATACTTCATTCCTTTGTACTGTTGAGTAGTATTTTGTTTGTGGATTTATCACAATTTGTGTATCCATCCTTCTATTGATGGACATTTGGGTTGTTTCTGGTTTGAGGCTATTATATACAAATCTGCTACGTCCATTCATACACAAGTCTTTGTGTGGACACATTTTCATTTCTCTTGGGTAAATATGTAAGACTGGGATTACTGGGCAGTAAGCTAAGTATATGTTTGACTTTACAAGAAACTTCCAAAGTGTTTTTCGAAGTGGCCACACCATTTTGCATTTTCCATCTGCAATGTGTGAGGGTTCTGGTTGAGGAACAGGCTATTTTTAAAGCATGAACTCAATGCCATCTTGACTGGAGGTGACTGTAAAAACACTTTAGAATGTATACTGAGCTATAAAATGCCAGGAATGGTAATGAAGGCTCTGTGAGGGCACAGACTCTTAAGTGTCCTGTTTTCTGCTGCATCCCCAATGCCTAGCACCAGTCTGGGCTTATGGCACACACTCTGTGAATGACTCAATGAATAAAGATTTGCCTCTGACAAACATTAACAGCTCATGAGAGTTGGGTCAGAGTTTGGATCTACTACAACTTATTTAACCAGAGGAAGTTTTGGGGAGCCCTGTTTTCTCCTTCCCTAAATGTCACAAAAACCCTTGTTTTGAGCTAGTTGGCATTTCTACCTTGAGCTCTACCATCCCTTCAGCCAGGCTTCTCTTCACAGCTCAAGAAGGCCACCCCACCTCCCTGCACTGGGTATGCATTTCAGTCAGCAGGAAGGAGAAAAAAGGGTGAGAAGGGCGCATCTCTCTTTAAAGACACTTGTTTGACAGTGAAGACCATTTCTGCTTATCTGTCATGGGACAGAACTTAGTCACATGGCCACATCTAGCTGCAAGGGAGACCGGGAAATGTGGCCCCTTATTCTGACAGCTGTGTGCCTAGATAAATAGCAGGGTTCTTTGACTCAGAGGAAAGGGAAGATAGACATGAGATCACTTCCAGCAGGCCCCACTGCGAGCCTGACTTTGTCCTGAACTCTAGGCTCAACACCCTATGCTATTTGAAAAACATGTTTATTCCCCAACTCCAGGGAGAAACTTTCAATTCACTATACAAAAGAACAGGCTGGTGGGTATAGGAGGTGTTTCATTCAGCACCTCCAGGCCCAACAGCCTGCCCCCAGACTAGCTACTCTGGCTCCTCCCTCAAGATTGCCTGCTCCAGCTACAAAGGTAGGGAGCAGTTGAAGGATGGTGCGTTTACAGAGGGGGAAGTTAATGATGGGATCTGTTGGGGGCCCACACTGCTGAGCTCCCTGGCGCCATGGGAGACCTACCTGAGGAAGCTCTGGTGGAGACTGTCACTGAGCTGAGTGCAGAGAGCTGGTCCACTTGGCTGCCCTTCTCACAGTATATCAGGCTGGGGCTGATGTACTTGGGCTCTGGGAAACTTAGCAGCCTACAGGGGGTAAGGCATGTCCCAGAGCTCAGTGTCCAATACAGTAGCCACCAGCCGCATAGATCTATTGAAAATCAATAAATAAAATATTCAGTTCTTCAGGTATACCAGACACATTTCAAATGTTCAATAGACACATGTAACCAGTGGATACTATATTGGATAGCACAGATATAGAACATTTCCATCACTGAAGATGGTTCTATTGGATAGCACTGTTCCGGAGGAAAGGCATCTCAGGTCACATTAACAGAGGCAGAGTACCGAGAAAGAGGGAAGCTGATGGGGCTGGTCTACACTACGCCAGGCAGACCCCAGCTGGACCACTATGGTCTACGGGCCCCAGAGTGTGTGAGGGAAGCAAATGAGAGAGAGAGGAAGACATCCAGGCAAGGGTGACCAGGGTACAGAGGTGCAGGAAGTATATCTGTGTCTTGTTTAAAGTCATTTTAGCATGGGTTCCTCCAGAAGCAGATGCTGGGCCAAAAAATTCAGGGCAAGGCATTTACTTGGGAGGTGATTCCAGGAAGTACCAGTAAGGGGACGGGGAAGTGAGACAGGGAAAGTGTGCATGGTCAGGCAAGTGATCATTGTGAGCAAGGGGGGGCTCCATCCTACTGGGGAACTCTGGGAGTCAGTGCAGAGCACACATCTCAAAGTCATCCTGCCCAAGAACTGGGACCTGTGGTTTTTCTACCTCAACTTCCTCAGTCATTGGCTGAGGGCTGCTTCCAGGGGTTAATTCACCAGAACTTCTGGCCTGCAAAGCATACAGACAAAAGGCCTTCCTTACCTGTAGAAAGTCCTCAGGCAAAGAGACACAAACATGGGGCAGCTGGAAGTTGGCTGGAGCACACGGAGTGGTGAGACTAGCGGGATATGGGCTGGGCACTCAGCACTGTCCACTACAAAGGAGGAAGACTGACATCCTTAACCCCAAACTCATCTCATACACACACACACACACACACACACACACACACACACCCTAGTACATTTCTCACACTGGCTTCTTCCTTTTCCTCAGACTTACCCTGCTTCCTTCACACCACAGGACCTTTGCATATACTGCTCTGGATGTCTGAGACACTCTTCTACTCCTTCTCATCCCCATTCATTTAGTTAAGTCCTACTTATTCTTCAGATCTTGGCTCAAATGACCTTTCCTCTAAGGAACCTTCCCTGAGGGACACCCCATCCCCACCCCAAAGCAATAATAAGTCCTCCAAGGGGCGCCTGGGTGGCTCAGTTGGTTAAGCATCTGCCTTCAGCTCAGGTCATGATCAAAGGCTCCCTGCTTCTCCCTCTCCCTCTGTCTGCTGCTCCCCCTGCTTGTGCTCTCTCTGTCATATAAAATGAATAAAATCTTACCAAAAAAAATCATTCCTCCTGCTGCACTTTGTCCCAACTCCCTGTCCTATAAGCGTGTCATATACGTGAGGTTAGTTAATCCTGCCTTCCCGGTTGGACTATAAGGAAGGGATCTTGCTTGTCCTGTTCATAGCAACACATGGTAGGTCTTCAAGAAATGTATGATGAGTGAAAAAACGAAGGAATAAAAAAATGAGAAAATGAGTGAATGAATTCCAATCAGATCGACTAAGACTCCCAGTAGCTAGAGAGGGAATTTACCAGCTAAAGACCCCAGGAAGAGGAGGAGGCTAATTAGCAATTCATTAGGATCCATTTTCACTTCCGTAGTCAATGCTAATCACTTGTTTGTTTAAAACGGAAAGTTGTGCACTCATTAAATCCATTAGTAAATGAAAATGTTTCTCAGGGAAGTCTGGCCTCCCACATTGGAGTGTAAATTCAAGGGCTGCACCCCCTCTTTTGTACAGACCTCCCAGATGTCAGCAAAGCAGGTGCTCACAAGCTGGAAATACCCTAGGCGAGGACCCTAGTCCTTTCTCATGGGAGGGGCCTGTTTCTCCAGCTCTCTGAGCTCGGGTTCTGCCCCTGTGCAATGGGCACAGCATTCAATCTCATGGCTAGCAGTGAAGATTAAAAGGAGCCGTGCAGTCAGGAATGTCAGCTCACACCTTGGTATTACCCACCCTGAAAGACTGTGTGGGGAGGGAGTCTATTTCCAGGATGTAGCTATCTGCAGCCCCACTGGTTTGAACTCTTCGAGTCTTAGCAAACAGGCTCCCTTTCCCTCTAAGCAGCCCGTGCGTAGAGGGTGCTCACAGGCCATGTCCTGCCCACCCTTGCTTTGCACTAGCTCATTTAATCCTCACAGCCAGACCAACCAGGCAGCCATTGTTATATGCGTTTGCAGGTGTGGAGACTGAGGTTGGAGGGGAGAGGCTCTTGCCCTGTGTCTTTTCTCTTTGCCATGCTGAGCCGTCTCCTCAGGAAGCCATCTCTGACCCTTCAGGAAGAAATGGCTGTTCTGCCCAGTCTTGTCCTTCATTAGGTGGGTCTGCCATTCCTGGGTCTTACTTATCCGAATGTTCCCAGGGGCCTGGTAGCTCTGCAGAAAAGAAACAGCTAGGTTTGTCTGAGTGCTAACTAGCTTCAGGGCTCAGTGCGTGCCATGCATTAAATCACTGAGTCCTCAAACAATGCTATGGGGGTAAGCTACTATTATCGTCTCTATCTTACAGATGAAGAAACCGACTTGTCAAAGATCACATGATTAGTGCTGGAGAGGAAAGAATTTCCTCTGTCCTTCAAGGTCCTTCTAGCTGTACTAAGAATCAGATTGACAGGAGACAGATTAACAGGAGAAAATAAAATTTAATAGTGTGCACGCAGGGAATCCACACAGACATGGACATTCTGAAGACAGTGAAGCAGCATGATGCTTATATGAACTAAGGAGAGTGGTAGGGGTCTGAGGATACAAAGGAGAGAAAGGCCATTAGCAGGAAGATGAGAGGAGATGTTTGGAAAACAAAGATTGTCCTGTTGTGCAGATAAGTTCCTTAGGTAAAGAGGTATCTCTGCGAATAACTTTCTTCCCAGTACAAGCAGGCAGTTGAGGAGAAGGTAATAAGCTTTTCCTGAATGGGATTTGATTGCTTTTAACTCAAAATAATGTTCATGCCAAAGTGGCCCATCTTGAGGTGGCCATCATTGACCCCCACACTGGAAAGTATGTAAATGGCAAAGGCAGTCTGCCTTCAGAGCCCCGTGCATTTCACTTCTGGAGGGACTGTTTTGTCCACACCTCAGGCCTCAGAAACTGTGGACAGGGAGGGGAGTGCTTGGGGGTGACATGGCAAGGGTGAGCTCTGCCCTCCACTCAATGAGAGCCCTGCAGAAAAGCCCCAGAGAACAACTTCCCAGGGGAAGGCTATCAAGCCACTTCTCAGGCACCTTTTGGGTGCCCACTGGCAGGGGAGCCCAGGCCCACCTTTGGAGTGTTAACCTTAAAAGTAAAATTACCAGTTATTTTACCAGCAAAAGATGGGTTTATTCAGTAAAAAAAGAGAATTGCAATCTGGGACAAACAAGCTGTGGCAAAACCATCAGCAAGGAGAAGAGGGTAAGTTGGGAAGGCTGTTATGAACTAAAAATCCACTGGAGTAAACTGGGAGTTTGAAGTGTGGTGGCTTCTCATTGGCTGAGCTGTTGCTGGGGGCATAAGGAAAACATCTTTTCTTCCACTGGGGTAGTGGAGTAGTATCCACATGCAAGGTCAAGTCTGCCTAAGGTCAAGTCTGTCTCTTCCTGCTGGGTCTGTAATTGACTATGAGTGGTAGGGCATGGGAGCTCCCCCTGCTGAAATCTCCCCACTCCATTATAGTGATGTTTCCCATTACTAATTTTCACAGGGGTATTGAACAGACCAGCCTCCCTTCCCAAAGCTCATCCTTTTCTTCAGTCTCACTGTTCATGGTTCCCACCTCCCATCGACATGAGCAACACCCTGAATGTGCTGTGTGAGCCTCTGTATTTGCTGCTTCCTCTACCCAGAGGGGTCCTTCCCTTTGTGTCTGACAGGCAAATACTGCAAAGCAGGCTTGGATGGCCTCTCCTCCATGAAGCCTCCCAGTTTCCTTTCAGTTCAACCTCTGCGATGCCATTTAGACCTCTAAAGTACCATCATCTGCCTCATGACGACCAGCTACTGGAGTGCACTGCCCAGGGGCCAGGCCCTGAGTTTAGCACTTTCCAGTTGATTTCTCACCAAGCTCTCAGGGAGGTATTATTTTATATATATATATTATTAAAGATTTTATTTATTTATTCGAGAGGGAGAGAGTGCATGCAGGGGGAGGGGCAAAGGGAAAGGAAGAGGGAGAAGCAGACACCCCACTGAGTGCAGAGCCTGACTCGGGGCTTGATTCCAAGACCCTGAGATCATGACCTGAGCCGAAGTCAGACACTTAACCGACTGAGCCATCCAGGTGCCCTGGGAAGTGTTATTTTTATTCCCATTTCATCAAGGGTCAGAGTGATGAAGAGAGTTGCCCAAAGCAGCAGGGTAGGATTCAAAGCCGAGCTGTCCATCTCCAGAGACCATGCTCGTAACTGCTGCTCCTGACCTCCTAATATAGACGATAGCTGCCTCCTCGTGAGGTCTTATTTAGCTCTCCTTTGAGCCTAGCCCCTAGGAGGCAGCATTTATGTCTTTTGTCTCTGGGCCTGGCCCATAGAAAGCCTCGAAAAATGCTTGTTGAACTGAACTGGTTTCCAACCTGCAGATTTTGGATCCTGTTGCATAAATCTGATATAACTGATCATGTGACGTTAGCAGCCTCAGGTTCGAGTCCTATCTTTGCCCAGAGGTCAGTCATCCTAATGTTGAGAGGAAGGCGCAAACCCCAGCTCCGTCCAAGGTGCTGAAGATGCGGTAAGGGAGGTGACCCCTCCATGGGGAAAAGGCAGCAAGCTCCAGACAGAGCTATGGCAGGACAGAGGGCATCGTGCAATGCCTTGAGGGCACTGAGCATGAGCCCTAAATCCTGTCTGGGCAGTTATGAAAGGCTCTGAGGCTCGACCTGCTTCTCTTGGGGTTCTAAGGGACTCAGATGAGCCAGGGCATAGAGGGGAAATGATTTTCCTGCATGCACAGAGGAGCCACGGGGGTGGGGATGGGGACTGCCTGCACAGTGCCCAGCCATCCCCTCAAGAGATCCTTTCCAAGATCCCTTTGCATTTTTGGATTCAGCAATGCCTCTTCCCTCTCCAGCCCTAGTTCTGGTTGAGAAATGTAAAGTACAGGAGAGGAAATCCTGATGATATTAGGCTCCTGTCACCAAAATGTGACTTTACCATAGCATTATGGACTCACAAATGTCTTATATTTTAATAATAAAAATTTTTGTGAGTGAATAAGTTACACATATATATCATTTAAAGATGTGAAGAGTATAAAGGGTATAATGTGAAAAGACTTCTTATCACTGGTCCTGTTACCCTTCCTAGAGGCTGTCACTTCGGTGTTCTTTAAGAGAAATTCCACACATAAAGTACCCTCATCCCCCATAAATAGTTGCATGTTCTGCTTGCCGTTTTGTTTAATAATGTATCTTGGAGACAGACACAGAGAACTAGCTCTTTCTTTTTAAAGGCCACATGGCAAACTACATGTTAGTAAGCCAGGTCTCTCTGGATGGACCTTTAAGTTGTTTCCAGCCTTTTGTTAATGCAAATAACGCTTCAACAAACACTTTGTTCATCATTTTTGCACATGGACAAGGAAATTCCTAAAGCAGGACTGCTGAGTCAAAGGGTATGTGCATTTTAGATTCTGATAGCTATTGCTGTTTTATTCATTTTGTTATAGGGTTGTACCGTTGTTTATTTAATCACCCCCTCCTTCCCTCCCCAAGCTCTTCTCCTGCTTTCTTTTCAATCTCCGTATTTACTTTTACGAAATAGTTAACAGTAACATTTCATGGCTTTTGATGTATCATCCTTCAGTATATATAGTTCACTAGAATTTCTGTGTTGCATGGCGGGGGGGCATGGGGGTGTCTTGGCCTCTTTTGGATGGATGTTTATATCCTATGATTAGGTTATTTCCTATCTTTTGCACCCAGTCTCTCGAGATATTAATGCAAAGCATTAGGCATAATGCCTGGCACATACCAGGCATTCAGTATTTGTGAGTTTCTGTAAATCACAATGTTGCAGTGACTTGCCTATGCACGTACGTCTTTGTGCACGTGTGTGAACATTAAATTCTTAGAAGCAGAATTGCTGGTCAAAAGGTGCATGCATTCAAATTTGGTAATACTGCCAAACTGACCTTCAAAGAGCCTGTGCCACCTTACACGCCCGTTTCCCCACATACTTGCCAACACTTTATTATCAAGTCACAGATGTTTTAGGGGGTGGAACAAAGCTTGGAGACTGACTGGTTCAAACCGTTTATGGAGCAGACAGGGACACTGAGGCCCAGGGATGGGGAGGGAGTGCCCAAGGTCACCTGTGAGCTATAGCACGGTTCAATTTGCATTTGGGGCCTCTCTGTCCCCTTCTAGGGAACTGGGCAGTGTCCTAGGTGGAATGTGTGAGCACACTGGATGGGTTCCATGAAGCGAGAGAGGACACGAAGATGGGGCGAAGGGGAGGTGGGTCTGTGTCTACTCCCCGCCTCTGCCTTGGGGAACGCCACATTTTTATTTCACGAAGAAACTTCTGACTCTTCTCCACTACTTCTCTCCACCTCTCCCCCCACCAACATCTTCTCCCTTGGAAACGGCCTCAGAGATTCTGAAAGGTGCTTTCCTTACTTCTGAGCCCGCCTGTGTGGGAGGAAGCTGAGGACGTGAGGGTACTGATTGAGAGAGTAGGTTGAGACCCAGGAGCTGTTGTGCAAAAAGAATGGTAAATTATATAAGGAGGGAAAGCAGAAGGGTGGGGGTGGAGGCAGCCATTCATCAGTGCTTTTTAACCCTTTCCTGCTGCAAAAGCAGGCAGTCCTGGCCAGAGGCTGGGAGATGGCTGCAGTGAGAGACATTTTCATAAATGGTTTGTGCTGAAGGCTTTGAAGGGAGGACAGCATCGCTCCCTCCTCGCCCTTTGCAGACAGGCTTTGTACTCTGGGTAAAACTGTCGGAAAAGGTAGAACAGCTCCTAATCTAGGAGATGATTCCTGTGGGAAATCAGGCTGCTTTTCAAGCGTAATTTGAAAAGCCGCTGCCTCCAAAACTTCAGTGGTGGCGGGGGGCGGGGGGTGCAGCGAGAAGAATGCCATTTATAAAGCAATCAACGCTTCGACAGTCAGCCATCACTCAGAATTATTTTCCGAAATTTGGCCTCTATTCCGTACTCTGGAGGAAAGGCAGTATGGGCACTTTGCTTCCAATCAAGCCCGACACAGAGGCTGGGGTAAGTCACACAAAGGGAGAAGGGCCCCCGCGCTGTTCATCACGGCTGGAGCTGCGGAAAATCATTTCTAGGGCTTCTCAACTCCCCGGCACGAGTTGGAGGAAGCCTCATCAGAGGTTCCATTCATCTCACTTTGTACTTTTAAAACTTTAAAGCACATATTTATGTGCCTCAAGTTGCCCATGAACCACGGCATGTCAAACAGTTTGAGGTTGATGGAAGAGGTACATTTTCTCGTCCTGGGACTTTCGAAAACACAATTTCATCGCCAGTCTCTCCCCCTTCTGATTGCTCCTGGATGCTGCCACGGGATGAATATTCCTAAAATGCTGCTTTCAATGCATTACTCACCTGTTCAAGAACCTTCCAAGACACTTGATCTGTTAAAGCTGGAATCCCTCGGTTGGCGTCTAGCGCCCTTCATAAATGTGGCCTCAGCGAGCACAACCGGCTAACACATACCCTCCCGGGCTGCCGGGCCGCACTGGTCACCGGCCACAGATGTGGGGTGGTGACTGTCTCTCACTGTTGTGCGCTGCCCACTCCGCAGCTCTTTTTCTGGTAACCAAATGCAGTGCTTCCTTTTGGGGGGAAATCACGGCACCCCAACTCTGTCTCCATATGGTTTGGGTGAGCGGATCTGAGCACCTGCCTCCAGGCCTGCCAGGAGAACACCATGGCTCAGGAGGCAGCAAACTAAGGTCCGAGGGCAAAATAATGGCCCACAGCCTATTTTGTAAGGATTTTACACATTTAAAAGGTTGTAAAAAAAAAAATCAAAGAAGATGCCACAGAGATCTATGGCCTGCAAAGCCTAAAATATTCACCATCTGTCCCTGCATGGAGACAGTTTGCCAAAACCTGCTTGGATGCACAATGGTTGGTCTGGGGCAGGGCAAAGGACGGACTGAAGCTGATCCTAGGACTTGAGTTTGGAGCCGCCAGCAGGAGGTGCACACTCTCCTAGGCTTGTTCAACTCCAAGAACCTCAGCCTGGAACTACTGGCCATCCTGGACATTTTATAGAGACACGCTGCTAAAACACAGAGCCTGGCCGTGGGAGCTGGAGCCAGCAGGGCTGCTCGTTACATGAGCCCAGGCATCACTTTCTGCTCCAGCCAGTTTGAGTCGGGTCTCCTGTCAGTTGCCACCGAAGGAGTTCTGATGAGTGCAGGGATGCCCGGCGGCTTTTGTTATGTCATTTTCCTTGTCTGGAATGCCCTTCGTTCTCTCTTCCTGCCAACAATCTGCCTGTCTGACCAGGATCTTACCCTCCTCCATTGGGGTCATCCTTAGCTCCCAGGTGGTTTATTCTGAGATGTAACCATCTCCTTCTTCAGCGGTAACTGTCCAGAGGAGTATGTATTGCATCCTGCTGAAGCCTGAGCAGTGGGGTTGGAGGGAGGGAAGGGATACACAACATCGAAGCCCCAGGCACCGTAAACAAGACAGCACTTACTCCTGCTTACTCTAGCCATTCACAGAGGCAGAGGCAGCGACTCCCATCTTAGAGACGGGAAAATGAAGGAAAGTGACTCGCTCAAGGTCACACAGAAACCAAGCCCAGGCTGATGAGCTCCAGATCATCCATGCTCTTTCCACAATACGAGCCCTCCTGAGGACCATGCCCAGCCCTTTGCAGGATCCCCCGTTCCATCACTGTGCTTTCCTGAAGCCCCCAGCAGGCATCCACAGCCTGCAGATCAGCGCTCAATGTCTCAACCTGAATGAAACTCCAGGCCTTTCAGTACCCTCCCTTAACCCCAGCAGAACCAACTCGGAAACCCTGAATGAGAGGAACCCTCACTGCAGGTTTAACAGGGGGAAACGATCACTTTGAGAAGCCCACGTAAACAAGGACTTGAATGAGTCAGCTGGATGGGTTCAAATTAAAGTTGCCTGGATATAATAATGACTGGAGAGGCACTCTAATTAGGTGGGGTTTTTTTGTTTTGTTTCTTAATCAAATGCAACAATCTGCCTGCAGGAATCCAAAAGCAACTCAGGGTGTCTTTACTCTTTGAGGACGAGATGGGTTTTTGGAACACCGTGGTAAATGCTCCCACATGGCTTATCTCCTGGAGAGCCTCCCAAGGGCCCAAGCGGCACCACGGTGCAGGATGTGCGTGCATGCTCCCCTGCCTCTTGGCACACCATTTCGGCCTGCATGCCCAGCAGCCTGCAAGAGCAGACTACTCCAATCACCCTGGAAGCTAGGTAATACCTGATAAGTTCCACCACTTCTCTGACCTGTTTTCTCATTTGTCAGGACCTAGAGATTGAATTAGCCTAGCACTTTGTGTCCCCAGTGGAATTAGGAACAATGCTGTGAATCTTTCTACAGTCCTCTCAATTAGAGGGCATTTCCCCCCTTTCCCAAAGGAAATCATCCCAGAATTTTAAAACTAGAAGAGAGTTAAGTGATTATCTCTCTTTCAGGGGTTCGTAACTTGGGGTCCCTGCAGGCTCATAGGTGAAGTCTCTAGAAATGTACATAGAATTTGTGAGGTCAGCTAAGTAGCGCCCCCCCCCCCAGCAGGAGAGGAGATGGTACATGACTGCAGTCTTGGAGGACGTGGTGCCCTCCTGGGAGGGGGGGCGGAGAGGAGGGACATTTCTGGGGGAGCGGGTCCTGAGATGTCATCAGATTCCTGGAAGGACCCAGGATCCCCAAATTAAGCTCTCTCTCTCTGGCCCATTCTCTCCACTTTACAGGGAGGAGAGCTGAGGCCCAGAGAGAGGGAGAGCCTCTGATGACTCAGTGGCAGAGCCAGACCAGAAGCCAGGCTGCCGCCACGTAGACCCAAACTGAACATCCTATGCCCTTGCAGAGAAGACCCTAATAGGAGATGAGTGGGCCTCTCCGGAACTGGCTGGGGGCCATTGCTCCAATATGTCCCCGTGCCAGCTGCCTTCTGCGTTTCATAGAGCTTGGTATTATCTACATCACCGGAGGGGTTATCCGGATGGTGTCTCACCATGCATATGGTGAGGAAGCATTCATCATTCCTAGGATCCTTTAGCGCGCGTGTGTGCGTGTGTGTGTGTGTGCACGTGCACATTTGCCTTTTCTACACAGACTCCCTCAATGTTACTGCATGGTTAATGCAGGGAACGTTGCCTCTACGCAAGCACTTGAGCTAAAGGCAAGTCGGCACGGTGGGACCGAACAGCACTACTCTGCATTCCCTCACAAGGGAGTGAATCCAGGTGAAAATCGCCAATGACTGCCGGTCTCGTTAGAGATCAGATATTAAACGCCTCCTGATGGGAGTAAATAATAGCACTTATGGAGGAGTGTTGCCAAAAACAACAACAAAAAACCCCAAACTGGATCACGCTTCTTGCTCTGCCTCCCCATTTATGGGAAATGCAGGTGATAGAAGAAGCCTGTGAAATGACCCCCACAGGGATGTAATCAGTAGATCCAGACTGTGGGAAATGCTGTAGGATAAATGACCTTGTTTCCTCAACAAAAACGTACAGGGAGAGGAAAAGAGAGGTGCAGAGGGAATCTATAAATTAAGAGAGATTTATTAAGGGACATATAGATAACAGCAATGTATATACCTTATTTGGATCCTGATTCAACACGCTGGGGAAATTGAAACACTCACGGCATGCAATATGAAAGGACAGCTGCTAATTTGTTTAGGTGTGATAATGCTATTGTGGTTGCACAGTTTATTTATTTTTAAAAAAGATTTATTTGAGAGAGAGAGAGACAGCACACGAGCAGGGGGAGCAGAGGGAGAGAGAGAATCTCAAGCAGACGCCCCGCAGGGTGTGAAGCCCGACTCGGGGCGGGATCCCAGGACCCTGAGATCATGACCCGAGCCGAAGGCAGACACTTAACTGACTTAAGCCACCCAGGCGCCCCGTGGTTGTATGTTTTAAAAAAAGGTTTGGATAGGACATCTGGGATGTGCCTCAAAATATTCTGGAGCCTGGGTGAGCTGGGGAGGCAAATGCGTGAGGGTGGGTAGCAATGAAGCAAAGCTTGCCATGCGCGGGTAACTGTGCGCTGAGTTACTGGTACCTAGGGCTTGCTGTACACTCTTACCCATAATAAAAAGTAAAAAATAATCTCCTACTTAACAGGTATGCAAAAAACTGTCATGAGTATTGTCTTTGGGGAGGGAAACCAGATGTCTGGGGAACAAGGTGGGGAGACTGACTTTTCACTGTTTCTGTTTTGTACTGCTTGGATTTTATGTCATGGCTCTGTATTACCCATTCAAAGAACATAAACTCATTTCTTAAAAAGCACCCAATTTAGGGACACCTGGGTGGCTCAGTCAGTTAAGCCACCGCCTTCAGCTCAGGTCAGGATCCCAGGGTGCTGAGATTGAGTCCCGCATCCAGCTCCTTGCTCAGCAGGGAGCCTGCTTCTCCCTCTGCCTGCCGCTTCCCCTCTTTGTGCTCTCTCTCTCTGACAAATAAAAAAAAGAAAGCACCCAACTTAAATAACAAACCTTAAAGTGAGCTCTTGAACATAGTTTTCATCCAAGAAGCGCCTTTATTTCATTTTCTTCCAAATAACAGGTTAGGTACAATGAGTTCGCTCCAGCTCATTGTTCCAGGAGAGGAGGTGCGCGTGTCTGTGACGCAGGGCTGCGTTCTGAAGACTCCTGGGTGCGTGGTACTTCCACGTGGTCCTCAGGTGCTCAGGGGACACACGCAGTGCATAGTAGAGGCCCCTGTCCATACGCCCCTAGGCTCTTTGGTGTGGGGGGTGCGTGTGTGGTGAGGACGGCCTGTGGGGCAGCTGGGGCCGAGGAGATGGTAAGCGAAGGAGTTAAGCCCTTAGAGCTGCGAGACAATGTCATTTGAAAACACCAGGTATGAAATATAAATAAGAGTCAGCTACTTTCCTTCAATCCAATTTCTAAGCAGTTGTGTGATCGATCAACTTATAAATTGATTGGCTGTCTAATCCACCTTTGCTGTCTTCTCAGCCACCACCTGGGGCCAGGGTGGGGTCAGTCCTGCCTGCGGGGACAGGGATACTGCGTGTCGCATCCAGGTGTGTGTGGGGGGTCACTGCAGCTCCTGGAGCAGGCGGAGCACATTGGTCGCGTAGGGGTTCCCCTGCCCGGTGATCCCTCGCAGATGCACAGGGTGGAGGCTGGGGTGGGGAGGTGTGAGCTGCTCGGGGCAGTAAAGTTCGTTCAGGAGAAACCAGGTGGAGTCCGGGTCCACCTTCATCAGGTGGAGGAAAACCCTGCGGAGAGACGGAAGGGAGGGTGGGCTGGGCTCTCAAGAGAGAGAAGGGAGAGCGGCTGGTGTTCTCCCGGAGACACTGCTTACTGGGTTATTTGGGGGAGAACCTGATAACATCAAATCCCTTTGAACAGCAGAGCAAAGCCACTGTAGTTCGTAAGACAGGGCCATGAGGATGGTCCCATAGCATATGAGGAGTTTCATATCCATTGATATCGAGAAGAAAATTAGTCTGAGCAGAACAATACTGACATCAAACAAGCTCTTGGCAAAGAAACCCAGTTAAGTTCTGGGGTGTCAAGCAGGAGTTTTCAAAGAAAACTGACAGGGCCTACCCGTCATTCCAGGCTCACAGGGTAAGCCCACACTCCGGAGTCTCCAGGTCCTCATCCCTGGCCCGCCAGCTTGCTGCTGAACTCTGTAGCTCGGCCCCTTCTGGCCACCAAGAGCCATGGGTTCCCGGTGGTCTGGACATGCTCACACAGGGATCAGACCCAGTTACTCTCCTGCAGCAGAAACCGACTGAGCCAGAGCACTGGCGTCCTACACGTGACAGGGACAGAGCTGAAGGGCCTGGGCCACCCAACACCATACGCCCCCTAAGGGTGCAAGGTTCTTTACCTTGGCCTGAACTTTGGGGTTGCCACCCTTGCCTCTCTCTTATTTGCTCATATCCCATTTCTGAATGACCGACCATGTGCCCAAGGCCACTGTACTGAGCAGTCCAAGTATAAACTTCATACCCCTGGCTGAATCAGTGATTCAGAGACTGGCTTTTCAATCCCAGGAAGGATGAGACTCTCCCCCGGATGGGCAGCTCCCTGTTGGCACACGTCACCTGCTCTGAGAGGTTGGTCTTCCTGGACCATTTTGCTTAGGCAGTTGCCCCCTATTTTTCTCTTTCAGGATAGCCCTCCCAGCACTTACTGTCTATTGACCATCTCCCCTTCTCACAATACAGCTCCTGAGGGCTATGACCACACCTTTTTGCTTCACTGCTGCACCCGGATGGCATAGGGCAAGCTCTCAATGAATACCTGACCCAACAGGTTCTTATATTTAAGAAGTGATTTATGACACTGCATGATGATGGCTTAAGATGACATACCTCTCTGGAAAATTACATCCTACAAACGGATCTAAAGGAGAGGTCAAGTGTTCATCACCAAGGAAGGTCTAGGGAAGGCTACCAAGAGGATTCACGTTATCACTGACACCCCTGCCCTGTGGCTGTGGGAGATTATTCAAGTGGGCTTGGTCTCAGTCTCATGCTAAAAATAGGGGATATACTTCATTTGGGGTTTTGCTGAGGCTTAAATGAGAAAACAGATCCAGCCCTACACAGCATCTAGCCCATGTGATCCCTATCTACCAAGTAATAGGGTGGACAGCATATATCTGATGAATCACATTTAATTCCTGATGACCTAGGAGCCTCTCCCATATTGTTGGACAGCAAACAGGAATTTAAATGCTTGCTGAATGGAGCTAAATTCTGTCCTTAATTCTGTTAATCTGAAAACCCTTGGGGGATTTGGGTTTTACTCTGGGGGGGTTTAATAGACATCTGCTAAGGAGGCAAGGGAGGCAGGTGGGAGGGGGCCCTTTGAAAATTTTTCTGGCCTGGTTTGTGCCTAAACAATTTAAGTTTTCTTTACTTAGGATAATCTCGTGCTTATAATCTCAGCGGTGGGTGCAGGAGAAGTGATTAGAATATTCTAATTCATCGTTTCCACTTCACCGCAGAAAGGAGATGGGGCCTGCGTGGGAGACAATTTTTGTTTAAAAACAAAAATATCTTTGATAATTAGAGTGGCAAGGGAAATTATGAAAAAACACACCAAAAATGGGAAGCTGATTTCTATTTACATGTGACACAGTTGACAGTTTTCCCTGGTGCCAAAGACGGTTAGAATGCAAATGGTTTCATTTGATTTTTTTTCCTCCTTCCAGAGCTGGAACGGTTTCTCAGGCTACAGCCTGGCACACTAAGGAATATTTTGATGTGGGCAACACCCAGCGACGTGAGGCTGTGGCCCACCTCAGTCACGGCTCTGCTCTGACTTAACACGGCACGAACACGTTGCGATGTTCACTGTGAATCCTTTTTAACATGCTAAATGCAGATGTCGAACTTGTTGGCAGGAAAGGAAAAGGAAAGAAGCCACTCTCCTTGCCCTGTGAGAACTCTAAATGCAATGCCCACAGGGAGGCAAAGGAAGAACGTGTGTACAAAGTTCACCTTCTTTTATTAAGTGAGAGCCAAACTCTTTCGAGAATTATTTTGGGTCTCCTTTCTTAGCTCTTAAAGGGGTAGACTCCCCAGAATGGCAGGCATCCTGCCTCTGGGGCTTGGAGCAAATTACCTTGCATTGTGAACCTGTTTCCTCTTTCTCCAAAGGAAGAGGCTCACACCCGCCCCGCCCTTCTCACAAGTTTGTGGCGAGGCTCTAAGGAGACGAGGTGCAGGGAAACACTTTGAAGTGTATAATGAAAACACTGCTCCTTCCAGAGAGTATGTGTGTCTGAGGAATAATTATCACTACCAACCTCTGCAGCACCGCCACACCACGGAAACTTCTCAGACACTCTGAAAAGGGCAAAACATTTGTCTTTTGTTTCACTCGCAATTTCCTTCATACTGACTTGGTGGGGGTCCCAGGTCTCAGCCAGTGGCACTCTCCTTCCGCCCGTTATTTTCAGGAAGAAACAAACGCAATGTTCTTCGCCCTCTGTGTGCCCGAGGCTGGGAGCAAATGGCATGCCGGGCAACCAAGTGCTGGCAGGTGTAGCCATGCTCTTGCTCGGTGAAAGGCACGCAACCTGCTGAACTCTGAACGCAGACACATTCTGAACCTGAACCCTTGTTCACTTTAAGCCCCTGGAAGCTGAACGGACGCCCCAGAGGTTTGGTCTAAGAGCTCAGGGGCCCAGCTTTGTTCCAAACTCTGGTACCGCTTTGCCCTGCAGCCAGTTCTTACCCATTCTGAGCTGGGGAGAGGGGTCCCCAGAAAGTGAAGAGCCCAAAGCTGAAGACCTTAGAAGCCCTTTTGCATAACCAAAAGCCAGAAGACAAAGAGAGGACCTCCGCTTTGAAGTGACTGGGGTAACTGCCTGGAAAATGTTCCTCATACATCGTGAGACATGGCAGAGACGGCCGCTGAACGTGCCAAATGGCCAGCTCCAGGTTTGTTCAAACCCAAACACTTAAAAAAAATATATGTACACCATTTAAGTCCTGAACAAAAATTTCTTTCTCCTTCCCCCAGGCCCAAATCAGTGGCTCCGGGGAGCACAGTTATCAAGAGATTATCTGGTCCCCAGAGTTTCGGGAGGCACTCAGCTGTGCCTCATGCCTCCGAGTGTCCTGAGGCGAGTGATTATCTCTCAATAACCTGTAGGGCCGTGTAGCTTAAATGATAACTTGACTTTAAAAAATTTAGAACTCGCCGTTAGGCAGTTTCTAAGCAACCTCTGTTTCCATGGCAAAGAAGCCTGGTGTTTATACTGATTTTTCACTTAAAATGCGGTTTTATTGAATTTCGCTTCATGCAGGCAGCCATTTCCCTGCACTCCAGCCCCATCTACAATTGACGGCCATCAGCAAGTACCTAATAAACTCCAGACACCGAACCACCAGAAGCAACTCATTCCTCTATGATCAATAGCGGCCTGCTCCGAGTGACAAAGCTGGGGGGGACGGGTAGGAAATGTGCTACGAGAATCCGGTCAGCAGGGCTCGGGTCCCACCTCGTTGTGGTTCACCTGCTCCAGCCCAGGCACTGAGCTGGGTGTGTGGGACACACAGATGGATGGATGGAGGCTCCGGCCTTGGGGCTCCGCCTCAAATAGGGAGAACGGACTAGGCAGAGAGGCCCACGGTGCACTGTGGAGGGGGCTGCGCATGTGGGGTGGAGCTGGGGAAAGCCTCTTGAGGAGGGCACACGGCAAGCTGCTTCTCGGTAAATGTCAGTTCTAAGGCCCCTTCCAGTGTCAACAGTCCCCAGTGGTTGGGGCACTGGGTCAAGCAGGAGCACTGGATCACAGCCCCTTAGTGCCCCAAAATGTGACAACAACCCCATACTGCCGCAGATGCAAATATTATAGAGTGAGTCCTCACCATCTCGGTCTAGACAGCATCTGCTCAAAGGCAGCTCTAGAAAACCGCCAGCCAGTCCAGGCCTGGTGAAGCTAAATAAACTGTAAGTGAAACGCAGAGCTTCCAGCTCTCCTGGGTGACAGGCTATTCTTTCTCTGTCAATTACTTGCTTGAGGGATCTGCTGCTCCTTGTCTCTTTCTGGATTTATAAAATGCTCTCATGAGCTGTCTGCATAAGTGCCAGTGGTAAAGAACTTGTGGCTTTGTGATCTGTTTATTTATTTATTTTGGGCTTCTAAAGAAGTTATTCAGGGATGTCTCCTTAGGAACATAATACAGGCTGTCTCTACATGGCCATGACTAAATGCAATCAGAAAAAAACTCACTTGTTGGAAAGCAGGCACACCCACAAACTTATCCCAGCTTCCCTGCTATTCTCTTTCTGGCAGAACTTGTACACTCTTTTCTTCTCTGGCCATCTCTTCTCCTGCGACTCGGTGCACGCCGATGCCACAAATGAGGCTGTGTGTTTCCTTTTAAACAAATGGATGCTCGGGGTGTCGACGTGTCCTAGCCAGCGAGCAGTGGGGTGATGTTTCTATCTTGGTAATTTACTCTAATGGGTCTCGGTTCATTGGTTAACCAGTATTTCAAGCCTGTCCTTTCTTGCTATTCAATTTAGCTATCTTCTCTTGCGAGGAGGTCGTTTTTTTGTTTCTAAATGTTGGAAATGGAGGATTATGACTTGGAGCAACGATTTACTCTCCAAATAAATACTACCAATTACCTCTGCAGCTATACGTACTCGTTAGACTTAACTATATTTACCTGTTCAAAACCATTCATCTATCGATCTAACTCCATCTCGCATTCTCACACAGAGACCGATAATAAAAATATTTAAATGCAACGGGGACAGGATTTAAAACTATAAACACCAGTAGAAGCTTACGATGCTAATCGCACCCCTAAAGTACCACAAGACAAAGTATCATAAATGCAGCGGAATGACTCCATTGCTTTGTGCATATTTAAAAAGATATGGCACTGAGAGGACCAATCTGTTACAGACAATTCAAAAATAAGCCAGTACCTAGAAGGGCTTAAATCCCACTGGGGCAGGATTTAAAAGCAGCCCCTTCCATCTGGCTGCCTCTCCTACCTCCAGGCCCCCCACAGGCCTAGATCCCCCCGCCCCCCGCCCCCCAGCAGCCAGGACGCTGGTAGGCGCTGATTTCAAAGTGGCCCTGCGCCAGCACCCAGGGGGCTGACTCAGGCTACATGCAGAGTTTCCTGCTCCACACCCACCCTCTCGCCCCAAAGGTGCATACCCTTGAAGACAGAGACATCTTTGTAGCTGCCTACCTATTTGGTTCCCCTCCCCCCCGTCTGTTTTCCTGGAACCCACGCTTTGGCACTAAGCCAGCAGCCTCTGCTGATGGATGCGGGGAAGAAGCAGCTCTAGGAAGTATACTTGTGTGTTCACTGCAAGGACGTTAGAGACATTAGTCACAACAGTACCCAGTGTTCTTCTGAGATGACCCATGGAGAAATTTTCTTAGGGTTCACAACCATGGAAAGCTGTGCCTCTCTGCAAAGCGCTCTTTTCTTACCTCAGGGATGCCGGGAAGGTGCCCCATAGATGCACTGCCCTCTTTGCTCTGTCTGTGAGGAAGACGAGGGCCACCCCGAAGACTCATGTCCAGCACAGTGCAGAGCTCTAGGTGTGCACTTTCTATGTTAACCTCACCCCTGGCTTCACCTTGGTTTTTTCCTTTTTATTACTGTTATTGTTGCATCCACTTAATTGATAAGATGACCTCGGTCTTTTCTGGAATCAGGAGGAAGTTAATAATGCTAACAACCATTACTGACTTTTTCCTCTGTGCTGACATTTTGTGCCAAAGAATAACATGCACGAATTTACTGAATCCTGGCAATAATTTGATTAGGTGGAAGATAACAGATATGCTCACTCTGGTCTTGCAGACGAGGAGCGAAGACTTGGAGAAGTAAACTGATTGGACCAGGGTTATGCAGCCACCGAGCAGCAGCGTGAGGCCCGCGCTAACCCGGTATTCATCTTTGTAATCTTTCAACTTTCAACACAGTACTTGGCTTGTCAATTAAAAAAAAAATCTTGTGAATAAACACACACATAATAAGATAATCAAGGCCATTTTCCTGGCTGCTTTACTCGGTACTAAGATCATTACATTCACACTGGCCTCTTAGATGCTCAGGACAGACCACGGACCCTGCAAAGTGGTGAGACAGGTACCCTGTGGGCTGCCAAAGCTTTTGACATGTGAAACCCACTTTGTGCATGTGGTCCTGCTCCCCAAGCGTCAAGCGCATTCCGGATCCCAACCCAGTGCGGTGTGCAGACGCGCAGGCACACCCCACACTTTCCACTGGGTGGTAAAATGGCTGACCCCAGTAGATTATCAATCACAGCACAACACCAAGGAAGCAGGGGAAGGATGGGCAGCATTCGGCTTAAGCAGCATGGAGGTCCCTGCCTTCAGATCTGAAACCCAGCAACCCACTTTGTTTATAATCTGCATGGCAGAGGTCTCTTATCTTCAACACCAGGAAATCATGCCTGTATATGCACAGGGAACAGCTTCAGATCTGAGTGTATTTTTAGAACAATGAGCCTGGAAAAGAAAAGCAGCAATGCCTGTCAAAAGATGGATAATAGGAAAGCTAACTACTTGGGTCTGGATTTGTCAACTATTAATCAAATGTCAAAAGGAAAAATATCAGGAGCGCCCTCATTTCCATGCTGGGTGCGATCCAAGGGGGAAACAGCTTTGCAGCCCAAGCTCAAACAAACTGCCCACGACATCTGAGGGGATGAGCTACTAATTTCAAGCTCAGCTGAACTAACGGATCACCTCTGTGGCTCCGATCTGTTCAAATATAATAGGCCCATGTGTGGGTAAAGAGAGGAGCCGGGCTCTGACGGGGATGAAATGAACGAGCCCGTGCCAGTCCGTGTTCGTCCAGGGTTTGAAGGCACCAGCTGGTTCTTTGATGGGCTGGGATCCTACTGCTAGAAGGAAAGTGGGGAAGTCAGCCAGTAAATGAACCTTGAAACCTGGTCCTGACTTCTCACGCAGAGGGTGGTAGGGGGAGGTGGCACAATTAACATGAAAAGATCATTCTGGGGTGAAAAACTCTCTTCGGAGTTCAGTGAAGACGAGGCAGACTTACAATAAGACACACCATGCCTGAGTGCACAGACGTTCACATGACACATCCTGCATCTCGTGTCTGGTGTGTTTACATACGTCCCTCACGGGGGGTGCACACACACACACAAATACACCTCCAGAGCACAAGCCCTGTGAGGGCAGAGGCCTCCTCTCTCTTGCTCTCCTCTCATTTCAGTGCCTAGAACAATGCCTGGCACATCGCAGCTCCTCGGCTGGACAGGAGGATGAAGAGACTCGCGTAGTGGCCTCCCTCCTAGAGAAATGCAATTCATTTACCACCACCCTTAGTTTACAGAGGAGGGAGATGAGCCACAAGGAAACGAAGTCATTTGCTCAAAGTCACAGGGCCAGTAAGGTTTGAACGTCTCCAAGGCTGGTGCCCTCGGCCCTCATATACAATGGCCAGGCAGAAGAAGCTGGGAGGGAGCCCCCTTCCCCGGCCACCACCACACCATTAGTACTTGCACAACCAAAAGGGGCACCAGCCAGTCACCACCTGCCGGCACCCTGCATCCCCATGTGGGGCCTGGGGTTGGCAGGCGGAGGCAGGCCTGGGGGTGGAGACCAAGGGGCCTAAAAGCATTGTTCTTCCGTTGTGAGACCTGTGGAGCATGGACTTCATCTTTTTCAAAACAGGTATTGCATTGTTTGTTCCCTTTAGCCCCAGGATGGAAGGCTTATTGGATGATTTAAGACCTCCCTGCAAAAGACAGGGAGCCTCCGAGGCTGCTCAGAGATAGGCCTAAGGAGCGTGGTTTCAACGGAGTTGAGCTGAACCAAGCTGACAGCATTTACTGGCTTTAAGGAAAAGCACAGAAATTTGGGGTATGTGCTCTCACCTCAGATTCCTTTCATGTGTGAGAAGGAAGAGCTCCATGGTCAGAAAGGCACAGAACTGTAGAGGCCCACTGCATGCTGGGAGAGATCTCAGAGTCATCCAGGGCTACCCGGGAATTTCAATCAGTTGAGTGGGCCTCTGCCATGGTTGAGGTGGGGGCATGGCTGACCTGTTCTTTGTAAGCTAATGCTTACCCTCAGGGACCCTTCCTGGTTTACAACTTGTGGTATACTGACCCCTTCTCCCCCACCCCAAATCAGATTTTCTCGTTTGTTATCCATTGAAGTTCTTTAACTAGATGGACTTTGGGGGAGCTGGTATTTTTCTTGCATAGCCAGTTAACAGTGACACCTAGTGGTAACATACGGCGAGGTGCTACCCTACCCCTACCCCCCACCCCTCCCCCAAGTTGCAAGATTTATGCCCCTCCTTACAAGGCACATTCGCTAGATAAAAGCATTAAACTGGAATGGCATTTCTGTTCTTAGCATTTACAGCCTTGGTTATATCAACCACCCCCTGATCAATTTCCATTTCTAGAGTTTACAGCCTGGATGTAAAAGCCTGCCACAAAGGCTCTATTTAATATGACAAATTAAAAAAGCAAACACAGGCTTGGTCATTCTTTGGAGCCAGAAGAAGCAGACAGGAGGAGGAAAAGCCAACGGTAATGCACACAAAGAGGAACTTTCATGGAGCTGCTGAGCTCGTCTTGGTGCCAACGCCACGGAGGCTGCCCCTTGAGGTGCCAGCCCCCACCTGCCGGACCCACAGACACGTGAAGAGGAGCAGAGAAGGCTGTCCCCAAAAGTGCCACTCTGGCGTGTGGACTGTCTTGAGCCCGAGGCAATTAGCAGATTCGAGAACAATTCTTACTTCTCCATTAACTACCTGGAAGAATTCGAATAGGGGGCCTGGCCCAGAAAGAGGCTATTACCAGAGATCACTTTTCATCTGAATAAGCTATGTGTATGGCAGGGCAAATATCTAATTACCAAACATCTGCTTTTCTCAGGTCCGGTGACTCACCCTCCTCCCCGTGAAGCCCCAGGCCCCCCGTGCCATTCCTTAGCTCAGCATGGCAAAGAAGCCTCAACTGCCCCCCTTGACCTTGGGTCTCATGTTTTTATAAGGCACCCTTAGGTATGAAATAAAAAATGTGTTTTTCTCCTGTTAATCTGTCTTACATCAATTATTAGACCGGCCAAAGAACCTAGAAGGGTATGGCAGAAGGAAGCCTCATCCGCCCCTCCCACGGCTGCTCACCCGCCTTCTTTCTAAGCAGCCACTGGCCCTTACTGCTCCCTGGCCAGCCCTGTCACACGGAGGGCCACTCACTAGCTCTGAGGAAGCCAGGGCACCGGTGGACAGCTCTGGCTTTCACCCGCTCTTCTGAACACTTAGCTACAGGGTTCCCCCTTGGGCCCGGGCAACAAACACCACAGCCTTCCCTTCTCCCATGAGCCTGTGGAGGGAGTCAATGCCTGCTGCATGAAGAATAAACAGGGGCAGGAGAGGGCTGGCGAGGAGATGCGCATAGTCTGAAGAGAGATTCTGCAAGTCAGGTAGACAGGCCTCCCTTCTGGAAGGGATGTGGGGTGTGAGGAAAGAGGAAAGTGAAGGACAAACAACCACTGGAAGGTGCGGCCGCTCCCTGAGCCAGGGGACCTGGGGCTGAGAGAGCAGAAGCTACATGACCCGTAGGCGCGGGCACGGAGTGTTTCACTACCCCCCCTTCCTTCAGTAACGAGGCTCACAGAGAGAGCAGGTTTCCCTGCCTGAAGTCTCAGGCTTCTTTTTCCATTTACGGAGCTTATTAATTTCTGAATCAAGATGCCAAATCAGCTCCTGGTCAAGGACAACACTGGTTTTTGTCCTTGACTTCAAAATAAGTTTGCAGATGATGTGTTTGTGAGCCAATCAACCTTGCACTTCCTCCCCTCCCAGCCTGGCAAGAGGGAGGTCAGCTGACTCAACCCAGAACGGAATGCGCTAGAGCAAACAAGGCACTGCAGTCAAGTGGTCTGGCTGCATTTTCCTCCTCCAGAGGCACCCTGAATACCAACTCAAGGCTCGGCAAGCTCCAATTCCAGGTTTAATTGCTTTCAGCGGCACAAAAGAAAATTAGAAATGAAAAGATAATGAATGGCGAATATTAGCCTGTTTGATGGGTCTAAACTTGAAGGACAAGTGTGGGGTGGGTGTAGGAAAGTAGAATGGGACAGAGACTGGGAAAGTCAGATCTCTGTGACTCTTGGTTGTAACAGGCACACAGAGAATTCACTTCAAGATGAACTCATTACCTTCTTGAGTTGTACCTGAAATCAGCATGAGAGTAGCTGTAGGAACACAGCCCCGGGGAGGACTATTTTCACCCTAAGTTGGTTCTTTAAAGGAACAAGAATGTCTGAGGATAAGAAGCTGGTTGGGATGCGCCCCTGTGCTCGAGAACCCATGACTGATTCTGGGCCTAGGGGAAGTGACGGGAAAGTGACAGAAAGAAAAAAGGGAACTGGGGAAATCAAGAGCAAAAAATTGCAAAAGACAATAAATCAATTCAAAAGGATATTTCCATCACTCCCAGAGTGCAAGGTTTATAAGGCAGCAAGTAGCTTCCTCATTTCATAGTCTGAGCGGCCTTGCAGGCCTTCGGGGAATGAGAGGACTGCTACCCCACCAAGGAAGATCAGGGACTCATTTCTAGAAGCCTAAGAAGTAGGAGGGATTGTTGATTTGCTCTAGGACATGGGGCTGCACCGCCCAGGGTAGTAGACAGTGCCAGGCCAGGGAAGCTAACTTTTTGTTCCAGTAGCAGACACCTGGGGGATAGCAGGTCCACTCTGGCCCCCTGGCCCCAGCTCTCTACCCAGCTGGGGCCAGGGGGCCACAGTGCATTTTTGGTCTCAGGTGTGGGGAATGCTGCTGTGCTCAGAGTTTCAGCTTTTGAGAGAAATCCTTTGGGGCTCAAGGAACCAGGCATAGCTTCTTCCATTAGAGGTGGCATAGCTATTCATGAATAAGCAAAACTCTTGGAAATGACAATCACCTAATTTCAGAGTTGAAAAAGGCCCTTTAGACCATTAGTCCAGTGATTCTTTATGTTTCTTGGTTCACAGACGCCTATTATAATCAGATGAATGCTGTGGACTCTATCTAGAAAAAGGAATGTAAGTGTCTGCTTGTACACACCCAATTTTGTGTACAACATGTGAGGGTTTAGAACACCTGACGTTCATTGAGATGCTCTGTGGAGTCAAGGTGTGCCAGATCAGTAACCCAATGCTTATGCTTTGCAGACGAGGGAGCTGCGGTGTGGACAGGTGCCAGGGTCACTCGGTCACTAGAATAGGGCCAAGAAGCAGAGCTCTCTCCTACCAGGAGAGGATTCGTCCCCTTCGGCACGCCACCTTTCTGCTTTTGCCCCTTTGGAATTGCTGCTGACACTGCAGCAGAGGAAAAGGTTACTTGCAAAGAGAAATGCGTCTAGTAAAAATACCATCTCTAGAGTTGGCCCAGTTAAAGAAACCATCTTAACCCAGCAAGAAGAACGAGAGAAAAGAACAGAGATGCCTTGACTCTGCTCGCCATTAGCAAATCATCTATAACTTAGAGCAAACGTAAAGAGATGTGGGTGATCAAGCAGACGTACCTCCTGGCAGCCTCTTGTAATTTCACGGGCTGTTTGGCGCTGAGGTAAATCAAGCAGGCATCAGCCACTTTATTCAGGTCACCCTCACCTGTAGAGGGGAAAAAACAAAACAAGCATCGGCCCTCAGACTTCATTTGGGACAAGCAGGAAGCAACTGCTGTCTGGTGAACCTGGAACAGCAAGGCGAGATGCCCTGGGCTCTTGACTCCATCCCACAGGTCAGAAAAACACATCAAGATGGGTGGGAAAACGAGGCCAATGTAAGACTGAAGGATGTACACACGAAGGGAGAGGAGAGAGCCTGACTAGGTGCCTGGCGCCACGGTGGTGGCGAGAACGCGCACAGGCTGCGTGTCTCCAGGGGAGGGTGGCCGGTACCTACCGAGGTCCAGTCTCTCACAGAGGGGGCCCAGGCCCTGCAGAACGGCCAGCTGCAGCTTGCAGGCCAGCGTGTGCGAGTACACCGGTCCGGCCCGGGCGCTGACGGGGGCCTGGGTGACTAAGGAGCCAGCCAGCTTGGGCAGGATGTCTTTGCAGAAGCGGCTCCTCAGAAAGTCTCCACACTTGCCTCCCAGGGTACGCAAGACCTGCAGAGACAGCCCCGGGTCTGGTGACTGCACAGCACCAAGGCAGCACAGAGCTAAGGAATGGCTGGTAATTCAATTTCTTCTTGAAAAAAAAAAAAAATAGAATTACTGCTGTTAATTCCTTGCCCATGGTTTGTGATTCTGACAGTTATGAATTCGGAGGTCTCTGCTCCCAAGGCATGGCTGCTTCTATCCATAAATACAGATTACACGGGGAATAATTCAAAGGAATCTTGGGTTGGATGAATAATATGATTAATACCTTGATTTTCCTGCCTTTTTTGGTTAAAAAAAAAAAGAGAGAGAGAGCTTAAAGCAGTTCACATAGATCATCTCTCAACTCTTCCTAACATCCCTTGAGAAAAGACTTTGCTTTGAACTCTAGCTAGCTGAACAAACACAAACAGGGAGGCCCAGCTGCTGCGGCGCGCAGGCCCCGGGAGGGCAGTGGCTGGCCGTGGCCCCTCGACTGAGTCAGGGCACAGACCCGGTGGTCAGGGCTCTGCCAGAGCCCTTCTTGTCCCATCGCACCATCTCCTATGTACATCACCCTCGTCCCATCTTCCACCACAGGCGGTTTCTTTGCATGTCTCGTTTTAAACTTTCTCTAGCAGAACATATTGAAATGTTTTGCCCCGCTGCACAAGGCTGAATATACAGGATAATAGGAATTTCTTTAAAAATTGGTAAGCAAGGCATAACCAGCACAGAGAGTGTTTGCCCTTACTGCAGGGCCCTCAGCTGGCCTGCACAAGGCCTTCCAGGCCTCGGATGTCACCAGGGTGTCTGGGGGTGGAAAAGTAGCCTCAGTTACAGTGCACACATCTTTCTCTTTTTTTTCTTTTTCTATGCCTGCTGTCATCTCAGATTACCTATGAATTTCCATAAAAGAAGGCAGCACATCTGAATAAGATTTAGCAAGACCCTCCTCCTTCTCTCCTTCCCCCGCCTCCCTCTTCCGCTTTCTGTGTGTGTGTGTGTGTGTGTGTGTGCGGGCGCGTGAGATTTTGTATATTTTGCATTAGAAGAAAAAATTAACAATTTTATATGTTTTAAACGTAAGCTCCTATTTTGGTCCAGAATATGCTGAAGACTCTTACAGAAAACTGAAATACTTTTGCCAAGTGTACCAGTTGCATTCCTGGCTTCATTTTATGTCCCTACACATCTTTCTTCTTTGCTTCGTCTTGCTCGCCTACTCCTAATTTATGTTCGCTTGCCCTGGGAAATAGATCCCTGTAGGTTGCCTTAAGTGCTTTTCAGAATAAGGAAGAATATAAATAAATACACCAAAATACATGTGCTGATATAAGCCAAACTAAGGCAGGGAGAATAATACCTGATATATATATATTTATGGCTTTTAACTTTTCAAAGCATTTCACCAAATAGTCCCATTTTATCCTTGACAACAATACTATGAGGAAGGTGGAAAACATGCTTCTAAGGCCAACTTGAAAATGGGTGGTCATGGGCTTTGCCCAAAGTCACCTGGATGGACAGAGGATGACCACCGCTAGAACCTAGGCCCCTTCACCTTGACTCCAAAGAAAATGGGCACAAACTCACAGATTTGGGTTCTATCACTTACTAGCTGTGTGATCTTGAGAAAATCCCTGAACTTCTCTGAGCTTATTTCTTCCTCTTTCAAAAATGGGGAGAATAGTAGCTACCTTGCAAAGCTGTTGTGAGGAGATGAGCTCATGCGTGAGGAAGTGCCAAGCACACAGTGGGTGCTCGATAAATACTGGCGACCCTTTTCATCTGCTAGTTCCTTCTGCTTCTAACTCAAGAGGAGATGGACTTTTACTTTCTTCTTTGTGCCTTTCTTATTTTGCTATGATCTCCTCAAGGATCAGCTGAAACAAGCGCAAATCCCCAAAGACACAGCTGCGCTCTGTGCTGACTGCCCCCTGCCCCCCGCACGGCTGACAGGGTGGGGCGTCTGCCTACCTTGAAGGCTCTGAGCACCACCAGCGGGTTGTCATTGGTGAGTCTGTGCACAAGTGAGGGCCAGGCCCGATGAGCCAAGGGAAGGAGCTGGTTCTTGTGGGACTGCAGAACAACCACACACAGATCCAACACGTCCAAGACCTGAAAGCAGAGGATGGGATTTCAGCAGAGTAGGAGTGAGTCACGGGAAGAGTGGGAGAGTGTTCCTGGACGTTCCTAGAGGTGGAAATGGCAGCAAGGAAGACCCAGAGCAGGGAGGGCTTGCAGGGCTTAGGGAACTAAAGTAGGGCTGCGTGCAGCATGACACAGGAGGGGTAAGAGGGGCCTGACCGTGACAGTGTCACGTTACAAATTTTTTATTTTGTACTAAGTGCAGTGGGGAGCCATCAGAATGGTTTCAGCAGGAAAGTGCCATGATACCATTAATGTCTGAAAAAGGTCATTCTGGCTGCTGAGTGGGGCAGGGGCCTGCGGCAGGTGAGAGATGCGTGCAAGCAGGCCCCTCAGGAAGCAGGCAGGAGAGGACAGGGATGCAGCCACAGGGTGGTGGCAGAGGAGGGAAGGTCTGAGGTCTGTCCTGGAAGTGTGTCTATGCTGAATATGTATATGAGGTGTGTATATGAATGTGTGTAGATGCTGGTGGCCCCCAATATTGGGGGCAATAAAAAGAGATATCCAAAGGGGCTGCCTGGAATCAGGCTTAGTCACTGAATGGATGCAGGCAGAGACAGGAGCTAGGGAAGGGAGGATGCTGAGAGGCTGGGTGATGTCATGTTCTCCTTCTTCTAGAGGTCAAGTAGGCAGCTGAGATACAGGTCCACCTCAGAAGAAAGGTCTGGGGTGGTCTGGATTTTTTACCCTCTCTGAGAATACATGTCCTGATCAGAGGAGCCTACCGGCCTGCCTCAGTGTCACTGGCAGGGGTCACGATGATGAGCAGTGCGGCCTTTCCTCCCAGAGACGGGCCGGCCTTCACAGAGCAGGGGAGGCACAGATGAGTCAGACAGTGAGGTCCGCTAACATCGAGCAGTGAACCCTGCTGGATGTCTACTATGTGCTGGTCACACTGAGACTGGAACAGTAACAAAGAACAAAGAGGGCCCGCCCATGAGGGGGAACAGGCGGGCAGGCAGGACAGGAAGAGAAACGTCGGCATATAGCAGACGGCAGAGCAGCCCACTGGAAACGGTGCTGCTATCACTGGCTTCGCATGAGTTCTGTCACTAACTGGGGAAGTTACATCAGACGCCATTGATTCCAAGACAGACATTTCCTTCTTCTGCCTCAAATGTTCATCTCCTTGCCCTTGCCCCTTTGCATGGCTGGCTCCTTCTCAGCCTTTAAGTCTTGGCTCAAATATCACCACATCGGGGGAGGCCTTCCCCGAAGACCTGGCTGAAATCAGGGCATAAGCTCCGTCTTCTTCAACAGGGTTTGGGACCGAGTAGGCTCTTAACGCGTGATCACTTGGATGGGTGAATTACTATTTTCTATCACAGAATCTGCTTATTACCTTCAGAGATTTCTTCACCTTCGAGGTGTGTGTTTGTACATTTCCCTGTGAGAGACAGGAAGTTCCATGAAGGCAGGGATGCCTGCTTCACTTCCTTCTATACACCGTCTGCCTGACCTGTAGCAGCCCTCAAAAAACACTGGGTGAATGAACGAATGAATGTGTGTGTGCCATAACTGATGCTAACTGTTTCGTATTTATAATCAACAACCCAGCAAGGCAGGAACCGTCACATCCATTTTACAGAAGAAGCAGAGTCTTAAAAAGGTGAAGTAACGTGCTCAAGGTCACAGAGACAAAGCCAGGATGTGAACTCAGGTATGTAGGTCTGACTCTAACGCTGGTGATCTCAGTAACTACGGTGTGGACACAGCTGCCACAGAGCCTCCATAAATGGGAAGACACTCAGCTAATGTATCACCCAGACATCTACAATCAAGCCTCACATATAGCAGGCACTCAAAGAGTACTTGCTGAATGGAACAAGAGATATATGCTAAGAAATGTCTCCGGGAAAACGAAACAAATTCCACAAAGCACAGACCCTGAGATCTGAGATGATCCTGGATCGGGGTTTTGTAGCAGGGCAGCGTGCTCTCTTCGCTAACAGTAACTCACTGAGGCAGCTGTCCTTCTCACACCTGCTCGGGGGTGGGCAGGACCAGGCCCTTCCCTGTGAGAGCTTCTCCCAGGTGATTCTGAAAGCCCTGTCCCCACGCCCACCCGCCCCGCTGTCAGTTTCATTATTGCACGGTTTAAGTCCTCGCTGACGGGGCTGCTGCTTGGGGAACTGCCAGCAAATGAGGAAGTACAATGAAGAACTGTGGGTATTTTTCCAGGGATAAACATGGAAACAGAAACAGAGATAGGGGCCAGAGTCAGGCTTGGAAGAATGACTGCTTCCAAGGATTAAAACCTGCCTCCCACATTAAGTCACTTCAGAAAATGATATCCTTTCCAAAGCATAGGACTTCCTTTCCCTTGGAGAGTCAACAGATGTCCAAAACTATGTGGTTTTTTAATTCTACAAAGGGGACTTGGCTCCCTTTTGGCATCTGAGCTGACACAGAAGGACGTGAGGCTGTCACCCCACAGATAAATTCTTCCCGATGCCTTCTCTTGGCCACCACACATGGGCCAGGAGATAAGGGCAGCCTCTTGCTCACCCGTGCAGTCACTGCTGCCGCGCAAATGCAGGGAAAGGGCTGCACACTGACCTTCAAGCGGATTTTCAGATTTGCATCCGATAACAAGTGGACGCAGCGCTCCATCACATGTGTGGCTATCTGGATCTGCACTGGCAGCGGTGGCGCCACATCGGGCCCAGGGTCATGCTCGTCTGCCTTTGGAGGCTCCGACTGCTCCTCTGGAAAAAAGCATAACCAGGGACAGGGTTTTATGACAGATGCCCCACTTCAACACGATCTCCCAGCCTCAGATGCAGGAACAGCATTTACAAGGGAAAATGTCTAGGAACTGATCCTAAAGAAACCATATAAAATTTGGGTCAAGCTATGAGTCAAGGTAGTCACCAGAGCATTAACTATAACGGCTAAAAACCGGGGGTGGGGTGGGGAGAACCCCTCCATGGCCACTGAAGGGGGAATAATTATATAAGCCATGGTACCTCCCTATAATGACACATCATGAGGGCCCCCAAATTTGTTTACTGAGGGCTTTAACAACAAGGGAAAATGTTTATGAAAGAATATTGTGTTAAAAAGAGAAAAGCACTATATAAAATTGCATGCACAGTGGGAGCACTATAAATTTTTTGCATAGCAGGAAGGACAACGAAATACTAACAGAGATGGGGTCATGAGGTCGTATAGGATTTTAATTTTTTCCTGTACCTTCAGTCTTTTTTAAAATTTCCATTAATAAATATTTCAAATAAAAATGTAAGAGGGCGACATTCTAATTTGGAGCCCTGAGGCTGGGCAGCTCCCTGGCTGGCCTCTGCTCTGACCTTTACCCTTTCTTTCTTCTTGGTTCTTTCTTTGACTAAGAGGCTCGTGTGTCTCCTCACCAGCCTGTGAGATCTTTCAATGGCCAAGATCAGGCCTTAGTGATGTCTATGTGAGAGATACTAGCAGGGCAGCTTGGCGCAATACACAGGGAAGGGGTTTGGTCAAAGGAGGTCAGTTCAAGTCCTGCCTGCACACCTATTAGCAACCCTCTCATCCTACATTACTTCATCTGGAAAAAAGGTATAGAGCACGCACACCTCATTTGCTTGTTGGGAGTTAAATAAGATGAATGTCACCAGCTATTAGCATTCTTTCACTGCCTAGAGTGCTGTGTTGCACATGATAGGTATCAGTCCGTAAATTAAAATAACGAAAAGACCTGAGAATTGCATGAAACCCAGGCCAAAATCCCTACCCTGAAAAATCTTCCTCTACTTACAGCCCCCAGCTCTGTACCCACCTCCAGCCCCCATTACTAGCTGTGCTCATTTCCACTGAGCTGAACGTTGTTTCCTTCACTTCTTCCCATTTCTGTTTCCTCTGCTGGAAAAAACAGAATCTTATAGCAGAGGCCACACCTGTCTCTACCAGATGCTGAAAAGATAAATGAAAATGCATTTGTAGATTGCTTGGATTTCTTGGAGAAAGGGACCTCAGATACACGAGGTGCTTTCATTGTGGCTAAAACAAAAAACACATGTCAAACCAACATCAAGCCAAACATTCTTTATAATGCCAAGTGTGTGGTGTGTACTTGATGAATGATAATTGTAAGAATGATAAGGCTGTGCTTTTCTTCCCAGAGGAGGATTTGTTGTTGGAAATTCACCTATTGCACAATGTTATTTGAGGGATGTGGATTTTTCTGTTACTGGGAGAAAGGTTGATTCATTCAGTCTGCTCCTAGCCAACATCAACTAGAACCAGAAGATCCTAATCGTGAAAGAACGGATTCACAGACAATACCAGAATTTCAAACAAGAATGGCAAATCCGGATTACGGGGGATCATGATGCCTCCCCTCCCTCTGGGTCTCCAGGTTTTGGTGTGGGGTGCAGGTCAGGAAAAGAAAGATTGGGTTGGCTTAAGAAATAAAACTGAGAAGAAAAGGCCTGATAATAGACTTCTGATCAGAAAACTGTCCTCGAGGAGGGCAACGACTCTGTTCCACATAAATCATTACCCGGGCTCTGTGATAATTCCCTGACACACCAGAGGAACTGGTGGTAGGTAGTTGCATTGAACGACTATTTCCTGTTATCCTGGAAGTACTGGTTTCAGTTCACCAGTGTCTCCTCGGAGTGGAGACCACCAAAAAGGAAAAAGAATCCTGCTCAATTCCAACCTAACAAACTAATTTGGGACTCAGTTTGATTTAGGATAGTTCTGAGACCACCAAGCTCATTATGACTTGGCATTTTATATTTGCAGAGGAGATTCTAACAATTTATTAATCCTTTCGTGACCTGAAGCTCCAGATTGAGCTTGTGAATAAAACAACAGGCCGGGGCTTCAACTAGCCTGAACTCCCTTCTCCTTTATCATATAAATAGGTAAGAAAAACAGTGAAATCTGCCCCCCACGAATAAATAAATGGACAAAGCATATGAATAGACAATGGGCACAAGAAAAACATTGTCAGGAACGGAACATAATAGGAAAATATTCGACCTTGCCTGTAATCAAAGAAATGCAAAGTCAAATATCAAGAATCATTTTTCACCTATTAATTTAGCAAGAAGTGAAACTCGTAATGGCCAGTGTTGGCAAGGTTGTGGTACAACCAGTGTTAATCCCGCACTGCTGAAGGGAAGGTATAAATTGACACAACCTTTCTGGAAGGCAATTTGGCAAGCATAAAATAATGTTCATATCCTTGACCCAGAAATCCCACTTCTGGGATTTATAAAGAAATATGCAAAAAAAGGGAAAAGGTCACGTGCACAGAATCATCCACTGCCGTACTGTTTATTAGAGTGAAAAGCTAGAAGCAACCCGAACTCCCCACAGGGGAATGGATACTTAGTAGCAGCTATTAAAACATTAATTATGAAAACTCTATAGCAACATGGAGAGTTGCTGATTATATAACTAAGTGCAAAAAGGGTATAATGCATTTAAACTGTGGCTGTGACCACATACAAACAGGTCTGCGACAAAAAAGAATGGGATAAGATGGCACAAAAAAATGAGGATGCTTCTGTTGGGCACGGTGGGGTGATGAGTGACTTTTCTGATTTCCAAACTTTCCGTAATGAGATCTCGTGCTTATACTAATCTGCTTCAAAAAGAAAAAACTGGCTAAGTCAAAATAAATAGTTACCTTCTTCATTATCGAAATCTGAGACATTTCCATCTGCCACATCCTTTTCTTTGAGGTAGTCCAGCAAAAATTGTTCAATGTCTTCTGCTGTGGTGGAATTCCCAAGTCCTTTCTTAGGAGCTGCTGGTCTTTGGCTCAAATGACTTCCCTCCTCCCCTGCACTCTGCTCTTGGGGTTGCCCGAGGTCACCTGTGTCTGAGAACCACTGGGCTGAAAATAAAGTGTTATAACAATCACCACAGTCATTGACAATAGGCACTGGGACTCTAGGAGTAGAATAAGCTCTCTGCCGTGGCCTGTGTGGCCCCACACGATCCGGCCTCTCCAACCTTATCTTCCAACTAGTCCCAGTTGCCCCATCTTCCCATTCCTCCAATGTGGCAGGTGCTTTCTGACCCCAGAACGTTTTGCATATGCTGTTCTTGCTGTCTGGAGTACTTTCCCCACGACATCAAACCTGGCTAATTCCAATTCACCTTTCATGTCTCAATACACATAGAACTTGCCTGGTAAAGCCATCCCTTGACTTCCCAATCCAATTTAGGTCCCTATAGGCTGTCTTATATAGTACCGTCTTCTTTCCTTTCATAGCAACTCAGCATGATTTGTAATTACATTTATCTTGAGTGCACCATTTAGTGTCTGAATCTCCCACTAGACTCTATGCTCCACTGATCACCACTGGAATCCAACATGCCCAGCATGGAGTGGGTGCTCAAATATATGCTGAACGAGGAAATATGCTACTGGAGAATACATATAAGTGACAGAATTCTGAGTACAGGATGCACACTCCTCATTGGAAGAAGACACGCTCTACAGAGTCTTGGAATGGACACAGCCCCTCACATCTGTATTTCTGATAGAAAACGCTGGCACAGTCTCTCCAAAGCTTTTCCTTCTTCAGGATGCTCCAATATTTCTGATATGACGCTGCAGAATAAGCCTGAAACATCACTGAAGCGGTGGTTTTCAAACTGTGCCTTGAGGAGCCCTAAGGGTTCTGCAGGAATGTCTCGGGGCCACAACAGGGAGGGCCCCAAGAGACAGCATGCTACAGGGGGTGGGCCCAGGGCTTCTAACTCCTCTCTAACCCAATGGCTCTGATTTCAACTATTTTTGTATACTGGGGTTCCCCTAGGGCTTCAAAAAAGGCTCTTAACACTTAAAGAAACAACAACAACCGCCCCCCCCCCCCCCAAGCCCCAGTGTGAATTTTCACCTTTTTACACACAGCAGGAAAAATGCCTCCGATAATCTCTAGCACCTGCTAATCTCCTTTCTATCAAGGAGCATGTGCACAGAGCTGGAGGAACAGCAGATGGGAGGAGCCAGGGCCAGGCAAATGGTAACAGCAGACTGCAAATGCTGGGTTGAGAGTCTTCACTCTAGAACCTAAACGTCCTATATGTAGGGGATCAATTATGCCATTTCTTCAATGCTCCATCCCCAGACATAAGTCAGGCCCCAGTATACTCCCAAGGGATTGCATTCCCAATGAGTTAGAATCAGGACTTAGCATTTACAATGCTCGAAGTAGATATGCTGCAAAGATCTCTACAATTAGGCTATTACCAGACATTAAAGTCTTGGCTTACAAATGGCTTTTAAACATGAAAAGAAGCTCAGCCACACTCTTAATATAAATTAAACTATAATAAGGTGCTATTTTTCTCTGATTGGATAAGCAAGGATTACCAAAAAGCTCGGGAATATAGTGGAGATGAGGGTGTGGCAAAATCAGCACTCGGCCACACCGCTGATAGGAGTTGAAATTGGTGCAACCTCTTGGTAGAGCAGTTTGAAACTCTCCATCCAAAACTTAAATGTAGGACGCCTGGCTGACTCACTCAGTGGAGCATGTGACTTTTGATGTCGGGGTTGTGAGCTCAAGCCCCACAGTGGGAACAGAGATTAGTTAAAAACAACAACATCATCAAAAACCAGATTAAATGTACTGTCCTCTCAGCTAGTACTCCTCCCTAGGAATTTACCCTATTGATACACTCAGACATGTTCAAATTGACCTATAAAGATATTCCTGCAGCTTTTTTCTTTTTTTTTTTCTGGTGGTGGTGGCAAAAGAATGGAAACAATCAAAATCGCCACCAAGAAAGGACCATTTGCGTAAACTGTGCGCGGCCACACGACAGAATCCGACGCAGCCGTGAAAACGAGGCGGCAGCCCTCTCAGGGCTGCGGGGCGGCACGGACTCTTTCTCACCTACAAAGCTACCCTAGTCTCGTTGCTCTGTGTCATCGACCAACTGGTAGGTCGTGCTCAGCAGTAACTGAACGGAGGGCTCTCGCCCTCACTGTGGCACCTAACGCTTTTTAGCCAACGGCTGTGAAACACTGGTATTTACAGTAACTCCGTTTCCTAAAACATGTGCTGGGTCCTTTGAAGACTTTCTAGAGGTTCTCTGAGACTGCGCTTCCACTCCCATCTTAACAGAGTGGCCATCAGTTGGGTCAAGATCTCAGGGTCATGAGACGGAGCCCCGCGTCTGCGGGGAGTCTGCTTGAGATTCTCTCTCCCTCTCCCTCTGCACCCCCCCCTTCTCTTGCTCTCTCAAAATGAAATAAAAAATAAAAGTGTGGCCATCAGTGAGACAACTCGAAGACAAACAGAAACGGCAGCACGCAGTGCCTCTCTGATTCGTGCACGACGGACCAACGCTACTTCAGGGCTGCTCACTGTTCCACATGCAAGTATATCTGGGGTGATTTCAACATTCAGGAAAGCTATCCCCCATTTTGCTTCTTTCCCTAGGATGCCCTCAAGTCAATGTTAACCATCCTTGTTTTTTTCTCTACGGTGGAGACCCTTTCTCTTCCGCTTCAATTAAAAAGTAAATAAAGCGCTACACGGATTTCTCCTCTCTAGGTGACCAAAGACATCAGCAACACAAGACAATTCAATTTTCAAGGCCCCAACTGAGGTATCCCCTGAGAGGATATATTTAATAGGCCTTTTCTCAATGCAGTTTTAAAATCTCAAACTGACACGTAATCTAGTTCCCCAACGCACTAAAGGTGGAAGTCTGGGCTAGCTTTGGACCACGGAAGCTGTCAGTCCCAGCAGTGCTGCCGCAAGGGCAGGAGCCCACTCCTTCTCGGTCACCGCTGATGTCCCAGAGACTAGTCCACTCCAGAGACTTCCGAGTGGTGGAAATAAAATACAAACTCCTTCCCTTGGTCCACAAGGCCATGCCGGGTTTATCCACGCCCTGCCTGCCAGCTTTATCTTGTATCACTCTCTCCACAATGGCCGCTCTCCCAGGCCCTGAAGTCCTTTCTTCCCTCCATATCTTTGCACCTGTTCCTTTGGCCTGAAGGTGCTTAAAAAACCATAAAAAGGACAGGACAGCTCCATACATACCGAGGGGCCCTTCTCAGCCTTCAGGTCTCAGCTCTCGTGTTGCTTCCTCAGAGAAGCCCTCCCTGATCACTCTACTTTATGTATCCTAGCCCTGTTCCTCTCTTGCATCAGGTTGTCTAGTTTCTTCATAGTGCTTATTAGACTCTGAGATGAACTTGTTTAATGATTTACTTGTCATCTCTTTTGCAGGAGCAAGAAAGCTGCATGAGTTGATTTGTCTTGCTCACTGCTATATCCTGATTACTAAGCACAGTGTCTGACACATGGCAGCCACTCTTTATTAAACGAATGAATAAAAGAACATTTAGATGGCCTGAGAATGTTCATGAATGAATGAATGAACACTGGAAATGGTACCAAGTACAGGGCAGACGACAGTCCCTGTTCTAGTCGCCCTCCTTGCTGTGACAAACTTTCTTATGTGATCTTGGCTTTCTTGGCTGACAAAATGAGGTCAGTGACATTTCCCCCTACCATGGAGGCTATCAGTACTGAGATAAATACTAGAGATATGGTCTTTGGATAAAAGGAACTCAAGTTCCTAACACAGCACATTATTTTTTTCATTCCAAGACTATCTACTTGAGAGATTCTTTTTCTTATTGTCCAAAATGTTGCCATTTTAACACCTCCAATAGACACCCAACAGGTCGTCAAAGCGAAGGAGAGAAACTCAAACCACCTTATACTAATTAAAAGGTTAAAAGAAAGTTTCTAGACCTCTGTCCAGCATGGTAGTCACTAGCTACCTGTGGTTATTTAAGTTAAAACAAAGAATTCAGTGCCTCAGCTACACTAGCCACATGCATCTGGTGGCTACCGTAATGGACGGAACACATATAGAATATTTCCATTATCACAGAAAGTTCTAGTGGACAGTAATGCTCTAGCTCCTCTGTGGACTGAGTAATTCCTGTTACTCCTGTTCTCCATTAGCACAGATACCGTGAACCCCATGTATTGTCAGAAGCAGTTTGGTACACTGGAAAGAACAAAACTGTCATAAATCCTGACTTTACTCCTTATTACCTGTGTGACCCTGGCTAAGTCAATCTCAGTGAGCCTTAGTTCTTCTTTTCTGTAAAATAAAAATGATGTTTACATTTAGTCTGCAGGGTTTATGTCCCTGACACAGAGCAGGAGCTCAATATATGGTAGAAGTTATTAAAAGTATATATATATATGTGTGTGTGTGTGTGTGTGTGTATATATATAAAAGCATTGGAACCCTGGCATAACATGTAGGGCTGGACCGACAATTATTCAAGTAATGTCCTCCATAGCATAACTACACACACACACAAAATAACAGGCAAACAAGGGTACTAGGCCTTCCCCCAAATTAGCATTAAAAAGGGCTCTGAATGTACCTAATGCTGCCAGCAGGGCATGCAGGACACCGACAAAGGAAGTAGCTCTCTTATCATAAAATTGGTCCAGAGTGGCCAAGACATCCTGAACCACATCTGCCACCAAAGGCAGCAGGCTAGCATCCGAGTTCCACAGCATGACTTCCAAGACCTTTGGGGTATGCGGGTGCAGAGACAAATGACGCAGATTTAAAGAGATCCCATTCACCAAATAGTCTGAATTTTGATTGATCAGGTGCTGCAGAGAGTCGTAGCCACAAGCGTGGCAAATGTCCATCATGGCGCTGGTGGCTGCCTGACTAATGAGCAGGGTTTGGTCCCCAGCCTTCTCCAGTACTGGATAGAGGGCTGACATCAAGAGCAAACGAAAGTCTTTCCCTAGTGCGTACGCAAAGCGGCCAATCCCTTCCAACTGGATGCATATCTGCCAGATGTTGCTGTTCATGGAGCAGATAGTGGGACTTGGCTGTGAGAAGGCTGGAAAAGATGTAACTTGGCAGGTGTGTGCACCAGATGTGATGGCCTGGAGGCCTGACTGTTTCATTGTTAGCTCCTCTCCCACTTCTTCAGATTCTATACGAGTGATCAAATACCAGTTTTCCTGACTTGTGTATTCTTCCAGTATAGATGTCACGATCTCCCTCAGTTCCTCGGGGCTTGTCTTAATGTGGTTTTCATGAAGATTCTCCACCTCCAGCCCAGCAGCCCCCACCACCAGCTCATTCAGGATCATGGCGGCTTGCTTCCGGTAAACCACAGATTCGCGGTACAGCTCCATAAAGTGATCCACGAGCAAATACAGGTCCCCGTAAAAACCAAGAAGCTGACACAGCTGCTGCAGGAGCAGGAAAAGCCTTTCGTCTGCGAAGAAGCGGAAGTATCTCCTCTGCATTGGGCTCCATGGCTGCGGAGCCATGGTCTCTGGAGAAGCGCTCAGATGACCAGAATTCCAGCGCCGCTCTTCGACGACTTTGATGTCAGTCACATCTAATTCTAGCACTTGGATGAGCGCTTTGGAAAGGCGCTGAAGATGGGCCACAGAGTGGAGGACAAAGTTCACTCTGGGACCCAAGAGTTTCAGATAACCGAGTAACAAGGAGAGTGTAGAGAATTTGCCCTGATCGTCCTGGGAGTTCATGAGGCGGGGAAGAGACGTGGCGAGGGAATGCAGATTTTCTGACAAGATGTCAGCAAGGGCTCTGTTGCCGACCACGACTTTCTGATCTGCAAAACGTCTCAGAACTTTGTTGCACTGGGCTTGGACTTCGGGACTCTCATCATTTACTAGACCCACCAAAGCCTTCAGAAGGGGTCCAGCTGATCCAACCAGGGACTGACTGCACTTCAAAAGAAGGGCCTCGACCAGTTCGATCAGTGCCAGCCTCACCTTCCAGTGTGGGTGGACTGAAACACACTCACTTATCTTTTTAATAAGGATAGTCAGCTTGTTGCTGGTGTTTTTTACCCACCTGGCTTCCCTGTGAACCATCAGCTCTGCGACTCTGTGCTCTACTGCAGGCTTTGGCTGGACCTCTGAGATCCTTTCGAGCTGTTCATCGGCCATAATGAAACTCACTGTCTTGTAAAAGAGCTTCAGGGAAGACACGACAATTCTGTGCCCTTGTTTAAAGTCTCCTGTGATCACCCTGGTCAGTGCCGTTGAGATTCCAGGTAAAAAAGAAGCAAACAAATCCCCCAGCTGCTTTTGCTCAAGCTCATCCAAGGACCTCGGATGGTCTTGACAGTCGCACTGAAAGAGTAGAACCTGTAAACATTGTAAGGCAGCAATTTTAATTTGCTTTGATTTCTCCTGTTCTGCTAGGTCCAACAGTAAAGATACGGCAAATCCTAAACGAGGCAGGATGGGGGGCTCGTAAAAAGCCAGAATGATGTCCCCATAAGCCGAGTGCATTAATGTGCTGAGGCCCCGGATCACGGCCAATTTCAACTCCTCGGACACAGCGGCGGGTTTTTGGGAGTTGGGCGAATACAAACAAGCAGAGAGTTCCGAGAAGAGCTCCTGGAGAAGTTCTTGTTCCTTCACACATGTCGAAGAGAGGACAAATGTGAGGCATTCCACCACGCTCTGGATCAAGCGCTCTCTTTTGGGACCAGGCGTCTTCAGCGTAAACCGCAGAGGGAAGAGGACATACTGCTGCAGCTCCTGGAGGGCAGAGTCACTCACGGCTTGTAATTGCGCCTGCAGGTGCTCCACGTTCTCCACCGTCTGCGTCTTTGTGAGCTGAACACAGACCGGGCGTAAGGCGCCAAAGGCCTCCTCGGGAGTATCAAAAACTGCCATTGCGCAGCGGCCTTCTTCTCACTGAGGAAGCATCCTGTGGGCCGGAGGAAGAGCACTTTTCAGTAACGGTCAAGCTCAGAGCAGACAAAGTGAACCTGCATTTATTCAGTCAACAGACATTTAGTGGGGGCCTACGTGCCAGTCACCGCACAAGGCGCTAGGGGAGCGATGGAAGTGAAGAGAGATGGCTGTTCTTCTCAGGGGTCCGCAGTCTAGTGAGGGAAGCAGCCGGACAGCCACAAGCTAGGCTGCTAAGAATTGGGCCGGGTCTGTGCTCGCAGTCCTGAGGGAGCGTGGGAGACCTCTGCGTCAGAAGCCTGGGAAAGCCAGTGTAGGTTTCACAGGAAGAAGATGCATGAGCCAGGCTTGAGGGAGGAATCATAGGGATCTGTGGGCTATGTGAGTCTGGATCCTAACCTGTAGTAGAAATGGAGAGCCAATGACGGTTTTATCTTTTTCTTTTTTTTTAATTTAAAGATTTTATTTATGAGAGAGAGAGAGAAAGAGAGAGCGTGCACGCTCAAGAGCTGGGGGTGGGGGGAGGCAGAGGGAGAGGGAGAAGCAGGCTCTCCACTGAGCAGGGAGCCCAACACGGGGCTGGATCCCGGGACCCTGGGATGATGATCTGAGCTGAAGGCAGACGTTTAACCGACTGAGCCACCCAGGCGCCCCAGTTTTATCTTTTGGAGGTTGAGGTATAACATTTACAGCATAAAATGCACTAGTCTTAATGTACAGCTCAGTGGATTTTTGTGATGTAGAGATCTATGTAACCACCACCCAAAACAGACAGAGAATATTTCCAGCACCCTAGAAGGTTCCCTCAAGCCCTTTTACAGTTGATTCCTATCACCCCTGCCCAGCGGTAACCTCTATTCTGACTTCTATCACCACGATTCATTTTGTCTGTTCCTGTCATGGACAGGTTTCAAGCAGAAGTTGATAGGATCCACTTTATGCACTGAGAAGACCCCCTGGCAGCCAGAGATATGGGAGAAGAGTCACAGCTGGGTGACTAGGAGGAGAACAAAACAGAAGGGAGTTGCCAGAGAAAGGGGAAAACCAGTAGCACACAGAAATCATGGGAGAAGATGGAGTCCAGCACGATGGAAAGATGGACGGCAGGCAGGCAGTGAAAGGAGATAGGTTCATACGTGAGTGAAGGAACTGAGCAACTTAATACCAGAATCTCTTTTCTCTGTGAGGAGAAATTCAAAGTCATGGGCTGACAGTGAACAAGAAGGGGGAGGGCAGGGTAAACAGAGGGCTTGAGGAGAGAAATAAAAGTCTCAAATATTCTCTTTGGGGAAGCAGAGCATGCTGGGAAGACATAAAAGTGTGGCCCAAGGGTCCTGAGGACTGAGCTGAAGCTGGAGACCATAAATGCATACAACCATAAAACGTTGGAACTGGAGGGAGGTTAGGGATCGTCTAGTCTGGTGGGGTCTGTCAGTCTGTCTGTCTCTCCCAATCTCTCTCTCTCTCTTTTGGCTCAGTTTACTCGGGGCTTCTGAACAGATGATGCCTCTTCCTGTCCCCAATTCAATGAACACTCCAGAGCCGCACAAACTATAGGGCTGGCAGGCAAGTGGTGCCTGGTGCGTGTGGGTAAGACTTGCTCAGCCCAGAGAGAGTCAGTGCCGGATTTTCCTCCTGGGTCAGGAGAGGGCTCCAGGGCAACAATTAGGCTCTAAAACCCTGGAGAGAGTCTGGTCCACAGAACCCCATGGCCTTCTGCAAGGAAAGGCAATACTGGTCACTGTGAGGCTTGTTGGGGAGATATCCCTTGGTCTCCGTGACCCCTCAAGAAGCTGCAGAAGTGAGAAAGCTCAAATCTGCCCTATCTCAGGCTACTGACGCCAGAAGGCTTGGCCGGGGATTACTGCCATCCCATTGCAGCGGCTCACACACGCATGACCCAGAGGCTGCTGTGCTGTCCCCTGCCTGAGGTACTGTAGTTGGAACAACAGAAGGGAAGGAAGATAAGCACTTCATGGGACCCAGCAGTCAGAGGCAGGAAAAGCAAGCAGAGCACTCTCTCAGGTGGTGAGTCTTAGATTAACAAAACCACTAAGGACCACAGACAAGAACTTGAAAAATAAGAGCAATAAAAAAGTCTGATCACAAAGTGAATGATATCTCTTTTAGAATTTTAAAAACATTATTTTCCACACTGAAAAAGCTCAATCGGTGGGATTTTTTTTTTTAAAAAAAAAAGACAGTTAATTCCTGAGATCCCATTAGTGGCCTGGAAGATCAAAAAGAGCCACTTTACAACTCCGAGCAGAAATACAAAGAGACGGGACTCGTGAGACTTGGAGAACCAACATGTAAATAGCTGGGAATTCTGGAAAGAGAGAAAGGACCAGATGGAGGAGCTAGAGCAAATAAACAACCGAAACATTTCCCTGAGCTACAGGAAGATTTGTCTGGAGACTGAAAAGACAGAAGGACACACACCTAGTCGCACTCTGGTAAAATTCCTGTACGCTAAAAGAGACAGGAAAATTATACATGCTTTTGGGAGGAAACAAACAAATAACTAAGAAGAAGACTGGCTCTGGCTTTCTCTTCTGCAACAAGGGACACCAGAAGGCAACAGAATAGCATCTACTGACTGCAGTTAAGGACTGTGGCCCCAAAACCCTGCATACAGCCGAGACAGTCACCAGTCAGATTGCAAGAGCAAGGGCAAGTTGCAGAGAGGGCGTTATCCACACACCCTCCCAAGGAAGAGACTTGAGAAAGGGTTCCATTCAAACAAACAAGTTGAAACAGAGACCTAAAACGAACAAGTTGAAACAGAGACCTAAAATGGGAAGATGAATGAGGAAGGAAACACTACTATGATTTTTTTCTTCTTTTAGCATGGAAAACTTATTTCAAATAAAATGTTTAAGTGGAAGCCCAGCACACAAGGTAGATAAAATCAGAAGGTCCCGCTGAGGCTGGAATGAAGGCAATGGCCTGGGGCTCTACCTCTCTCTTATTCATCTCAGGAGCTTCAAGAAGACCACCTGGGGCCCCCTGAACTATGCTCTCAGATTGTATGACACAAACTGCAATAGAGCTAATGAAGTGGGAGCACAAAATACATCCAAAACAGAACTCTGCTCGCTCGTCAGAGCCCCTTTGGTGATTTATGGCCTTCACCTGAGCTAGAAAGCTGAGCCTCGCTTTCCTCCACCTCCCTCTTAATTCCACCATTCTCTTAAATTTCAACAATTCTACCCATCAACATCTTCCAAATCTGTCGGTGATAACCACCTATTAAACGTTGAACCGACTGTAACTGTTTCCTCGAGAGCCCCTGGCCTCACGTGCTTGCCCTTCTTGGATCCACATTTCACAATGACATATAAGTAATCTTTCTAAAACAAAAATCTGAACACTTTTCGCTGCTTAATATTCTTCAACTGCACTCCTTAGCCCACCTATTCACCACAGCACACAGGGCCCGTGGCTATCAGGCTCCTGCCTATCTCAGCAACCTCAGCTCTCAGGGCTTCACCCCTTCCACCTGAAACTGTAACCATGTAAAATGACAAAACTTACAATTTCCCAAGCAGGTGGCACTCCTTCGCATCTGCTTCCTTTGTCCTGTTTCACATTCACCACTGTGCACACCGCTGCTACGGAACTTTGTACGCTGCATGATTTTGCATCCGTCTGTCTTAGCTACTTTAGACTGGGCAATCCTACACCTTGAACCTAGAAGGGCATCTGGCACATGACAAGCACTCAAAAACATCAGGCCCCTTCTGCCTTGAAGTTGAATGTGATAGGGTATTGGCAGGCTAATACTCCTGCTGACAACTAGAAAAAGCCAGATGAATTACAAAAATAATTTCTTACAGCATAAATAGTTGTGGAAGCAATGACAACTAGGTGGATGAATACTCTAGCCAGGGGTGAATGTTCAGTGAGCCAACAGTCGATAGCTGTTTCTCTTGCTTTGTTATTTTATTTTATTGCCCTTCTGCATTTGTCGACTCTGACATGAGCTCAGGGTTACAGCGTGGCCAAGGCCAAGGGCTGTCACTGAGGAAAGAGAAACCACAATGCTGTTCAAATGTGGTTATGTGGGGGTGAGGGGCGACAAATCTGCATTTTTTAGAGATCTCAAAACACACGGCTTCTGGGAGAAGGCTGCTGCTGGGGGACAAACGGGTGAGAAATGTCCAAACACATGAAAGAGATCAACCCCACAGATTTAAGGAGCTCAGCAAACCCAGGTTGGCGGTACAAAGACAAACACACACAGACATATCACAGTTGAACTGTTGTAAACTGAAACTAAAAAGAAAAATCTTAAAAGTAACGGAGCAGTAAGACTGACAAGATACTTTTCCACAGAAATGATGAAATCCAGGAGACAAAAGAAGGACATCTTTAAAGTGCTAAGAGGAAATAACTAGCAAGCTTGCATTTTATACCCTATGAAACCAGCTTTCAAAACTGAAGGTGAAATAAAGATGTTTTTGGATAAAAACTAAGTGAATTCATTGCTATCAGGTCTGCACTAAAGGAAAATAATAAAGGGAGAAAATGAACCTAGACAGAAGCATGGCTATGTAGGCGGCAATGAAGAACAATGGAATATACCAATATAAAATAATACTACCCGTACAAAACAATAGTTATGTCTTTCGCAGTTTAAGCATAGACAGAAAACCAAAACGCAATAATGCACAAAAGGTGTATGGGAGGGGGTGTAAAAGGAGTTATGTGTATTAGAAGTGCAGGAGTATCAGGAGGTGGTACAATTAACTTGAAATTTGTAGGGTAAGTGCCAAAGAACTGTAAAAGAATATATACCTAGTAAGTTCAGACAGAGGTAAAAATGGGATAACAGGCATTTTTTTGATTTATCCAAAAAAAGGTAAAAAATGAGAAAAACAGAAGCAAAACCCGTGGGTCATAAAGAAAACAAATAATAAAATGGTAGACAGCGCACTGAAACAATGATTATATTAATGCAGACTTTCTCAACAGTGGCACCTTGACATTTTGGGTTTGATAATTCTTTGTTAGTGGCAGGCTGTCCTATGCATTGTAAGATATTTACTAGCATCTTTGGCCTCTGTCACCCAGATGCCAGTAGCACTCCCCCAGGTGCAACAACCAAAAATTTCTCCAGACACTGTCAAATGCCCGGCGGAAAGCAAAAATGGCCCTTGGATGAAAACCATTGGTATAGTCATCAAAATCCCAACAGGATTTTTGTAGAAAGTAACAAGATGACTCTAAAATTGATATGGGAATGCAAAGTGCCTCAAATAGCAAAGACAATCTTTTTTTTTTTTTGGTAACATTTTATTATTTGATAGAGCGAGAGAGAAAGAGCACAGGTGAGGTGAGGGGCACAGGAGAAGCAGACTCCCCACTGTTTAGGGAGTCTGACGTGGGGCTTGATCCTGGGACTCCGGGATCATGACCTGAGCTGAAGGCAGATGCTTGGCCGACTGAGACAATGGAGCTCCAATCTTGAAGAAGAGAAATTAGATCAGTAAGTTGTGGTAGTATATATAAGTTCTTAAACCATCTGATTTCAAGATTTACTGTACAGGTACAACAAGTAAAGTCAGTGCATTATTAGCATAAAGAATGACAGACAGACCTGGAACAGACTAGCCCCCTCACAGATCCACGTACCTCTCAAAGGCAAAGCTGAAATGACCTGGTGGAAAGAATAGTCTTTTTAATAGAAGGTGCTGTGTCATGTGGCTATCCATATGAAAAAATATGTATATCTTAATTCCATCTGACGCTGGATTTAAATGTGAAATGTAAAGAAAATGTAAGAAAACAGAGAAGCGCATCTTTGTGATCTTGGGGTAGGCAAAGATTTCTTACAGGATACAGAAAAGGGCTAACCATAAAAAAAAAAAAAAGAAATTGGATTACATTAGAATTAAGAACTTCTATTCCTCAAAAGACACCATTAAGACAGTGAAAGGACATCCCATAAAGGGAGGAAAGATGTTTACTATATATCTGACAAAACACTCATATTGATAATATAAGATTTTTCATAGGGGCGCCTGGGTGGCACAGCGGTTAAGCGTCTGCCTTCGGCTCAGGGCGTGATCCCGGCATTATGGNCATAAATCATTAAGAAGACAACTCAGCAAAAACGTGGAAAAGGACTTGAGCAGACACATCAAAAAAGAGGATGTCCAAATGGCTAATTAACATATGAAAAAAGACACTCAACATCATTAGTCAGGAAAATGCAATTTAAAAACCTCAATAAAATATCATTACACACCCACCAGAAGGGCTACACTGAAAAACAGGAGAAAAAAAAAGACAAAGTAAATGCTAGGTCTTAGCAAGGAAATGAAGCAACTAGAACTCCCATTCAGTGCTGGTAGGAGTATAAATTGGTACAACTGCTTTGGAAAACTCTTTGGCAGGATCTGTTATTCTAAAGGTAAACATACGTATGCTCTTTGACCTAGTAATTCCACTCTTTGATAATTACCCAACAGAACCAACAGAAATGCATACATAAATATACCAAAAGGTATGTTCAAGAATACACTATCCACAATTGCCCCTGCACGGAAAACACCTGAATGCCCATCTCCAGTAGAATGGATAAATTGTGGTATATTCTCTCAATGGAGTATTATACAGATGAAGATTTACTGCAATTGGAGATCTTCAAAAGAACAGGTTATAGACTCAGAAATATATAAACCAGCTTTTTGTAAGGAAGAGAGTATACCAAATTGCTACTTTGACATGACTATAAAAGGCAATCATATACCTTTATGGGATGGCCATGAAATCACACTTGTGTGACAATATGTCAATTACAAAAGGAATTGTTTATAGAGATTTAGAGACTTGGGAGTCCCAGATTCTATTCCTATAAAATGCAACCCTGATTATTTAAAGTGGTGCTGCAAAGTCTGATGTTTCTATAACTGACGGCACCAGGGGCGTTCTGGCCCACTGGGACGAGGCATTCAGAAAGAGTGGATTCTCTGGCTGAGTAGAGAAACCCACTGTGGCAGACGGTGACTGAATAAACATAAGCCTGAATAACCAGTTCTTGATTGCTGATGGCCAACTACACCTTTCCTAGCTCAGCATACCCAGACTGTGGTCACGGAAAGCAGTCACTGGAGAGGCAAGGGAAGAGATCCGCAATCATAGTACATGGGTGAGCCCGTTCCTCCCACAGCTTCTCCCCATTCTCCCCTTCTCTCTCTGCCTCATCACAGGGATGGGCTAGGGACCATCCCTAGGCCATGGCGTACAGGTGGTGAAGACAAATGGGATAATCTGCACAGGATAAGGTGCTATACCTTATAGACACTTAAAGGATAAAATGGTAGATCACAAGGCACTTAGAATATCATACAATCAGGAAGTGAAAAAGGGAGAAAAAAAGAAAGAAGTCCAAAAGACATCTGGAAAAAGAATGGACATCAACAGTGAAGTGTTCATGGAGGGAGGGGGATTTGTATTGGAATTCGGGGATTACATGTTTGTGGCTGTACAGGAAGTCTGCTCAAGGTAAAACAGCTGTTCCAAGCAAAGGTCAGGAGAAAGAAAGGTCAAAGCATCTTATCTATAAATCTGGAGACAAGACAGAGATGCCATCACAGCAAGTGAGCCACACTTCACCCAGCACTGACATTCTCATCACTGGGCCTTTGCACTTGCCCTTCCACCATATACCCTCATGACTTACTCTCTCATCGCTTTTAGGGCTTTGCTCAAACATGAATTCTGAGTGAGCCTTCTCTGATCACTCCTATTTAAAACTGTAATCCATCCTCACTCTTCCCCACCCTGGCACTCCCTATCTCCTCTCCCTGACTTTAAAGTTTTCCTCCATAGCACTTAGCACCATCCATCAAACCAGATTATCTACCTGTTTATTTTTTGTCTCTCTCTTCTCACTAGACTACAGGCTCTAGAAGAGTGATAATTGACAGATTTGTTTACTGCTTCTGGCACACAGCAGGTATTCAATAAATGCCTATTGAGTCAACAGCCATGTTCTAAGGTCTGGTTCTCTCGTTGGTAGAGTTTTAATATCACCTATGCCTGAACTGAATTCTGGGTAAAAACTGCCATCCTCTTCTTCTCTTGGGGTAATTACTACAGGTAGTTGACATCATCCTTTATGGGAGGATCTAGTTAGATTCATTCTTAAGGGGCAATCATAGCTCTAGACTTTGGCTAGGCTACTTTTAGGCTATTTTTAGGAGAGGGACAGAATAAGAACACACATGTAACTATCTGCATTCGAGTCCTCACTCTACACCTGGCTATGTGATTTACATGAATCACAATTTCTTCAATATAACATAAACTTGGTACACAAGACTTTTCTCCAAAAGTTCTAACTTTGAATAACCAGCATAGGGATACAAAGACTGGTTTAGATTCCAAAGACAAAAGTTCAGACATAAGAATTGCCAATACAAGTTCTTGAACAGAAGGAAGAGAATTAATATTTGTTGAAAAATACCTCACCAAATGCCAGGCATGTACTAGGTATTTTATGTACATAAAAATTCCTCAAACACCAGCTGAGTAACACAAGGCTCAGAAAGGTGAAGTGATGCCGGGTCACACAGTAAGCGATGTCAGAGCTGGAATTCACCTCAAGCCCGTCGGACTCCAAAGGCTGTATGCACACTTTCCACTATGCCAGAGGTTCCCCCAGTCTGTTTATCAGAATCAAGGGGGAACAACGTAAGAACAGATTCCTGGGCCCCACTCCCGAGCTACTGAATCAGAATCTATTTTGGGGTGGGGGAGATGGTAGGTATGCTTGTGAATCTATTTTGAAAGTTTGCAAGGTCAGTCTGATGACCAGCCAGGCATGGGAATCCCACACTGTACACATTCTACACAAACTCTGTCTTCTGAAGAATAAGAACCAGGTGATGAAAGGAGTACTGTTCAGGATCCACCCAGCAGGAGCGTGCAGAGCGTGCGGGAGGACTACTGCCCTGGGTGAAAGTGACTGGTTTATTTGTGCACCTCTCCAACTGAACAGTATACTTTTCCCGTGTTACAGCTTTACTTGCGATTTTTCCCAGCATCTGGTATGGTGTCTGCCAAGCAGTTCCCACTCCCTGTTTGTTTAATAAATGAGTAAAAGAAGCTGGATAAGCATTAAACCTCCAGTATACCTGAAATTTTGTAGCTTCCAACTCATTCTTCTTTCTACCTAGAAATGTTTTCTTAGCACATACTATGTGCCATGCAGTGTGCTAAGCTCTTGACAAGGAAAGGGAGATGCAATGTTAACTGGAGGGTCTAGCCCTGCAAGGAAGGATTATACAACACAGCACTAAAAAGTATACAAAATAGAGGTGGAGGAGGGGAATCAAGGGGACTTCCCATAAATCCTTCCTGAAATTACTTCAGGCTCATTTCATTTACAGATGTCCTCTACAGAATATTTGTGAAATCGTGCCTCGTAAAAACACTAATACTATGTGTCTATACCTTCTACTAGGCAAGAAGTTTTCTGGTAGGCAGTGCATTCTAGAAAAGTGGTTCTTAACTTAGAAAAGGGTGTACATCAAGAATATACACTCCTTTCCCTCACCATTGGGGTAGTGTCAGAGGAGGCCTAGCAGACAGTTAGGACTTTCACTACTGTCCTGTGATAATGAGACCACCCTTACTGCAGTGCTGTGGATACCAAGTGGGGAGCTGGAACTTTCACTTCTACTGGGAAATAATGAGGAGCCCTTCCCCTTGGGTGTCAAAGGAGGCTGAATGAAGACTCTGGACTTCTACCTATACTACACTTGGTTTTCCTGCCAGAGTGGTGTCAGAGAAAGCCAGCTGAAACAGAAGACTTAAATAAGATCCAGAGTGTCAGAACATAATGCAAAAATGTCCAATCAAAAATCATTCATCATACCAAGAACCAGGAAGATCTATCTCAAACTGAAAGGAAAAAGACAATCAATACATCAAACACTGAGATGACAGAGATGTGAGAATTATCTGACAAAGTTATTAAGGCATCCATGATTAAAATGCTTCAAGGAGCAATTATGAACTTGCTTGAAGCAACAGAAAGAATAGAAAGCCTCAGCAAAGAAACAGGAGATAGAAAAAATGGAAATTTTAGAACTGAAAATTCAATAACAAAAAGGTCAGTAGATGAGCTCAAAGGCAGAATGGAGAGGACACAGGAAAGAATCTATGAGCTGCAAAAGTGAATAACAGAAATTACCTAATCTGAGCAACTGAAAGAAAATAGACTGAAAAGAGCCTTAGGGACCCATAGGACTATAACAAAAGATCTAAGAGTTCCAGAAAAAGAGAAGGAAAAGGGTGGGTCTGAAAAAGTACTCACAGAAATAATGGTTGAAAACCCCCCAAATCTGGCAAGAAACATAAATTTATATACTCAAGAAACTTAGCGAACCCCAAACAGGATAAACCCAAAGAGATTTACACCAATTATAATGACATCATAATCAAATTTCTGAAAACGAATGACAAAAAAAATCTTGAAAGCAGCCAGAGAAAAATGATACCTTGCTTATAGAGGAAAACAATTGGAATGACAATGGATTTCTCATCAGAAACCATGTATGCCAGAAGAAAGTGGCACAGCAACCTTCAGGTGCTGGGGAAAAATAAAAAGAACCGTTAAGACAGAATCCTATACCCAGCAAAAATGTTCATCAGGAATGAAGTGGAAATTGGGACATTTTCAGATAAAGGAAAACAAAGAGAATTTATCACCACCAGCAGGCCTGCTCTAAAAATATGGCTAAAGGAAATTCTTTAAACAGAAAGGACACATTAAAAAACAGGAATATTGGAATGTCCAGGAGGAAGAAAGAACATGGTAAGTGAAGGTATGTATAAATATAATAGAATTTCCTTATTCTTTTGAGTTTTCTAAATTGTGTTTGACAGTTGAATTAAAAGTTATATCACTGTCTGATTTGGATCTAAATGTATATGTAGAGAAAAGGCTTAAGACAACTACATTTTAAATAGGGGAGGGTAAGGAGACATAAAGGGAAGTAAGGTTGTTATACTTCATTAGTAGTGGTAAAGATAAGTTATGTACAAATAATGTAATACCGAGAATCATTAAAATGGTTCCAAAGAGATACATTCAGAAATACTACAGATAATAAAATGGAATTCTAAAAAAATTTTCAAGTAACCTATAAGAAAGCTGGAAAAAGAAAACAGAGAAACAAAAGCAGAACAAACAGAAAACAAAAAATAGAATGGACGATTAAGCTCTAACATATCAATAATTATATTAAATATAGAAGGTCTAAATATACCAACGAAAAAATAGAAATTATCAGAGTGGATTACAAAATATGACCTACCTCTATGTTGTCTACAACAAACTCACTTCAAATATAATTATATAGGTAGTTTGAAAGTAAAAGGACAGACAGAAAGATATTATCAAGCAAACATTAATCAAATGCAAGCAAGAGTGGCTATATTAACATGAGATAGACTTCAGAGCAAAGAAAATTGCCAGAGATAGAAAAGGACATTCTATAATCATTAAAGGGTAAACCCATCAAGAAGACATAGCAATACTAAATGGATTATGTCAAGACACAAATCCTAAATACAAAACAACCACAAAATGTGTGAAGCAAAAATGCATTAAAACTGAAGAGAAGTATGGGTGGTCACCACAAGTACAGGTGGTGACTTCAACATTCTTCTCTCAACAACTGATAGACAGGTAGAAAATCAGCAAGGATAACAGAAGGACTCAACAACACCATCAACCAACAGGATCTGATCAACATTTAAAGAACACGCTAACCCACAACAGAAGAATACCCTTTCAAGGGCCCACAGAACATACACCAAGATAGATCATATCCCGGGCCATGACATACAGAATACAGTACCTTCAATCAGTGTAATTAATATTAATGGACTAAAGAAGAAAATCACATGATTGTATCATCTCATCTCTCAGATTTCTAAATGTTGAAGTCTTTGAGGACTCAGTCACTGGGCCTCTCTTCTTTCTTTCTGTTTATTTATTTGAGAGAGAGAGAGAGAACACGTGCGCAAGCAGAGAGGACGGGCAGAGGGAGAGAAGCAGGCTCCCTGCTGAGAAGGAAGCCCTACGTGGTGGTGGGGTTGGCGGCTAGATCCCAGGGCCTTGGAATCATGACCTGAGCCTGAACTGACTGAGCCACTCAGGTGCCCCAACCTTTCTTCTACACTTATTCCCCCTTATGACTCCCACATTTATATCTCTGTCTCTATCAGATCTCTTCCTTGAACTCCAGACTCATAAATCCAACTGCCTCTACCTGGATAGGCATTTCCTGAGAAGCCTCTACCTGGATAGGCATTTCCATCTGGACATGTACAAATCTAAACTCCTGCTTTTACTCCCCAAACCAGCTCTTTCTGCAATTCAGTAAATACAAACTTCCATTTTTATAGTTGCTTAGGCTAAAACCTTTGGGGCCACATAGACTCATCTTTGTTTTACATCTCATATCTAATTTGTCAACAAGTCTTGTTCTACCTCTAAAAGACAGAATCTCGGGGCGCCTGGGTGGCACAGCGGTTAAGTGTCTGCCTTTGGCTCAGGGCATGATCCTGGCGTTGTGGGATCGAGCCCCACATCAGGCTCCTCCGCTATGAGCCTGCTTCTTCCTCTCCCACTCCCCCTGGCTTGTGTTCCCTCTCTCGCTGGCTGTCTCTATCTCTGTCGAATAAATAAATAAAATCTTAAAAAAAAAAAAAAGACAGAATCTTCCCAGATTCCTATCCCTGGAATCCTACCTCTCCCACCACCTCCACCCTGGTCTGAGTCATCCTTTCACCTGGGTTATTACAACAGCTGCTCAACTGCTCTTCCTGCTTCCACCCTTGCAGCCTTGCAATTCTCTGCTTAACAGCCACAACGCTCCTCTTTTGCTCAAAAGCAGTCAGTTAACTCTCATTTCATTCAGAGTATTATCCTAAATTCTTCCTATTGCTTAGAAGTCCCCACGTGATATGGTCCATGTCATGTGGTCCCTGGCTACTTTTCTGAGCTCATTTCCAGCCTTCTGGTTCATATCACTCCAGCCTTACCATCCTTCTTGCTGTTCCTCAAAAATGCCAACAATGGTTTAACAACTGCACATGGTTTCCCTCTGCCTGGAACAACATTCCATCATACAGCATAAGGCTTGCTCTCTCATTTCTTTCAGGGCTCTGATGAAATGTCACCCTATCAGTGAGGCCTTTTCTGACCAGCATGTATAATAGACTCCTATCCTCCCACAAATGCATTCCTCAGCCTCCTTACCCTCCTTGACTTTTATTCAAGGTAGTGATCATTTTCTGACTTGTTTTATACTCGCATGTTTTTTAAATCTATCTCCTCTTGTAGAATTTAAGCTTCTGGGGACATAGATTCTTTTTGCTTAAAATAGTGCTTTTTTTCTTTTTTTAAAAGATTTTATTTATTTATTTGACGGAGAGAGACAGCCAGCAAGAGAGGGAACACAAGCAGGGGGAGTGGGAGAGGAAGAAGCAGGCTCCCAGCGGAGAAGCCTGATGTGGGGCTTGATCCCAGAACACTGGGATCACGCCCTGAGCCGAAGGCAGATGCTTAACGACTGCGCCACCCAGGTGCCCCTTAAAATAGTGCCTGAGACATAGTGCTCAAAGTTATTTGATGGAAGAATGAATCAGTGGCTCAGGAGTGAAGACTTTGGAATCAGACATCAAATAACCTTGATTTGACTCCTAGCTCTGTCATTTTCTATGTCCAAGTGAAAGTGGACAGATTCCTCACCCATGTTTTACATTTTCTCATCTTTCAAATAGTGATAATAATCCTCATCCCACAAAACTGTTGTAAGGATTAAATAAAACAAAGCATGTAATGTGCTTAATACAAAGTGACTTGGTGTAAGTGGTCAGTATATGACAGGGCTACTTAACATAGAAACATGGTCTAGATTTGGACTCAAAGGCCCTAGGTTACAATTATGACTAGATAATGACCGTGTAATTTTAGGGCATTTCAGCTATGAATAAGGTGGTGGGATGAGAAAAATAGGTAAGATGCAGTCTTTCCCTCCAATCTTAGTTATGTGATCTTGGGTAGGTTGCCTAACCTCTCTGTACCGTTTCCTCATTTGCCAAATGAGAACAACATAATAACTACCTTACAGCTTTGTCATGAAGATTAAATGCGTTACTATGTGAAAACGTCTAGCCCATAGCAATTGCTCACTATGTTGGCTACGATTATGATGATTATGATGATTCTAGTCTGAAAGAGGAGTGAAGGCATCTAAGCAAAGAACTACAATATGGCGCAGTGAGAGAAACAACAGTCATCAACTAGAAGAATGTCTCTGGAGTTTGCTCATAACTGGTTAAGTTCCGCGATAATCAGGAAATTTTAAAACTGTTATGTCTACAATAACCTAACTCCCTACTACCAACCCCACAGCAGTTGGAAAGACAAATTTCTCTAATGATGTGGTAACTGGAATATAAAACTTTTTAAAAATAGGTAAAGAGGTCACAGTCTCAAATAGTGTTTTAAAGGAGGTCAATGGAACCCATTGACTTCCCTGTCCCTACCCTCAAAAAAGTTAACATTGCTTAAAGCTCAGAAACAAATAGACCCCCCCCCCAGAGGTCAAGGGCAACATGTAATTCCCTGAACGAAGCAACAAAATTAAGGGCACAACGGTGTGTTTTATGGCGGTGCTGTCACAGACTAAACGTCAGAACAGGACATTAAAGGGTGGTCCTGGAAGTTGAGTGGGAGCACACCAGGTGAGAAGGAGGGGAGGCGTCACCTTTGGAAAAAGAACAGCCAGAGCCAAAGCATGAAAAGTGCACGTGGGTGGCTTACCAAAAGGAAGCTTTTGGTGGGGGACAGCCAGAGAGCAGGACGTGTACGGAGAAACGTGCGGCCTGAGGCCTGCCAGATGAGGGAGAAAGCCCCCCCCCCGATCACTCAGCATCAGTGTCCCCTCGGGATTCCCCTCTAAGGGCTCCCGGTTGCTCGGTTCCCTCTTACTCCCGCCACTCTTCCCTTACCTCGTCTTCCAGCCTTTCCCTCACTCTCCCGCCTCCTCCGCCCTGCCGGTAGTGACGTGTAACTAGCGCGCCACACGGCGCCAGAAAGGTTCTGCCCGAGCGGGAGAAAGGGATCCCGGTGAGCCTCACTGCGCCTGCGTGCGGGCGCGAGCGGTCAAAGCGCCTTCCGGCGGCCGCCGAACTGCGCTTTCCTCCCTGTCTGTCGCTTTCGAAGTACCGTGAGCGAGGTTCAGGGAGGCCGCCGCCACTGAAAGGGCATTTTTCTGTAGTTCTGACACCTCCTGGTGCCCTGCTTCTCCGGCCCTTGCCCTTTGACCCTGCTCGCGGCGGGGTGAGAGGTCGGTGGCCATCTTGTGGCGGCGGCGCGGGCGGCTGTTACTGCGGAGACCCATCCCCTCCCCCTCCTTACCCTCCTGGCGGTCTGTCAGTCAGTAAAGAGACCCGCAGGCAGTCAGGTGAGGCCCCGGCCTCGTGCGGTCGCTCTTCCCGCCGCACTGGGCGGCCCAGGCCGCTCCCTGCAGGGCCCCACCGCCGCCACCATGTCCTCCTTCTCCGAATCGGCGTTGGAGAAGAAGCTCTCGGAGCTGAGCAACTCTCAACAGAGCGTGCAGACCCTGTCCCTGTGGCTCATCCACCACCGCAAGCACGCGGGACCCATCGTCTCTGTGTGGCACCGCGAGCTCCGCAAAGGTAAACACCCCCTGTGCATCCCCCTGGGCCCTCCCCCGGATTGACCTCTCCCCAGCCCACTCCCGAGGCTCCTCTAGCTTCTTAGTTGAGGCTTGCTTTCCAATCCTCTCATTGGGCTTCTGAGGTTGAAGACAGCGTTACCCAATTTCTCGGAGAAGGAAACTGAGGCCCGGGAAGGTTTAAGATGCTTGCCTGAGGTTCCCAGACTCCAAGTTCATCCAGCCCTTTTCCCCGCGGAGTACTCCTGACACTTGTGACTATTGTTATCTCGACAGCCTTGTAGAGGGCATTGGCCCTAGGCTGTCGTGTGCCGGGCGCTTTGCTGGGCATTTGGAGTAAGAACCAGAGGACTCTGGAGTAAGACTGCCTAGATCGAGTCCTGGCTTAGCCACTTATTAGCTGAGTGATATTGGGCTAGTTTCTTCATCTCTCTTTGCTTCTGTTTTATCATCTATAAAACAAGGACAAGGATGGTCGCCACTTACAGAGCCTTTATTCTGTGCCAGTCACTACGCTAAGACCTTTACGAATATCCTAGCACTTAGTCCTCAGAACGGCTCTGTGAAGTGGGTAGTGTTACCCCCATTATGGACCTGTTAAGGGGCCACACTACCTAGACCTTACCACTCAGGCTTCTCTTCTCATGCATCTTTCCTTGATTCTAGACCCTGCTCAGGATCTGACAGGCATTCATTGAGCTCAGCCTGTTATGTGCCAGGCACTGGGTTGGATGCTTGATAACATGTTGACTCCAGAGGCGGTCTGCTTGGAATTTAAGCCTAGGTTTGCCATTCACTGACCTCAGCAGCCTACCCTCTCTGACCCTCAGTTTCCTTACCTATAAAATGGAGGTGATGAAAACTGGTATTTACTGTGCCTTTAATTATGTGCCAGGTGCAGTACTGATATCTTTACATACATTGTCATTTTTTAAATTCTCAGAGTTCTCTGGAGTAGGAACTTTGCAGATGAGGAAAAATGAGGCTCAAACAACTTGCTGTGGTAAGGAGTAAACAGGATAATCCAAATGAACATCTAGTACGGTGTCAAGCACAGTATAGGCATTTCATAAATAATGGTGAAATGGGGCTACTGACTACTCAATGTGAGGCATGGTCTTTGCCTTCAAGTTGCTTACAGTCTGGTGGGGAAGGGTAGGCGCCTTCACAGCTGTTACTCTAATGATTCCATAGCAGAAAGCTGAGGAAATGGAGCTTAGAGTCCCTTTGGGGAGCCTCTGTGTAGTAGGCCCTGTTTGGTATAGGAAGTAACTTTACATGTGTTTTCCACTATCTGTGAGCTGGAGATCCCACCTAAGTGGTTAAGTGGTGTTTTCAATGCCTTAGAACTGGTGAGGCTAGACTACATCAGGCTAGACTACATCAGATACCAAAATCCAAGATTCGTTCAGGAGACCCGGTTATAGCCTTCTAGCAGAGATTCCCTGCTCCACAAATATGTGCTGTTCTGAGATAGGGGTCCCCTTTGGGCAGTTGGGGGATAGAGCCTGGAGCCCCCAGATCCTCCTCCTTGTACTCTATTTGAGTTATGGAAAATAATAATTTAGAGAGTGCATTCATCCGTGAAGCTCCTTTAACCCTAATTTCATATGATCCTAATTTCATGGAACTTATGTTTTAAGGAGACCAGCATTATTATCTCCCATTTTATAGATGAGAATGTAAAGATACGGAGAGATTAAGTGCTTTGTTTAGGAGCATATAGCTGGAGCATCAGCCCAGCGCCCTCTGATGCCAAAATTTGTGCTTTCAAGTACCCAGTGCCTCAGTACCCTTTAATAAGTGAAGGTGATCATCTGACTCCAACCAAACCCATAGCCCTTTTGTTGATTAGAATTAGTCACTATATCCCACCCCATCCCACACTAATTTAGCATTTATTTCATTCTTCCTACTTCTGTCTTTTTCACCAGATTTGTGTTCTGAGGGAGGGACTAGGTCTTGTTTCTTTGTAACGCCCATAGCGTTTAGCATGGTGCCTTTTAACACAGTTTAAAAATAGGTTAGGACGTCTCCAACGTCATTTCATGGTTGAGCAGAGGATCCAAACAGCACTACCTAATACAACTTTCTGTGAAATGTTTCATATCCATAACGCCCAACAAGGTAGTCCTTGCCACATGTGGCTGTTGAGCACTTGAAATGTGTGACTAAGGAACTATAGTTTTAAATAATTGTGCTAGTTACAATTCAAGTGTTCAATAGCCATATGTGGCTAGTGGCTACCATATTGGATAGTGCCAAGGTGGAGCGTGTTCTTCCAGGCATCAGGATACAGCTTCCTAATACCCAGGCTTCCTTCATGAATTGAGAATGTGCCCACACTGAAGTGGAAAAAGATTTTGTGCCCTTATGTTCAAATTGACTAGCGCCTTAGATTCTGGCCCACCCTGAGTCTTTAAAATGGACATTTCTACCTATGGTCAAGTCATTTTCCCTAAGAGGTTTATAGACTATCTCTGAGTCGCCTTCAAAATATTTAGAGGATTTAAAGAAATTGTTATCATTATTTTTTGGTTAAATACTACTTTTATTCTTGGTGGGTTATTGTCTTTCAACTTTCTAGGAATAATTCTTAACTTATCCCTTTGGACTCTGTCCTAGGTAGAACTTCCCTTCTTTATGGAGAATTTTCATGTAAAATGCTCTTAGATGAATATTTTTCAGTAATGCTTTTCTATTTTGGCCTGAATGCAGATAAATAGGCTTTTATTTTTTTTCCCCCAACTTTTTTAGATGTCAAAACCAGCTAAACAAGTTGAATTTTTTGGTCAACCAGTTGTATAAATTTTGCCTAATAACTATTCCATCCCATTTGGCATGAGCATAAGTAGGGGGTGAAAGGATCTATTATGTCGTATTGGAAAGACATCTGAATAAGTGAGTTGTCACCTGGGACTAGAGTAGAGGGTGTGAGTATTCAAGTGCTCTGGGCTTTGTCATATCACCTTTACACACGTGGTACTTATGTTGGCTTCAGGATGCTGGATGTAGAGGGATAAAATTTGACCCTAAATAAATCCCCATTGCAAAATTTGAGGATGGTGAAAATTAATTGGCATTGTAAATAGTGAAAACTTTGGCTCTCTTGCCTCTTGGCTGTCATGTTTGCAGCACTGAAAAATGTTTCATGTCTTAATTGTCCACATTGACATTTTATACAATGAATTCTGGGTTTTTTAACATAAAATATATGGCATTTGTAAAGTTTCACTTAGTCATATTTCCTTTCTTGAAGTTCTGTTGTACTTTTGAATCCACTAACTCATGGCATTAAAGACCTGGTAGTTTTACTTGTTGAAACAACCCAGAACAAGGTTTGCTTTAAAAAAAGAAAAGCCTTTGCCATAATGATACCTTTGTAGCAACAGTAGAATATTGTAACTATTGACACTTTTGATATGGTTTTGAATAATAATTAGAATAGTTAAAGATTAAATATTATCATAATTTAGCCATGTAAACTAGGTTATTACCAAAAGGTTAATACAACTTAGGATATCCATATTTAATTTTACGAATACTTTAAGTCGTCATTTTAAACTATTACATGCTTGTAAAATCTTGTTTTTAACTTGGGTTATTCTTCTGTAGCTACCTTTAAAAATGTCACATCTTATGCCTGCTGTATCAGAATTTATACATGCTGTGTGCATTTCAAAAGAAACAAGTGGTTTCTGAGAGGAATAGAGTAAGGACTAGCTTTTCGGGTATGTAAAGGTTGATAATAAGGCTTGCCTTGAGTTTTTCAGGTATTTTAGCATTGGAGAAAACTTAGTGTTTTGGACTGTCTGATTGTATTCTTATTTATTTCTTTTAAAAGAAAACTGGGACCAAAAATGATAGTGATGTAACTTTACAGTTGAGAAGTTATGTGCGTAGAAGCCAGGAAATTCAGTAATGTTCCCCCAGCACCTGTAACTCAGACATAGTGCGTGAGGTTTTTATGGTTTAATATATGATGCCATATAGAGTCATAGAAAATGCTACATTTAGTATGTATAAGAGAGAAGAGTTATGGTTTTTGTGGGAGCCATAATTTTGCATATCCAGAATTCAGACATCTTTATATTTTCAATAATAATGTAGCGTTAATATATATTTATATTTGAGATAAATATCCATTGATGCATTTAGAGATTTCTCTGGATTGTAAACTTGATACCATTGACTGATGATGATTGTTATTGGAGTGTTCAAAGAGAAATCTCAGTACAGGAGCATAAATTACAATAATCTATTTTAAAATTGAAACCTGGCTCAGTTTTTTCATTCTGCAGTATTTGGTAATTAATAATGAATTAAAAATGCTCCTCTTTGCAACAGAACAAATGAGAACCTTGGTTTTAAAATGTCTTCTTGAGGATATTGAGTGCTTATCCTTTAGGTATTTTCTTGGGATTATCGTTCTTTTTACCATCAATTTTTCTGGTTGAAATATCACAGAAATGAAGATGGCCCATTCTTATTTTGTTTAGTTTTTCAAACTTGTATTCTCAAACCTGTTTTCTTAGTGATATCAATAAGTTAAGTTGTTGTTTCAAACATAAAGGAACCCTGATCTCAAGTAAATAATGCTTGTCTTAATATCCTTTAGGAGTAGCTTAGGGCAGAAGAATTGTGGATTGAGAATTTCCTTGGTGTAAATTAAATTATCTTTTTTTCTCTTTTCCAGCCAAATCAAATAGAAAGCTTACTTTTCTGTACTTAGCCAATGATGTCATCCAAAACAGTAAAAGGAAAGGACCTGAATTCACTAGAGAATTTGAATCTGTCCTTGTGGATGCTTTTTCTCATGTTGCCAGGTATGTTTTCTGGTTTTTTTGTTTGGTTTGGTTTGCTATTTAAATGCATTACGCTTTCCTCCTTATTCTTTCCTTCTCTGGGAGAACCTTTGCAAATTGACAACTTCATATTTTACAGGGGTGTGCTTTACAGGGTGTTGTAGAGGCCAAACTACAGTTTTATGTTTTGCTGGGCCCTTAAGAACCGTCTCAGATGTGTAAACATTTTGATGCATTGAAGGGATTGATTCTAGCACTTGTAGAACATCTTTTCCCCTAGATCTATTCATTTATTGAATTCATTTCTTGAATATGGTGTTTTCCTTGGTTTGGCTGAGTTTTCTCATTAGTTTATGGTCAGAAAACAAAGCTAAGTAGTACCAAGAAACATTCCAGTAACAAAATCTTAATAGCAGGGTATTAGTTGGTTATGCCTTCATTTTTACTTCTTTCCTTCTAGATGTCTCGTTTACTAAAAATAGTGGTCATTATAACTGCAAAGATAATAATTATCAGTGTGGAAAGTAGATACTTAGGCTATATCATATTAAATCTCTGCCACTGTTGTGTTTTGTGAACAAGAAGACTAGAGCACAAAGCACACATGTAGCTAATATTACAGGAAATTCATTTGATTAAAACTTCTAGAAATCATTTTTATTTATTTAAAAACAAACTGCTTTTTTGTAAATACAAATTAGTTGCCCAGGACGAGCAAAAAAACCCTATTTTTCACTAGAATATTATTTAGTAAACATATAAGAAACATCTTTGCAAGAGGAAAGTGGGAAGGGCAAGAAAAGGAGACCAGTTGGTTAAACAAAATTGTTCTAAGATCTAAAGTATAAGTGAAAGGCCTCAAATGTGTAAATGAGTCCGGCATTCCATGAAAGATTTAAGAAGTTTGAAGGAATAAAATGAAAAATCCAAAAGAAAGAAATGATATCTAGTTTTCTAGAGATGAGAAAGATTTTTGTTTGTCACCTATGTAGCTGGCCCTTACTTTTGATGAACATGGACACTGAAGAAGCAGAATGTATTATGATCTTGAAACAATCCTGAATCCTTATAGCAGAGTAAGCTTAGAACAGACTGCTAGAATAGCTGTCTCAAATCGGAACCAGGCATTTTCTTGTTTTGAGGAGATGTAGTTCAGTTTCTTAGATTGTAGCTCTGCCTCCAGCAGTGTCCCAGTGACCTTGGACACGTTACTTAGCTTTTACTAACGCTTTAGTTACAAGTTTCCTAACTGAAGTTGTTGTAGGGTGGAAGTACACCAGTCTGTTTGAAACCACATAGTACAGTGCTTGGTCCCCAGTCTTTGCTCAGTTATGGAAATATGCTAAATTCTAAACTTTGTGAAGAGAAGGACCATTTCCTTTTTGTTCTTCACTGTATCCCGGGCACCTAGTAAAGTGTCAGGCACAGAGCTGTCAGCTTACATAGCTTTAGGGAATACCGTTTATGTAGCCTTGATGTGATTGGTGTCTCAGGAGTTGGGCAACACTGTGGTCTGCCCTGGCATAGTAAGGATTCAGTAAATACTTGTTGAATGAATTAATTAGGGTATAGGAAATTGACTAAAATAATTTCCTATAGGGATAGCACACATAACGTTTTTATTTAAAAATTGAACAATAATCGTTAACTGCCCTCCAAACCAGGAAAGGGTACGTAGAAAGGAGTAGGAAAAGGAGAATGGGCAATACTGGGATTGAAAATACCTTTTCTACTTGGTTTAACATCTTAAAGCCTATCCAGGAGGCTCTGTAAAAATGTCTTGGCAGATTCAGTGGCATTAAGGGGAAAGAAAACCTGGTCCTTTTCAATGAAAAAAAAAAAAAAAAGCTCTAATTCCGCCTCCCCCCCCCTTTTTTTCCATTCTTCTTGTTCTTTTAAGGTCCCTTTTGGGTGTTAGATTCGGGATCCTTGTGTTTCCAAGCCCTTACCTCCCACCATTGTTAGAACAGAAAAGTCTGCTACTCCACTTCAATCCTTATGTACCTTATCCATAATAAGAAGTACTCTGTGTGGTTTTCTGTGCCCAGTTGATGAATAAGGATAGTGGACCCATTAATATTGACCAGAATTGATTAGGAATCTTTTTATGGTAATTTCCTACCTCCTCCCTCATCCCCCTCCCCAAAAAAACTCCAAACAAATCTCTCAAGTCAGAGGAAGCCACCAAGTTCATAGGTTAGATTTAATTTGAATAGCAGTTTAATTAACTAGACTTTGGACTTTTTTCCCCACACAAATGCCTTCTTCTTTTCTTCTGAGTTTGGGGATAGCAGTGCACTTTGTTTTTCATTCAACATATATTTGAGTGCCTTCTATGTGCCAAGTACTGATGCAGACAGCAGAGGAGCAGCAGTGAACAAGGCAGGCAAAGACAAATAGATGAGGGGCGCCTGGGTGGCACAGCGGTTAAGCATCTGCCTTTGGCTCAGGGCGTGATCCCGGTGTTCTGGGATCGAGCCCCACATCAGCCTTCTCCGCTATGAGCCTGCTTCTTCCTCTCCCACTCCCCCTGCTTGTGTTCCCTCTCTTGCTGGCTGTCTCTATCTCTGTCGAATAAATAAACAAAATCTTTAAAAAAAAAAAGAAAGACAAATAGACGAGCAAGATACTTTCAGAGGGTGATAGTATGGATGTAATGAAATAGAATGACAGTCTGGAGTGGGATCTCTTCTAGTGTGGTTAAGGAAGGCCTCTCTAAGAAAATGACATTTGAGGTAATCATGGGAAGTAGGAATAAACAGCTATTAAAAAGAACCAAAGGTAGAAATAATCCTCACGTGTGAAGAGGATCAGATTACCACACTGAAGGCCAGTGTGGTTAGAACAGTTGTGTTGAGCAAAGGGAAAAGCATCAGTATAAGATCAGAGAGGTAGGCAGGTGCCAGTCACATACATCTTGTAAGCCTTGGGAGAGAGGGTTTTATTCTGATGGGATATCAGTGATGGGTTTTAAGCAGGGGAATGATATAGTCCATCACATTGTTTTTTTTGTTGTTTTGTTTTAAAGATTTTATTTATTTATTTGACAGAGATAGAGACAGCCAGTGAGAGAGGGAACACAAGCAGGGGGAGTGGGAGAGGAAGAAGCAGGCTCCTAGCAGAGGAACCTGATGTGGGGCTCGATCCCAGAACGCCGGGATCACGCCCTGAGCCGAAGGCAGATGCTTAACAACTGAGCCACCCAGGCGCCCCAGTCCATCACACTGTTAAAAGGTCCCTGTGGCTTGGTGTGGAGAATGAATTATAAAGGCCAAGGGAGGGGCAGGGACTTGAGTATGAAGGGTATTACTCTACTACAGGCTAGATATGACATTGGTTGGGACTCAGAGCAGTGAGAAGATAGTAATAGCTTCCAGATATCAAATGTTTGCTTTGTGAATGGATTTGCCTCACCTCTCCACGTAAGACTGATAGGATTTGTGGGAGTTGAGTGGGAACTGGTAGTGAAGGAAAAGAGAAATCAGATTATTTCTAGATTTTTGACATGACTAAGTGAATGGCTGCTCGTGCTGTTTGCTGAGATGAAGTTTGGGAAAAGATGTGGTAGAGGAAGTCAGGAGTTTTGTTTTGGCCGTGCTAAGTTTGAGGGTGGCTGCATATTCCAAGGGGCTGATGCCAGATAGGTAGGTGGATGAAATAGTCTGAAGCTCAGTAGGAAATTAATTTCTGGAGACATAAATTTGGAGTTATCACCATATACAAACTTATTTACTATTGTGTCATGGATTCCCAAGGCCACTTCCAGGTTTGGTGACTTGTTAGGAGGACTCACAAGACTCACTGTATAGTTGTGCCTATGGCTGTGATTGATAACAGTGAAAGGATACAGAGCAAAATCAGCAAAGGAAAAGGTGCATGGGCCGTAGTGCAGAGAAAACCATGTGTAAGCTTCCAGGAGTCCTCTCACAGTGGAGTCACACAAAACATACTAAATTCCTCCATTTTTGAGTTATGACAACATGTATGAAGCGTTGTGTACCTGGAAAGCTCATTAGAGACTCAGTGCCCAGGGCTTTTATTGGCGTTGGCCATGTACCCTCTGCCAAAATTCCCAACTCTCAGAAAGAAAAGGGGTATTCAGCATAAATTATATTGTTTGCACAAACAGTTTAGGCGCAGTAAACCACCCTGATTATCAGTTAGGAAATTGCAGGAACACTCCTGAAACCCAAGTTTCCAGATGCCAGCCAAGGGCCAGGCCTTTCTAAGGGTGGCAGTTTCAGGCTTGCTATGCTAATTCTTTTCTGCACAATTGGCAATGGAACATTTCTGCTCCAGTTTCACAGGAGGCTCTGTTGGAGGCGCTGGGGATATTTAGAAAGAATTCCTACCTTTAGTAGGCTTATCACAGGGCTGCTGTGCATGCGATCAGACGAAAACACACAAATTATAGTGGGTATACCAAGGAAGTGCTGTTAGAACTACAGAGGAAGGGGCGCCTGGGTGGCACAGCGGTTAAGCGTCTGCCTTCGGCTCAGGGCGTGATCCCGGCGTTGTGGGATCGAGCCACATCAGGCTCCTCTGCTATGAGCCTGCTTCTTCCTCTCCCACTCCCCCTGCTTGTGTTCCTTCTCTCGCTGGCTGTCTCTATCTCTGTTAAATAAATAAATAAAATCTTTAAAAAAAAAAAAAAACTACAGAGGAAGAAAAGACCCTCAAGCTAACTTGGCAAGGCCTCAGCTGACACTTCAACCAGCAATTCTGTGTGTATAATACAGTTTATACTTTTCAGATCAGTTTTGCAGTGATTGAATTTATAATTAGAATTAAAAATGCATACTAAGTTGTGTTTGATATAAGTTATACTTGCTTATCATTTTCTGCTTATTCATTGATTAATGGCAAGGACTTTTTTGGTGTTTTTTTCACTTAAAGATTTTTCAGTTTAGAATGGAGTTAGTGCAACCTGAAAAGATAGTTCTGTCTGTTATAAAACGATTTTATTGCTTTAGTTGTACCCAGTTCCAAGTGCTAATGGGACTTAGGTTCATTGGAGCTACTTAGGGCAAAACCTCATGAGTAAAAAGATTTCTTGACTGTTGTATCTGTAGCTTTGAAACTTACCCAGCGGAACTTTGATTTGCTCTATTGCTCCAGGAATTAGCCTGTCCTGGCTAATTACATTCACGAGTTAAACTAGAGCTCCTTTTCGGCTTTTGCCTTTAGTGTTAAAAGCCTTTTGAAAATGACTTTTGGTTATTACAGGTTTGTGTATCAGTTTCCATTGCATATAGTAATGTGGCTGAATCTGTACCCCAAATAGTCTGCAGCCATTCCCCCCCCCCTTAACTAATCCTTGGTAAGAATTTGTTGTCATGGATAGGTTTCTCTTTCTATTAAGTGAACAGATAATTTGCAGGGAACAGGTTATATGTTAAAAGTTATCAGCCAGTTAAGTTCTGATTAGTTATGAAATGATTATACTAGTTAAAATTTTTTATTTCCTAAGTCATACATTTGATCTCATCAGAGACTTCCCATTGCCTTCAGGATAAAGGCCACATACTTAATACGGTGTTCAGGGCCCTCGTAATCTAATTCCACTCTGTCCTTCCAGATTCTCTGCTATTTCCACATACTCCTTATATACTTAAGCCACCTGCATTACTCCCAACTTCTCCCTCTTCACCTTGTTCTTCTTTGGGGTTTCCATTCAAAGAAGAGGAGATAGCATGAGCAAAGGCACGTGCGTAAGAGGGAGCAAGTTCTGAGCAGAAGCTACATATGGTTGAGTGCCCTGGTTGGGGTGTAGAAAGGGAAGGGGCTGCTGGGTCAGGCCCTAGGCCTTGTTCTTTGTATTACAAGCACAGTATTTCATAAACCCCACTGAATGAATAGATGAGTGTTTAGCTGATGTCTGATACGAATGGCTTTGTTGTGGGAAGATGATTGTTGAAAGGTAACTAATTGTATGGCCTATCGAAATCTAACTAAAAATTTTCAAGAAAGATTACAAGGAGGCCAATATTGTGCCTGTTCTAGGATGGGTAGCAGTAGGGGGGAGAGGACAAATTGCTGCTCCTGTGGAAGTTGCATTCACATGACAGAATATGAACAATGAGTAAACTGAATAGCATATCAGAAGCTAAGTTGTATGGAGAAAAATTTTAGGGAGTAGGGAATGTAATTTTAAATAGGGAGATTAGGAAGGGGTGCCTGAGCCATGCCACCATGTAAGGAAATGTGGTTCCAGGCAAAGTAAACTTTAAGTGCAAAGGTCCTAAGACAAGAAGGCCAGGGTAACTGTTGGGGAGCGAAGAAGGGAGAGGCTAGGGGAGGCCAGAGTAATAATGAGCTGTGTTGAGAATGGCTTTGTAGGCTTTATTGGAACTTTGACTTTTATTCTGGGGAAGAATGGGAAGAACCATTGGAAGTTTTGAGCAAAAGAGTGACATAATCTGTCTTGACGCAACAGAATGTTTAAAGCTTGAGATTAGCTTATAGGAGAGTAAGGGTGAAAGCAGGGAGACAGTAATCAGGCAAGAGATAATAGTGGCTTGGACCAGCTTGACAGCAGAGGAAGAGGTGAGTTTGTTTCTAGATATATTTTGGAAGTGGAGTAAAAGTGTTTTTATCACCAATATCAAATAATTCAGTCATAGCTTTAAGTTTTATAAACTGCCATCGAAATTTTTTTTCCTTTTTTCCCCTTCACCTCTGACTAAAAAAAAGTTTGACCAAAAAAAAAAAAATTGTGTGTACCCTGATTTAGTACTTTGACCCCAGTGCAGTGAAATTTGCCACTAATATTTCATAAATGATGCAGTTTGACCAGATGAAGCTGACCCCTCACGTTACCTCAAGTGTTAACGTAAGTTTTAGAAAAGTGCCGTCAGGGCATACTTTCCTTTGTACCTCTTCCTTCTTGAAGTTCCTGTTAAAGATCTTGGCTTAGAAACTAAGGTGGCAGGGTATCCCTTCTTGCTGGAAGTCATTCAGGGTAAGATTATTGACATCCAGACATCTTTACAAACCTGAACAAGTCATAGTAACACTGTGGATGGTGAGGGAATTTGTTTTCCTTTCAGAAAGTCTTCCCACACTCTTCTGCTTGCTGTCTTGACATTTTCCCATAAACAGCTGTTGCACACTGAGTGCTAGTTGTAGTTATCTCATTGGAAATACTGTTTCCAGAGTACAGTATGTCAGGAAGAAAACGGTGTAGCTTCTCTCAGATATAAATTACAAAGGGCTACATTATGCTCAGTGTCTTCTAAGATTACCCATTAGACACCTTTGTGAGAGTGGGGACTGTGAATGAAAATAATGACGAAGTAGTTAATTTAAGTTGAGATCAGTCTTGGTATATGTGTATGATTGTATTTATAAAACATGTAGAGGTGTTGGTGTGTTAGCATTGTTGGGTTGTGGTGAATTTATTCCCCATTTTTAAACATTTGTTTATTTTAAATCATTTTTTTCCTACCCTTAAAGGTTTTGGCCCCCTTTAATTCCCAGCAGAGTGTCTGGCACTACATTTCGATTAATGTCTTCTTGAAAAGCAAGTTGTCACATTTGAAATGATCAATTTTTGATAATTCCCTGCAACAATCAGTGATTGGCTTTTTGCCCTATTTGCCCCATCTTTCAAAGGAGATAAAGACAGATTACTTCTATAACATACTCCTCTGTCTTCCCTACGCACTACAGGAAGAATGTAGTTTCCGGTCAAATTTTGGGTATCTGTTTATCACAATGTGTATCTTACTCTTCCTTCTGTGTTTAAATATGTAAATCATTTAGTCAGTTGTTGCTGTTTTTAAAGTAGGTCTGTCCTAATTAAACACAAAAAATCTTAAGCTTATATCTATCTTTTCGTCTTTTCTGGGCAGAGAGGCAGATGAAGGCTGTAAAAAACCTTTAGAAAGATTGCTGAACATCTGGCAAGAAAGAAGTGTGTATGGCGGCGAGTTCATACAGCAGCTGAAGCTGTCTATGGAGGACTCCAAGAGCCCTCCCCCCAAAGGTAGAAACATCACCACATGTTTACAGCTCTTGGTCTTTGCCTACTTTCGAATCACATATGAAAAGCTGCAGTGGGGGTTGCTGTGAACCACCAGCGATTATATGATTCTTCAGAGAGATGATCATAAACGATGGTGAGAATTTATGTAGTGCTCGCGGAGTGTAAGCCTGGTTCTAGTATTCATGCTGTTTATCATCTCACCCTTAACTTTTGCTGTGTATTCTCCTTGGCTCTCTTCTGCCTTGCAGAGAGTTTCCTTGCACAAGGGAAAGGAACAACAACGTTGTTTAGTTGTGGGGAACTAGGAGACACCTTGGACTAAGATTTTGTCCTAGCCCTGCCACTGACTACTATGGGGTCTTGGATATGTCCCTTCACCCTTTTAGAGCTTGGTTTCATTAAATATTGATGTGGTTTGGGACGTACTTTTGATGTTTGTCAGCTTGCTGTCTACAATTGATTTTGGTCTTTACTGAACCCAGGATATCCTCCAGAAGTGTGTATGTGTGTGAACCTCACCAAGTCCTCTTAAGAGCTTATGTTCTTTTCTTTCTTTAAAGAGGAGTAAGATCAAACATTGTTTGGTTCGTGGGTTTGTGGTTAGTTGCGGTTTAATTCTAGTTGGCACGACATGTTTCTGAGCTACAGATGTGATCTGACTGCACATGAGCTCATTGTCTGGAGGAACAAGTCTAAGTACTAATGTAGTACTCAGGACCCTTTATAATCTGAACTAGTTTACTTCTCCAGATTCTTCTGCCATTTCCTCACATACACTGTGGTCTTTGGCCATACTCAGCTCCCTTCTGGATGCTCTCAGGGTACCTCTTCCTTTGTGTCTTGTGTTACCTCTGCCTGAAACGTCCTCTACTTTCACTGGGTGCTGAACTCCTTCTTTGGGAATGCTTTCCCCTGCCTTGTCTGGGCGCATGTAGCCCTTCCCTCCATGTTCCTCTGGTACTTTGTACATGCCTCTGCTGTAGCATTTAGCCATGGTTAGTTTACCTGATAGTATCATTCATTCAGCAACCCTTTATTGTGTACCTTTCATGATCTCTTCCAGGTCTGAGTTTATATGCACTTTAGAGTGGGGCAACTTTCCCATAAAACTACAAGCTAGAGGCTGTATAAGAATGACATAAGTGCTTTCAGACTGCAGGTCGTTGTTGTTTTACTTAGAGTTGATGGGAAACAATTTTGAGGTCATCGGTGGTAGCTTCTGAAAAGCAAGGTGTTCCCTACTTTGGATTCTGGTAGTGTTTGTATTGTGTCTTTTGGAGGTGTTCTGCACAGTGTTGGAGAATTATTCAGTATTCTTTACTCTTAGACTTCATTGGTAAACAGTGCTGATTTACACCTTTGGGTAAGCAGGAGAGCTCTGAAAGACAATGTTGGAAGCTAAGTGTTGAATTTCAATTCAACAAGCATTTGCCAGACGTGTGCTTTGAGTAAATGTATGCTTGATGCTGTAGGACTGAGCGGAGGGTGGGGAAATAGTTTTGCACTCAGGGAGCAGTCAGTCAGTTGAGGAGTTTGTGGCAGTGGTAGATTTGAAAATAGCTCCCTTGGGTTTCCGATTTTTTTGAGCATATAGACGTTAACAGCCGTTGAGGCAGTATTCTTCAGTGTGGAGGATAATGCTGATCTGAAGGTGATTTCTCTTTCTTTGTGCTGTAAAGATGGAAACACGTACCAAAGGTTCCAACATGTGTCTTAGTCTCAGCTAACTCCGTCTGTCTCCTTACCGTCTTCTTTGGGCCTGAGTTATCGACATATTTTACCTCAGTCCTTTCAAAATATTGATGAGTTCTCCAGAAGTTTATTTCCAAATTTAAATAGTCCTTTTTATATTTCAGCTTTGATTCATGGATATTTCTTTGTCTTAAGATAACTTGAGACTTTACCTTTGAAATAAAAATTTTCCTGTGGAACTTTGTGGAGAATAAATGAGGTTAGGAATTTTGTTTTAGGAAAGTGGAACTTGGGTTTATATACCCGTTTCCCTATGTGTAAGACCCAGGTGTTACAAACTTGTCTCTATTCTTGGGCATACTCAAGCTGTCACTGGACTGAATGGAATTTCGTTATTTACTTAAGTCACACACGGGTCACACAGTATCCTACAGTTATAGAAGGCTTTAGAAAAGAAAGGTAGATAGATACAAAGGAAATAGCATATATTGAGCATCTGCTATGTACCAGCCTCTCTGTTGACTGCTTTTCATGTAAACTTATTTTAGATTCTTACAACTCCTCTATGAATTTGGTATTATTTTCATATTTCAGATGAAGATACTAAGGCTTAAAAGGGTGTAGTAATTTTGTCCAAGTAGATATAAATTAATAAGTGGAGAATTCACGTTCTGGTCTATATGCCTGTGTTCTTTTCACCATACTTTTTCCTGGAAGCACATGGATTCAGTAGATTTGAATTAGGATATGAATTCATGAGCAGGTCACAAACTTTCCTGGGCCTTAGTATAGTTAGTTTAGCTATTCTGGGCAAGGCTTTGAAACCAGGCTTCCAGAGTATGAATCCCAGCTCTGTCACTTCCAAGCTGTGTGACCTTGGGCATAATGTTAGACCTCTCTGAGCTTCAGGTTCTTCACTGTACCATGTGGCTGTTGGTAGTAACACCTCACAGTGTTGTCCTAAGGATTACTTGATAACATAAGTAAGATGTTATTAATGAAATGACGATATGACATTTATTTGAGCCCGACCCCGTTTCTGATATCTCCGATTCTTTTTTTTTTAAGTATATATGTATATATATTTTTTTAAAGATTTTATTTATTTATTTGACAGAGAGAGAGATAGCCAGCGAGAGAGGGAACACAAGCAGGGGGAGTGGGAGAGGAAGAAGCAGGCTCCTAGCGGAGGAGCCTGAATGTGGGACTCGATCCCATAACGCCGGGATCACGCCCTGAGCCGAAGGCAGACGCTTAACGACTGCGCCACCCAGGCGCCCCCTGATATCTCCTATTCTGAGTTTCTCACTATGATCCATTGGCAAGCATAGGAGGAGACTTATTAGTATTTTTAGTACCCTAGATTTTGTGCAAGAGTAGAAGGTGCGGTGCTTAAGATCACGAGCTCTAGGCCCAGCTTCCCCAGTTTTAAGTCTGGAGCTGGCTACTCAGTTTGAGACGGTACTGGTGAAGTGCTTTCAGAATGGTACGTCCAGCGTCAGACCTTGGCTGCAGAGCTTTCTGTTTCCGTGAGTAAAGTTTAATGTGCTCCTTTAAAAAGTTGCCTTTATTTTGCAGGGAGAAAACAAAGAATGAGGGAGCTGTTGCAAACAATATTTCCTGATTTTTTTTCTCATTATAAAAATAAAGTCTGTGGGTTTTGGGTTTTTCCGTTTGTTTTTTAATTTTTATTTATTTATTTATTTGTTTTCTTTTGTTTGTTTTTTAATCCCAGAAAATTTCAAGTGGATTCTTTGGAAGACCTAGCTTTACAGGTAGATGGCTGCATTTTATTAGGTGTTTGAGAGCCTTCAGGCCAACTTTTTGCCTTAAAGTTAATTTTGCAGTCTGCTGTAGTGTCTGAAATTCTACCACAGTCAGGTCTCCAAGAGGCATATTATAAATGTTTAGGGAACCAGGAGTACTTGAATGTTAGCCAAGTACAAGACCCCTAGAGACACAGGGACAGATTGGAGGATAGAATAGAGAGTGTACAATGCAAGGACAGGCAGATTGGGGCCCCCCATAGTGTTTGCCCTGCCTGTAAACAGAGTGGTTGAGTGAGTCAAAAAGCCAAGTATAAATGCTATGGTCAGAAGCCGAATTGATACTGGGAGGGTGCCTTGTCTTAAATTCAGTAATAGGAGTGGGACCGACAGATTTCTGAGGCTATTTTTAATAGCTGCCTGACTAGATGGAGAATGCTGGGCATTGTAATTGCTAACTTTGTACAGATGAGTCAGGGGACAGTTAACAGAGCAGGCTGTCCTGTTTGTGTAAACGGAGGCATTTGGTCATTTTTGGTACAGCGCGTCTTTCAAGCTCTGTGCCACCTCTGCTTTCAAGAAGTTTCCAACTCAGTCTGTTGATACTTTCCTAGGTATTATAGGGATATAAAGAAATAAGGTAATGTTTCTATCAGAGAGGTGAGGCCTGTGCCTGCTGACGGCCATTAAGCACAGCAAGTGTTGCTGTTGCGGGAGTAGAGGGAGGTGAAGGCTCAGGATGCTGCTGCCCTTACCATGGGTAGGCTTTGAGCTTAGGTGGACACTGTCAGATCGTTAGAGGCCATTCCAGGTTTTTTGAGTAGAGGCACAGTGGGTGATTCATTTCTTAAGAGTGTAGTCTAAGTTGGAAAAGGAGTGACTAGAGGCAGAGAGACCAGTTGGGACAGTGGTCTGCATAAGGCATGGAAAAGGGCACGTTTCTGGTAGGAGGTGATGGGAAGGAACAGAAAGGAGAAATCTGTAAGATACATCTCAGAAGTGTAGAATCTGCTGGACGTTGGAACTTAAGAAGTGATTCTGGTGGTCTCCAAGGCATTGTACTTGGAAGATGGGGCCAGTGGAAGTGTCCATAGTGTAAATAGGTAGCTCAGGAAAGGAGGAGCCTTATGGAGAAAATGATGAATAATTCATTTCCCTTAGTTCTCCAAGTGGAAATAGGCAAGAACTGAAGTAGGATGACAGTGGTTATCTCTTATTACACCCTCTTCCATCAGGATGGCAAAGGACAGAAATGGGCCTGCAATTATTTTCATTAGCTTGATTTCAGTCTTGTAATGCTATGACTGAGCGCCAGTATGAAGTGGTAGAAAGTACTCCAGTTTAGGGGGCAGGTGACTTTGGCTCTCAGGCCCAGACATACACTCATGAGCTCTTGACTTTGGACAAACCACAGCCTATGGGCCTGGGTATACTCATAAAAAATGAGGTGGGGAAAGCAAAGATGCAGGTCTCTCTAAGGCCTTCAGTATCCAGATTCAGTGATTCTGAGGGTCCTGAGGTATTAAGTGGTGTGTGGTTTTTATATATAATAACTTCTGTATGAGAGTTTAAAACTGTGAAGGATTCAAGTTTTGTAATTTTTCTACCTTCTTTAGTGTATTCAGCAGTTATTTCACTGAGCACTGTTCTAGGTGCTTGGAAGTGAACAGAAAATATTAAAATTTTTTTGCTTCTGTGCTTATATTTTAGTGGTTACTCCTAACACATAGCCACTTTGATGCTTTGTGGTGACTAAGTGTCTATGAGGGTCATACCACACACTGCACATTAATTAGGCAGCTAGTGTGTGCTAAGTACTGTTAGATAGTTCATATGTAAATTATATACTGTTAGATTTTTCTGTTTTACAAATATAACAGTCCTTGTTTTGCATAGTGCAGGACAGTAAAAATGACTATGTAAGCCGCAACCATGCAAAATGATCTTTATATCAAGGGGAAAAGTTATGATTATTCTATGACTTTTAAAATTATTCTATGACTTTTAAAATTTTTTTATCAAAGAATTGAAAACTCACTGTTGATTCCAAATCTATAGGGAACAAAAAAAGATAGTAACACTAATAGTTACCTAGCATGCTAGAACATAAAACATTAGAAACATTGAGAATTAAAGTGTTCTCTTTCTTTGTAATGAACTTCACAAGAGGGGTTTGACCAGAGCTTGCTTTCTTGAGTAATCCATGGTATGGAGCAAGCATCCTCAAAGTTTGGATCGGCTTTCGGCAGTTTACTCTTAGCGTTCTCCATGTTGTGAGGTATGTTGGAAAGTTCCTATAAGGTGAAGAGTTTCGTCAGCATCACTTCCTCTGGGACACGGTCGTCCTTGTCATCCCAACTGATTGCTTCACTTATGTTGATAAGTTGGCTTTCACCAGCTGATTCCGACTGCGGACCTAGAGTTTCTGGAAGGGTGTGGCAGTGCCAGCGTCCCCTTGGCCAGCTGTGTCTTCTGCAGCTCCCTTTACGTTCCGTTCGCTTCTAGCATGAGCTTTAGTTTTAATTTCTGGGCTGTTCTTTCATCTTTGTCATTTTCAGTCAGTTCCCTATTTTGATTATTCATTTTTATGAAATGTCATGTGAATTTGATCCCCGGGAGACAACACAACCAAACACTTTGCTATTTGTGTGTGAACTGAAATAACAGCTGTGCAGTGACCAACCAGTGACCTGAAAGAAGTGATGTGGTCACTGATCAATGATGCATTCTATTATTTACACAGTGATTTGTGGACTGAAGTTAGCAGTGAAGTTTGTTCTTTATGCAGTTACTCAGAGTGAATATGCCACAGTAACTGAAGTTTGAACCCTGGTGTCGGGGACGGGGAGTGGGGCCTGGTGGTGTTTAAACCTTGGTAACAAATCTGTGCCTGATACATTCTTGCAAAGTGAGGGCTGCCTTGATGCAAATGTTGCTGTTTTTCTTTATTTAGTAGAACAGAGGAACAAAAACGTTAAGAAAAAATAAAACCCATGACACTGACTTGGCTTTCACGTCAAGCATAGTTTGGTCAGTTAATGTGTAAGGTAGGAACAGGAACTACATTCTTGGTTCCAGGAGAAGATGTTTAATTAAACAAGAAGTGTACGTTATTCTGTTTATAATTCACAGAGTTCTGAGGCAGGTGCATGGTGACCCCCCTTTGACAGATGAGAGTGTGTGTGCTGGTGAGGAATTTGACTACAGTGGGAACAGCACAGATTTTTGAAAGTCCTACCTTCAGACCAGTATTGAAATTCTCGGGGCCTCCATTTTCTCACCTGCAAGCCGGAGATACTACATCTCAGAGTTGCCTAAAGGCCTAAATGTACAGAAACCATTGCCGTGCCTGGCACAGGTTGCCATCATTTCCTTACTCTCCAAGCCTGAAGATGTTTGGCATTAATTTTGTATCGTCCAGTTTGATACAAAGGGAATGATTTTGGAATGGGCACATTTATCATAGCCATTTAAGAGCATACAATCCAGATAATAAATGTAACTCGTTTGCCTCCAAAGTGGTTAATTTTAAAATAGTGATTTAAGTAACTTCTCTCAGTTGTATCAGTGATATTTCTCAGCAATGGTTATTTTTAATTTGAAGGTAAAGTAAAGGTTTGTTTTGTTTCTAAAGGGAGAGTTTAAAGGACAAGATGTGTAGAATTTTGTGTGTGAACTGACACAATTTTTTTGATAGGTTTCTCTCTACTACACGTTTTCCCTGTCTGAAATTAGACCGTTCCTATGAAACATCTCCTGAACTGGAATGGCAGAAAGTGAAGAAGCAGTTACCATTAATTTATATGGAAAATTTTTTGAGCATTCCCAGACCCCAAAAATAACCTCTCTCAGGCTTTTCTGATACCTTAGGCCACATCTTGCTAACAGATGCACAGAATAAATCGAGATAAAGCACAGATTCTCATAGATAGAGCTCAAAGCTCTGGTGGCTTGATGCTGAGACGCTGAGTATAGTCGCTGGGAAGGAGCTTGGCAGGGCCGCTCGGGCTGCATGGGGTGCATGCTGTCTCTGTAACCTGTCCCTGCGAAACACACGCTGACCACTATTTTCACTTTGTGCCTTTCTTTGTGAAAGTGAAAATCCTCTTTGAATTTCTTTTGGTTAGTAAAAACAGGTACTATTACTGTAGGTCTTTCATAAAAGCAGGCTTTAGAATAGCGAGGAATACCTCTTCTTATTTTTTGAAATTATCCTAAAAAGTGTAATTATTTTATATGCTATGTATTTTCTGCAAACCCTCCCATACATTGGCTTGCTTCATTATATTGTCTTATGGGTTTCTTACCACTTTGCTTCTCTTGTGAACTTTTATTTTTAAGAGATAGGCTTTTTAATTAAATGTGTTTAGTTTGGTAAGTTTCATTTTTAGGTGCTTGTTTTTGGTAGTATTTTTCCAATGAGTCAATCTGAGATGACAGACCTGAGACCATTTTTGACTCTTCAGTAATATAGGGAATGACCACCAGTTTAAAATAACTAGCATATAGGTTAACGTTAAGCCATCTTTGGAAATGTACACCCCTTTTGCCCTTTTTTTGCATGTGACCCATTGTGCACAGCATTTGACTCTTACCTACACAGACTCTCGTGACCCAAATTTGTGCCCTTTTTCTTCCCTCTAGCAACAGAGGAGAAGAAATCTCTGAAGCGAACTTTTCAGCAGATACAAGAGGAGGAGGATGATGACTACCCTGGAAGCTACTCTCCCCAGGATCCTTCTGCAGGTCCCCTCTTGGTATGTCAGGACTCCCAGAGAGTAGGACACAGTGGCTTGGTGGAGGGAGCGCTAGTTGAAGATTATGGCCACAGGGTGGCGCCAGGGACCAGTAGTAGGGCATCACTGGAGGGCAGCTCTTAGGGCGCTGGGTGCAAGATCCACCCAGTGAAGATTGCAAGATAGCAGGCTTGCCTTTGTCTTTGCATGCCATGAGTCTGGATGGATTTATGTGTTAAACAGTATTTGGACTTGGCTTTGCTTCACTCCTAGGACTTGAAAATATTCTCAAAAAGTAGATTTTTGTGAAAGAGAAGATAATGCTACAAAGACATTTGAATGTCCTCTGCCATGGCTTTTCTTCTATAGATAGCATGGTTTTTTTATATAAGCAGACAACTCATTAGTTTCTAGGATAGTCTGTTTGGCAATAGCAAATTTGCTACACTCTCTCCTATTTACATATTAAAATGGAGCTGAGTTTTTAATTATATATATGCGTTGTTGAGCCCTTCATATAAATTAGCTCATGAGCTCTGTGTGATTGATTAATTTTTGCTGTTTATTTACTTAACTAATTTACTTTATTTATTTTACTTACCGTCAAAGAAAGTGAGGCTCAAAGAGGGATTAAGTAACTTGCCCAGTGTCTTAATTGGAATCTGAGCCTGACTAACCTCAGAGACCGTGCTCTTTACTGAGTTACATGCCCTCTCATTTTGCCTAAAACAGTTTTACCTTATTTTACATGGGTGTGGCTAAGGCCCCTGTAAATAGGAAACATGTCTGGTTTGTGTTACTTTTAAATGTTGAATTAGATGGTGGGTTAAGTGAAAATAGTATTAGGCCATATAGCTTTGCATTTAAAAACTTCTGAGAGGCCAGCCTGAATTATTAACTTTTAGGATAACTGAACTACTGTCTGCATTGCCAGTTACTCCTGGGTCATTATGGACTGGTGAACCTGTCAGTATTTGTTGTTCTCTGATGATTTTTTTTTTTTTAGATCTTATTTATTTATTTTAGAGAGAGAGAGAGCAAGCGAGCACAAGCAGGGGGAGGGGCAGGCAGAGAGAGAAGCAGACTCCCCGCTGAGCAATGAGCCCGATGTGGGACTCGATCCCAGGACCCTGGGATAATGATGAGCTGAAGGGAGAGGCTTAACCGACTGAGCTACCCAGGCATCCCATTTTGTGATGATTTAAAATTACCCTTTTTAGTGTACAAAGTATGCATTCTTGGTTTGCTCTTTTCCTAGTCTTTTTCCCCTTTGTTTGTAATTAATGAGTTTGACACATTTAATTTGGAGAGTGGCTCCCAAAATGGAAACTCTCATCTTTGTGACACTCATTTGGTAAAGCAAATCCAAGAAAGAATTGAAGTAGGCAGTGTCATTTCATTTAATCAGTCAGCACACAGTTATTCAACATCTGAAACATGTGCCTTTATGCTATACTAAGCGGTATGAACCAGGCACCTTTTTTTAAGTTGCCATAAACATGCTCTTTTAAAAAAAATTTTTTTTTTCAGGTTATGTAGAATTTCTCCATGTTCTGCTATTGACTTAGAAAAATTAACTTTGTACATTCTGGGGCGCCTGGGTGGCACAGCGGTTAAAGCGTCTGCCTTCGGCTCAGGGCGTGATCCCGGCGTTGTGGGATCAAGCCCCACAAGGCTCTTCTGCTATGAGCCTGCTTCTTCCTCTCCCACTCCCCCTGCTTGTGTTCCCTCTCTCGCTGGCTGTCTCTATCTCTGTCAAATAAATAAATAAAATCTTTAAAAAAAAAAAAAACAAAAAAAAACAAAAAAAAACTTTGTACATTCTCTTAGAATCCATCATCCAATCCAATCACTAACCTCAGTATAGGCTCTGGTATTTTGGGCAATGTTTTTGTAAATATCAGGAGTGATCATTTTTAGAATTTTCCTCCACCTCATTTAATTCTGGCTAACTTTCTTTAAATTCCATATGTCTTAATGGACAGTGTTGTTTGTGCTTTCATTGTACAGACTGAGGAACTGATCAAAGCTTTGCAGGACCTGGAAAATGCTGCATCAGGGGATGCTACTGTCCGGCAGAAAAATCGCTTCTTTGCCTCAGGAAGTGCAAGATGTTTCTCTGTTGGAAAAAATAACAGGTGAGAAGGTAGAGAAAAAATAACAGGTGAGAAGGTAGAGTTTGGGTGAAAGGTGAGGGAAGAGGGTTTGCTTCAAACCCTAGGACATGCTTACGTCTGCAGATACAGACTTCTTCAATGTGGTATTGGGTTTTGCAAACAGCAAAGCTGTTGAAACAGTCCATGCTTGAATGGTGATTCTAGGAACTATGCAGAAATGCCGGCATGCCACAGCCTGTGGCACTCTTAAGTAAGGTCTGTTGAAAACGCAGGGCACATTGTGTATTTGATGTGGGGGGCAGGAGAGAAGACATTAAATTCATGCTCCTCTTACTAAAAAAAATGATGATTCAGTGCTGTGTGATTTACACGCCATACCCAGACACACCCCATAGACGATAGTGCCTGTGATGCCAAGAACACCAGGTGCATATTGTTAGTCATGTCATCGTGCCCTCTTGATGATCACCTCCAGTTAAACAGGGAGGGACACAGAACATTATTCCTGCTTTATGCATGGAAATTGCAAGGAAGGAGTGAAGCACGAGCTAATATTTATAGAGAATGCTCTGTGCCAGATACTTCTACTCTTCCTGATAACCTTTTGAGATCACTGACTATATCCCCATACTGCATAGAAGGAAATTGAGTCTTTGAGAGGTTAGGTGTCTTCAAGCAAGACTATCAGCTCCATTTTCCTCACAGCATTTGCTCACTTCATGTCTCTGTCCCATTTTGGTAATTCTTGCAGTATGTCAAACTTTCTATTATATTTGTTACGATGATCTGTGATCAGTGATTAGGACTCACTGAAAGTTGAGGTGACAGCATTTTTTGGCAACAAAGTATTTTTTGATTACAGTGTATACAGTTCTTTTTAGACATAATGTTCTCCCACCCTTAGTAGAACAATATAGTGTAACCATAGCTTCTGTATGCGTTGGGAAACCAAAAAACTCATTTGACTCCTTTATTGCGATGTTTGTTTTATTGCAGTGGTCTGGAACTGACCCTGCAGTATCTCCGAGGCACACCTGTATTTTAAAGGTGGTTGGGGAAAACCTTTCTGATAACATGACCTTTGATCAGAGGCCCCCCAAGATTAGGAAGCAAGCCATGAGGATATCTGAGGGAAGAAAGTGCCGCCCAGGCAGAGGGTACAGTCCAAGTAAAGACTTCAGGTCAGGAGCGTGCTTAGCTGCAGGACACAACGTGGAGGCTGTCTAAATCCTACAGGCACCATTTGGGCTCACTCCTACCTCCCCAGCTCCAGCAGTTGGACCCTACTAGATCTAACAGTCTGTTAATCCTTCCACCTTTTCTCAGCCTTCACTCCCCTCTGGCCTTACTTACTTCTCTACTTTGCACGGTGGAGTCCCTTATATACACCCTCAGTCTGTTTTTCTCTTTTCTCTTCACTGTAGTCTTCTGGCAAAACCCCAGCTTTTCTCTTGGCTAAGTCCAACTTTTGAGGTTATTACAATGATCAACTCATTTATTGTTACTATCAGAATCATAGTCTGTAAAAATTGGGAGCAAGTTAACATAAAGCTAGCAATGTATGTGATTTTATTTTTCTCTTTTCACTGACCTAAAAGTCTCATGTCTCATAGCCTTTTTTTTTTTTAAAGATATATTTATTTATTTGCATTAGAGAGAGAGTGCAGGGTAGGGGGCGCAGAGGAAGAAGGAGAGAGAATTTTGAGCAGATTCCCTGCTGAGCCCGACATCAGGCTCAATCCCGTGACCCTGAGATCATGACCTAAATCAAGAGTCGGACCTTAACCAACTGAGCCACATGAGCACCCCACTTTTTTTAAATTAATAAAAAATTCATTTTGATTTTTAATTGCAATAAAATACATCTAATTTATGATCTTAACCATTTTTAAGTGTACATTTCAGAAGCACTAAGTACATTCACATTATTGCACAACCAGTTTCCAAAACTCTTTTCGTCTTTGCGAAGCTAAAGCTTTATACCCATTTAATAACAACTCCTTTCCCCCTCTCAGCCACCATTCCTAAATCCAGCTTTTCCTCTGTTCTTTCCTGGACCTGCACAGCTGAGCGTGGCTGGGAAAAATGAATAACACACAGAGGCTGACTTTTCTTCCTACTTCTGTGGTGAACATGCCGTTTTCTAAATCAGCTCTCTACCTGTTTGTTAGCCCTGTTCCTTCTCACTACTCAAGGACATTGCTCCAACAATTGTCCATTTTTTCCCTCTACTGGCTCATTCTGCACAGCATAAAAACGTGTACTTTTTTCCATGTGGGAAAAACTTTTTTTCTTGACGTTTATGTTCCTCTAGCTACTGCCTTATTTCTGTTCTTTGTAATAAAACATAAATAGGTTGCCTGTGCTCATTTGTCTCCCTTTCCCCTCTTCCCATTTTCTTTTGGTTCCACTTTACTGAAGCTGCTCTTATCAGTGCTGTCGATGACTTCCATGTTGCTAAATTCAGTGGTGAATTTTTGCCCAATCTTTAGTTGTGGTCATCGTAACTTGATCTTAGCAACATTTGGCCCAGTTGGTCATTTCTTCTGATTTGGTGCAGTAGACAGAATAATAATACCCCTTACCCACCCAGAACCTGTAAATACGTGATCTTACATGGCAGAAGGGACCTTACAGATGAGATGAAATTAAGGATCTTGAGGTGGGGGAGGAGTATCCTGCATGATTCAGGTGGGTCCCATCTAGTCACAGGGTCCTTCTGAGACGAGGCCGGAGGGCAGTAGTCAGAGGAGGAGATAGGACCCTGGAAACGGTCTTTGGAGAGGTACATTTTGAAGATAGTGGAAGAGGCCATGATAATAACTACTAAGATAATACATTTGTGTTAATTTCAGCCACTGAATTGGTGGTAAATTTGTTGCAGCAGCAGCAGCAGGAAAGTAGGACTCTATCCTAGCTTTCTTCTCCCTCTAGCTGTGGCGCTTTAGTCTCCTTGCGGGTTTCTTCACTCCTTTTACCTCTTAATGTTGAGTATTTAGCACTCTTTTCTAGTTAGTTTCACTGACGGTTCCTCTTATCCAGTTTGATGACTGAATAACAATTTTTAGGCTAATGATTCCCTAATTTATGTCTCTAGTATTGACTTGTCACTTGAACTTGAGACCCATACATCCAGCCTTCTGCTTAGTGTTACTTGTTGGCTGTCTCAAAAACCATTTCAGACTTGACCTGTCTCAAAGCAAACTTGTCATCTTCTCTCCAAAATTCATTGCTCTCACGGTCTTCCCCTTATCAGTAGATGACCCCTCATCATTCCTGTTGATCAGGACCGCAACCAGTGTCTGACCCCAGTATCTGATATTGTCACCACTTCACTGCTACTACCTGGTGCAAGTCACCAACATCTTCACTGGGGTTATTGCAATCATTTCCCTTTGGTCTCCTTGCTTCCTCCTTATCTCCCACTCCCAGCCATCACTCTGTCCTCCACATAACTAGAGTAACCAGAGTGATCTGTTCAAATGGAAGTTGGACCATGTGCCCTCTGCTCAGAGCACTCCAGTTCTATGGGCTCCTTACCAGGCACTTTCCCCTTCTACGGCTTTGCACTTGCTGTTCCCTCTGCTTGGAACGATCTTCCCCGGATAGTGACATTCATGTGGCTTGTTCTCACACTTTCTCCACACCTTGGTTTATATACCACCTCAGTGAAGCCTACCCTGACCACCACATTCTCCCTCTGAATGTCCCATGCTTTCTCTGCCTTTTTTCTCTAGAATTTTGATCTTCATCTGATAAACAAGTAAAATGTAGCATATTGTTTCTCTTCTTACCTGAGAATGTAAACTCCTTGGGGCAGAGTTTTTGTCCTTTGTGTTCCCTGCTGCTCTGAGAGTCTAGAATGGTGTTGGGAATAATAGGAGTCCACATATTTATTCAGCTAACTGGAAGGTTTGGGGCATAGCAGTCTGATTGGAGTGGGTTAAGTGACAGTGGTAGGAAAAGAGGTGGATACCAGGAGAATGGTCAGCTCTCCTGAGGAGTTCTGTAAAGGAGGCAAGGAAATGGGCCAATAGCTAGAGAGTGACATGTGGACAGAAGGTAGAGCAGCGTGTTTGTATGCTAATGATAGTGTTGGCGGAGGAAGAGAAAGAAGCTGAGAGGTGTGGGGAAGCACAAGGGACAGTCACAGCAGCAGAATCTTGGAGTGAACAAAAGGGAATGGGATGCCCTTGCTCTTGGTTTCAAAGCAGCGATCTACTCTTTTGACCCTTAAAGGCCTTTTTGAAAATGCTATTATACATATTAGAGCTCTAATTTCACCAGACCCACATGAAATTAATTTTATCAGTTCTTTTCTAACACAGCTCGTCCTTTTGTCGCTTCCTCTCATTTCCTCACATTGAGCCATGTTCATCTCCTCTTTTCCAAGGATATCCTTTCTTATACTTTGATACTTCACAGTTTTTTTCCCAAACAGTGAGTTACAACCCACTAATCGGATGGGAAATCAGTCTGGTAGGTAATGACCAAAATGTATTTAATTAATAAACAAACCCAGAATAGAAGATGGAACGCTTTGCACATAGAAAGGATAAGTATTGTTTTATGAAACTTCCATTTCCTTTTATGTGTTTGCATAGAGTGTATTTCTTACTATGGGTCATGCTTAAAGAATTTGAAAGAAGTCTGTTCTCATCAGACCCTATATTTTGTTGAATGGAAGAAGAGAGCTCCTACCCAGGTTCAAGGCTGACATGGTATAAGGGGTAGAGTCCTGTTATAAGGTCCGTTTTAGACACATGGTTTTGAGTCCCAACTCCTCCGCTAACCACATGGTATTGAACCTGTCCTATAGCTTTTATTTGGTCTTAATTTCCACACCCAAGAAATGAGTGCTTGCTTTTGTATTTCCAAAGACCGTGCAAAGAATACTTAACAAAATAATATGAAAGCGCTTTCGAAATTCTCAAAGGCACAGAAAAATTATTTCACATCCGACCTTAAATATCTCTGTTTGTTTTATTTGTAGAGCTTTTGCAGGAATAGGCATTTAGAAATCCTTTGCAAGATTCCCCTCCTTGTACAATTGCCTCACTTCAGGCAATTCAGAGGTGTCCTTTCTTATTAACAGTAGTGAGCGCCTTTGGATTTCTCTGTCAGCCAGTCCATTGTTCGTCTACAGGTTCTGGCTTATACTTGGGCTCTGTACATTGGGAGAGAAACTGCGAACCTCCCCCAGAAATGTTTGCAATCATGCCTGTGTGATTTCTATATTGTCTCTGTTTTTTGTTCTCATTTGTACGTAGACAAAGAGGCAGCTGAACGTCTTTCAAAAACAGTAGATGAAGCATGTTTGTTACTAGCAGAATATAACGGGCGTCTGGCGGCAGAACTGGAAGACCGGCGCCAGCTGGCTCGGATGCTGGTGGAGTACACCCAGAACCAGAAAGATGTTTTGTCAGAAAAGGAGAAGAAACTAGAAGTGAGTACATGGTGAGGCAGACCTAGACTGCCCACGTTTCCCTTCCTATAGTCCACAGTAGGAGGTTTCTTTATGCTTTCATTAACACATTTTTTTGTCTGATGAGATTGAGAACATCCATCAGATACTGTGATCATTTGAACCAAGGTAAAAATGGAAGTCCTGTTTTTGTGTGTCCAAGAAAGAACAAACCGGAATGTAAGAAACAATGAAACCTTAAAGCATTTAGGATCTTAATTGTAAATTGAGGTACAAAAAGAAAAGGTGGTTGACAGAACTGAAGCATGTGTTTTTGGTGGTATTTGGAAAATACTTAACATTGTCTTTCTTTTAGATTATATTGAGATTTATTTCTGACTTGTATCCATGGTTAAAGCCAGTAAGTAGTCTGCCTCTAAGCTCTGTCTGCAATCAGTTCTAAAATTTCACACTAATGTTTATGGAGTCCAGTCCTCAAACTGTTGAGAAGGAACCACTTTCTACCCTGCGTTGACATTAGTCTGAATGAATGCCTTTGGGAGGGGCTTTAGAACTAGTTCCTAGCCATGCATTTATTTGGCTTCTTAATTAAGTACACGGTGGTTTAACATCAGTGCTTGCATAACACAGCCAGCAGTGTGGACATTTGGGAACCTTTGCTTGCCCTAAGCTGTTAGCGGTTTCAGAGGTGAGGGCAGTTTTGAGTCGGACAGTCAGTTATATATCACAGGAAGCACCAGAGTAGGTAAGGGAGGGAGGGGATAGTTCCCCTCCCCACCCCAGCACTCAAGAAACATGTTCTCTGACACAGAGGGAGGGGAAACGGAGCTAGTCCTGTGGCTGAGATTATCATGTTTGCCTTTCCACACAGTCGCTGACTTGAAGAGGGCAGTGAATGATGGGCACTTTTGACTCTATCCTTACCTGCGGTGATTACGGGAGCAGGGCTGGGTAGTGGTTGGGGGAACTTCATAAGCCATCCTGGAAGTGGGAGATGGGAAACGGTTGTGAAAGTAGTATGGCTTAGATTTAGAAATCGACACTGACCAGAAATCCTAAAGGGAGTTTCACAGGCAGTACCAGACGGTCATTTATCTGAAATGCTCATCTTTCACTGAGGAAGCATTTTCAGCACTGTGCCCCGGGACTAATAAGAGAGTGTAATTAATGATTCTGGTTGTAAGTCACCATGCCATCTGTTGAACTGCCCCTTGGCGACACATTAAGGGCTTTCTCTGATCTGTCAGACATTGATTATCATGAGCAGCTGTTGTTGGGTGGAACGTGGCAAGCTACCATAGAGGACAGAGTCTTTGAGAAGGAGATTGGGTTGGTAGAGTGGATTAACTCTTTGTTTATTTCCCTTCCTCACAGTTGCACTTGACTCCTTATGTTTCTTGGGGGATCATTCTGGTTTCTGTAGAACCAGTGGTTTGTGAGATGCCATGAAAGGTCATTAAGCAGAGAGATGGATCAGAGATTTGGATCTGTTCTGTAGCTTTCCAGCCCAAATTCCTCTGCTCATCTGGGCATTGGGGTTCCATTGCTTAAGAATCAGAACAGGAGACTCCCATCACTGGAAAGTACAGGTTCTGAGCTAAAAGGTCCTTTCTTTTCTCATACAACGTCACTTGACCACTTGAACAAATCCATTCACTGTAAAAATGAAGCTAAATTTGCATATTTAAAAAATCAAAAGACTAGATACGACGTAAGATGTTGAGAGCTGGCTTTAGTTTTTTTCTTTATCCATGTTTGCTAAAAATGTGAATAGTCTGCTCTCTAGAATCTATGATTTTTCTCTCACATTCCATAACAGGCTGGTGTTACTCCACCATACCCTTAAGGTGATGGCAAAACTTGCAAAGTATATGCCTCTTGAAAGATGATGAATTACATGAACCAGTATGAATTCTTCTAAATGCTCACAGTCTCTTATTGATGAGGGCTGTGCATCAAGTATACCTATCTTTTTAACATTCACTTTTTTAACACTGCTAGTCCTTGTTTTAAAAATGCCATATCAGAATGTAAATGAAATCTGCTTTTATTTTTTAATCCCTTCATTGCCTTTAATGTATGAATATGGAATTCTTAGAACTCTGGAAATGTAATGATTTTCTTGAGAGCCTGTTTTCTTCCCAAAGTTCTAATTTGTTAACAACGAGGTCCCCCCCCCCACTTTTTTTTAAGGTCACCTCTTCCTTCAAGTAACAAGCATACCTTTTTGTCTTTCTCTTAAGAATCTTACGTTAGATTTCTGGGTGGCTCCTAAGCTTTGGGGTAGGGAATGTGATGATTCGAAGCCAAGGATGATTGAGATGCTGGCATGTAGGAGGGGGCAGTTACGGCTCACAGAGAGATTGTGTTTCTGCCTTCAAGGAAGTCATTGTGGCATAAACAGCATCAGTGAACATAAAACCAAACCAGGGGATTATACGTAATATAGATTAAGGAGGCAGTTGGCCACTCCGATTGTGGTTTAAGGTCAAATCCAAACTTCCTGGAAGGCAATAAAGGCTTTTTGTAAAAGGAAATCGCAGTTGAAGAAGAGAAATATGTTTATAAATGGGAAAGCCAGACCGGAGCAGACAAATGTGTGAAAAAAGACAAAAAAATAGAAGGGGTGGGAGGGAAGTGCCACAGTCCTCCAATGGGAACCAGGCTCTGTGCTCTTTAAGGAGCTGCTTGTTTATTCATGATAAAGTCAGCACAGCCCGTGCCAGTCAGAAGATGTCCAAAGATGATCAAGACATGCTCAAGGAGCTTACACTCTGTTTGGGGAGAAACAGCAGCGAATGGAGAGTTAGAATGCGAGAAAGAAGTAAAGGGAATATCCTAGCTCACTGTGTCGAAGTTGAAATAGACCAGGAGAAAATTAACATATTAATATTACACTAATTTGGTCAGAAGTTTATTTACAATGTGAGAGAATTATTAAACACGTGGGCAGTTTCTGAACCCTGTAATACCCTTCGGCAGGTCTTCTGAAGTCTGCTGGCCTACGTGGTCTTTTGCTCTTGCGGTGCCAGGAACATAATTGTTTCTCAGTAAATATTTGTTCTGTGCATGAAATTCCATCAGTCAATGCAATCTTTTTCTATGAAGACAGGTGTTTTTTTTTTCTTTTTAAGTTGCATGAAAAGTGGTTTGACAAATCTGATTTAATTTGTGGTAAAGAAAGGTGACTTTTTGATAGAAACTCCTATGGGTTTTCTCGTTTGTGCTTTTTTCCCCTTTAAGTAGAATCACGATTCATTTTGAGATGATGGGTTTGTTTGGTTTTTTTTACCTGTTCTTTTGTTTTTTGCTTCTGTTTCTGGATGTTGTGGTGACATTGGCCTACCACCTTTCCCTTAAACTCCAGGCAGGGTTAGAAGGGGGCTGCTTCCAATCTATTTGCAATGCTTTTGTCACAAACATGAGAAAACCTAGAAATGGGAAAGAGGGCATGTGGAAGGAAGCACAAATGGTAGCCTGGAGGTGTTTAAGAAGTGTGGAGGGTACAGAAGAAGGTTAATTCTAAAAGGTAGAAGCCAAAGGTACCAGAAAAGCCTCCAAACTTCAGTTCTTAGAGCAAAGGGGAGGTTTGTTTCTGGTAGATAGAGGTGACTATTTGCCCCGGTTGTCTGGTAGAAGCTCACAAGCCATGTCAGATGGATTGGATGGAGTTCCTGCCTTGTCAGGTTGGATAAAGCATGATGTGCGTATGTTCATTTGAGTGATCAGGGCATCACTGATTGGGGGGGGGAGGGAAAGGGACGGGACAGAGGGAATACAAACCTATTTGTCCAAACACTGGAGAAAAAAAATCAAAAAGGAGCAGGTACTCACTGTTTTACTGCCATATCAGTTATTTTCATTCACAGCATGGTGTTTGGTTGTCATTTCTGAGGGAAAGAAAAAAAAAAAAGGTCATTGGAACTTTCATAGGAATCGCACTGAATCTCTAGGTTGCTTTGGGAACTTTTGCCATTTTAACAGTCTTCAGTCTTCCAGTCCATGAACGCAAGATTTCTTTCTGTTTCCTTAGATCTTTTAAAATTTCTGCTGCAGAATTTTAAAAAACATGTTAGAGGCCTGCTTACTGGTGCATTTGACATTACAAAGGCCCTGTTTAGGTGCCACGAATATCAGTGACCACAGGAGTGGGCAGTAGTGTGCACCGCCCTTTAGTAGGTGTGTGTGCCCCCAGGTTTACAAAGCGTGCATACAGATGCACGTGTGTTCAGCAAAGCCACCAAGGCACAGCCGTGACAGCCAGCTTCACTCTTCACTCAAAATGAAGTGGCACGTTGAGGCCTGGATGTATGGGTAAGTCAGTAACAGTACTACTGAGCTGGACGGAATCTTAGACATCATGGAGTCTGACTTCCAAATTGGTGAAGAAACTCAGACCCAGAGAAGGAAGTTTGCCACAGACCAGGAATAGAATCCAGGGCAGACATCTGGTAACTTTCCACCAGGTTTGCGTTTTCCTTTGTTGTTTTATTTTAAATTTGATTCCATCAGGTCAACAGCCGGAAGACATCCTACACAGAAGAGTAGCCAAAGTTGAATCATTTCAGCAATCCCCAAGAACCTTGTTTTAGAAAAATGCCATCGTATGTAGGGGGATTAAAATAGTTGCATGAAGCATTTCAGAGTGGCCTCTGAGAAAACCTTTCTAAGGTTTGAGAGAACTGATTCTGCCACCGAGGTTCTACATACCGTCCTGGCTGGGACTATGCATGCTCTAGGGGGTGGGGGTGATTGGCTCATTGAACTTGGGGCTGCTGCTGTTTCTCCCCAGCTTGGCACCTCCTCCTTGGCCGTAATGAATACTCAGAGCCTTCTACTTCAGACCGTTCAGCTGGAAGGGGGAAATGGTACAGGATCTAACATTGCCTGTGACTCTTCATGCAGTTTGGTTGTAACAACTTGAGAAATTCTTTGGCTGTAGTGAAGAGGGTACTAAACCAAATTGATGGCCGTCTGTTGTTTTTGGCAGCATCGGCCCCCTCCCTGCGGGGTGCAGATGGTTAAATGCATTTATTTCAATAATGGGACAGGCAATAGGTGGAGATAGCTCCATTTTTTGTCAACTTTGGAGTAAATTCTTTTTCCCATGATGTTCAAAGCCAGTATCTCATTGTCCATTCCAGTAAGGGCAGATGGGAGCAGGTGATATAATCCTCATTTTAGATGAGAAAACAAAGCTCAGAGTGTCTATGAGCAGTTCAAGGTCACAGAGGAAGTCGGTGAGAACCAGAACCCTAATCTCCTGACGCCTGACTCTAGTCATCATCTACAGTGTTCCCCTGGGAGCTTAGAGGCCCTGCCTAGACTGCCTCTCACAGCCCTGCCTGGCCTGGCCCCACCTGCTCACAGTCCTCTACACTCACTGCCCTTCCTTTTAGGATAACTCTTTTCCTCCCTAGAGTAGCAGTGCTATCAGCACCATGGGCTGTTCCAGCCATTGTTGAAAAGGTCAGTCTGCTTACACTGCTCATGTGACCCCATGGAGGGTTTGCACTCACATCCTTCCCTACACAGCAGCTCATGGCTTGCCCCCTGCTTTTTCATTCCCGCTTTGATATGGGAGCCTCCCCCTACAAAGTTTCCTTCCAGTAAGTGGGGACTTCTCTTGAGTTGTCTGGTTCTGCAAGTAATTTGCAGGTTAGAGGCTGTGTCCTTGAAGTCCTTCCATTCTTTTCAGTTGCTGCCAACCCTTACTCTCAGGTTAGATTTGCAGCTGGAGCTCTTATCTGTGAGGATGCATGTGTGCACGTGTGTGTGGGGGGGTGCTCACGTGTGCATTTTTTTGTTGTTATAATGTGAAAACTGGTATTTGTTCATCTCTTTTCATCCCAGGGGGAGAAATGCCACATTATAATCGTTATAACGTACTTCACATACTTGGTGACCTAAGGGCATGGTTCACCAACATGTGAGACTTCACGTTAAAGAAGTAACATGATTTCAAAGCTCTCGCAGTTAGAATTCCATACATTTAGTCATAGCATCGTTTCCGTATTTATAGCCCAACTTTTGGCAATTCCTCCTGTCTTCCAGAATAGCTCCAATGAGTTTTAGCTGGTGTTTGTAGCACTAATTTTTCATATTTACAAAGTACCTGTACATGTTAAGTCAAAACAGCATCTGGGCTCCTTGTCACTGCTTGCCTGCCAGAACATTCATTCTTATTCAACTAATAGTTCTTTATTTCTGTTTTTCTGATTACAAACACATCATAGGGAAACTTAGAAAATAAGTATAAAAAAATTATAATCTCACCACTGAGAGAACTTTTGATTTTGGTACATTTCCTTTATTTTTTCTTCAGTTTTATTTATTTATTTTAAAAAATTGTATTTATTTATTTGAGAGAGAAAAAGAGAGTGAGCCAGGGAAGGAGCAGAGGGAGAGGGCTGAGCAGACTCCGAGCCAAGTGCAGAGCCTCACATGGGGCCTGATCCCACCACCCTGAGACCGTGACCCAAGCCAAGACCAGGAGTTGGACGACTAACCAACTGAGCCATCCTGGCCCCCTTTTTTCTACAATTTTAAAATTAAAGTGATCGTAATGTGTAGACAATTTTCTGTCATGCTTTTTTTTTTTAACTTTATGTGATCATTTTCCCTTATTAAAGCTATGTAAACATTTTAAATGGTTGCTTGAATACCTGTAGTTGGATAATCAATAATTATTTTTATTGAGCATTTATGTTTTGTTTTTTGGGTTTTTTTTTTTTTTTTTTTTTACTTTGGGCTAACTTCCATTATTGGGTTATTTCTTCCCTGTAAGTTTCGAAAAATGGATTCCGTGTGTACGTGTAGATGCCTGCCTGTCTTTACGTGTGCTAAGTTTATATGCATTCCTGCTATAGGAGTTCTTGCTCTTCCAAAGCATCTTCAGCAGTCTGGCACTTCATAGAGTTTTGGAGATAGACAGGTAGAACATACAGATATCCATCCCCAAGTTAAGGATTAATCATTGTTTTGTGAAGAAATGAGCATTGAATAGTGTAATTAGACAAATGGGGCTCTCTTCTGGGTTTTAAGTTATGTTTACGTTTGAAACAGCTGTGGGAAATAGCGGTTACTTCTTATTATAACACTGACTTGAGCGAGCATCATTTTGAGAGCAGGTTCAGATTACAGAAATTTGAGCTCTAGTGTCTAAATATCTGACCCAGTGGATACATGTCATTTTGAGCAGAGATCTATTTTAGTCTTTAGGACTCTTCCTACTACTGTTAAGGTAGGCCTTCTTCACCCACTTCAAGTTGCAATTTTTGTAGAAAGTAAAATTGGATTGTGTCATACTTTGCAATCTTGGAAATTCCACTTCTGACTTTTGTTTTTATCTCTATAAGATTTAGGGCTTGAATTAAGATTAGAAAGTTTTTTCCTATGATTATAGCAAAAGTGTTCGTGGTTGTAATCAGGAATCAGAAAGAAACCATTGCAAATAAAGCCCATGAGCTCCCAAAGGTGTGGTGTGCTTCCTGTGGAGAGGTGAAGGTACCAGCTGTCATTATGACTTTGCAGGCCTCCTTATTTGTTTCTCCCTTATTCAGAATCCTTAAACATCTTTAGGAAAAAGTGTGGACAACTCTCTTGCTTAATCCACTCATTAGGTACTTGGGGAACTTTAAGCAGAGTAACTGCAGTTTTAAACCAGCAGCCTTCTGAGCATTCTTGGGGTTTGGATAGTGATTAATGGACTCAGTCCACTTTTTCTTCAGAGTGTCTGGTATGATGTATTTGGGTCCTTTTCTGGGTCCTTTTATTTTGCCCACCGTGTTTCTGTTCCGTGAGGCATAGACTTGCTGGTAGTGATTCCCATGGATATCATTTACCCCAGTTACGATTCAGTGATGAGGATCTGTGGTCCCCATTCCAGGCTTTCTCTGTTGAGGCCAGTGGTCCTTGCAGCCTTTCATCTTTGGTGTGGTTTGTCATTTATAAAACAGCAACGTTACCCTCAGCTGGGGCAAACAGGCTCTAACACCTGTCTGACCTAAAGCTGTTAGAGTCTGTCTTTCCTTATCGCACGGGCCCTTCAGGGGCACTTTATTCTCCTTTCTTTGGAAGAATCCTCCAGTAGACTGGCCGTAGGTGCCCTTCTCTGCAGGTGGCATGCTTTGCCCCTCTAATGTGCCTCTCTTAATATGAGCACACTCCCACTGTCCCTTTGTAACAACCCCATTTTCCCTCTCTGCCTTTACTTCTGAACCCACTGCAGCTTGGCATGCATATCTACATTCTACTGAAGTGGCTGTCTTCCCAATCCCCTGCCACTTGTCCAGACTCAAACCCAAGATACATATCCCTCTTCCCACCCCCGCCCCGTCTTTTGTTTCCTTTGCTCTTTTTGGCCCTCTCTATACCGCTTTATACTATTTGTTACCCTTTATGTGTTTTCCTTCTCTGGTTTCTGTTCCAGTCTTATTTTTTTGTGTGTTCTTAGTAAGCTTTTCTCCATCCCCACCCTGTTAATGTTGGTATACCTTTAGCCTTTTTCTGATTCTGTCCCCTTGTGACACAGTCAGAGTGGCTTCAGCTACCACCTGCGTGCTGGTGGCTTAAATCTAGATCTTTAGCCCAGACCCTTCCTTGTGCTTCAGACCCATATATCTTATTTCCACAGACACCTCAAATGTCATATGGCCAAAACAGACAGTCCTCTTCTTCTAACCTTTCCTTTCATTCTCTTTCCCTGTCTTGGAGAATGGCATTGCTATTCGTCAAAAGCGGACGCCAGAGCTCATCCAGTGTCACTCCCTTTTCATCCCACCTCTCAGCCTCCTCTTGTCGCCATCTTGCCCTCAGCCCCCAGGCCATACCTCTGCCAGACAGCTTCCCATAGCCTGACTGTCCCCTCGGCGTGGTCAGCAAGCCCTGGTGGTTTTCATCTCAGTTTTTCTTGAATCTGTCCCCTTCTCTTCCTCCCTCTCTCCACGCCTACCACCTTAGTCCCCCTGCTACCACTTCTCCCCTGCTCACTCTTTGCAGACCCACCTGCATTTGTTCCTGTGTTCTGTAACTTATTTTTCACATGGCAACCCTGTGATTTTTTTCAAAATGTAGCTCTGAGCAGGTCATTCCCCTGTAAAAACATTTAAATGGCTTCCTCTGGCTCCTGAAATATAAGCCCAAATCCTTGCATGTTCCCACCACATGCTCCATGCCTCACCCCATGGCTTGCCCCTGCTGACCTCAGCAGCCATCTCTCTTAACACGTTGCATTCCATCTTGTCTGTGCTGGCCTTTTCTCCCGCCGGCTTTACATGTGCTGCTCCCCCTGCTTAGAACACTCTGCCCCCTTTCCTTCCCACTGGTTACTCTTACCCTGTTGATTCCTGTTTCATCGTTTATATTCCATGTCAAACAGTATTTCCCCGAGACCCCACCCCCATCTCCACCCCATAAAACCAGATTTCTGCCCTCTTCCCCCCATAAATACTGTCTTATCTCCCTATCTTTTTCCTTCAGAGCACCACCTGGTTTGTTATTCTGTTGATGGATGATTTCGTTATTTCCCTGACCAGACCATAAAATCCTGCCTGGATTGTCACTCTGTCATCCCCAACCCTATCCTAGTGCTTGGCACAGTGTCCTAATCTCAGGTGGCAGGTACGGTTGCAGCTCAGTTCATCTCTAGGCTAAGTCAGGCTATATCTTTGCTGGGGGGGATTCCTTTCATAGTGATGATGCTCCCATGAGATCTAGGCTTTACTGCTTAGACACATTTTTTCCTCTCTCTTGGCCTTTAGGTTGATGGGACTGGACTGTGGTATTACCTAGTTATAAAAATCTGTGACTTTTTTCCCCACGGTCTTGGAGGTTGGAGGCTTTTTTTTTTTTCTCTTTTTTTAAGGATTGTATTTATTTATTAGAGCACGGGGAGGAGGAGGAGGAAAAGCAGACTCCCTGCTGAGCGTGGAGCAGCCCAATGTGGGGCTCAATCCCGGGACCCCAAGATCATGACCTGAGCTGCAGTCAGATGCTTAACTTACTGAGCCACCCAGGTGCCCCCGGAGGCTCTTTCATTTGCTCAAACCAACTTCTAGTAAAGGTGCTAAATTTTCAGGACATACTCAGATGGCTTATACGGAATATGGATCTTTGTATCCCGTTAACCCTTGTCTTTTTCTTCAATTCTGCATGCCTTTTCTAACATGTAGATCAGGAAGACTAAGGACTGCTTATAACACAATAAACATGGGAGTAGTGATGATTCTTTTCCTGCTCAGATCTGCTGATTCACATTGAACAGTTTAGCACGTGCCTGGTCTCATTCATATCTGGCATCACCCCACGGTGCAGGCATGGTTTCCATTCCCATCCTAAATGTAAGGAGGCTTAGCTCAGCAAGGTGAAGTCATATGGTGCACCACAGGCAAGTGGTAGAGTAGGATTTGAACTTGAATTTTCTGACTCCTTATTTTCTATCACAGCAACCTCCTTCTGGTGGGAGAGATGCAATATACCCTTGGTTTTTGGGAGGAGCCAGGAAATGTTATTTCCCTCCCTTTTTTTTTTTTTTTTTTGGNGGCTTATGGAAAGAAATTGGTCTTTTTATTGGTTGTGGAGAAAACTGTATCCAGATGCAGTGCAGTAACCTACAGGCTGCCTTGCCCCAGGCAGACCCACTGGCACTTAAAATGATAATAAATATCGCCTAAAACTATTCCGTGTGGAAAGTGCCCTTTACCTTTCTACACTTTGCTTCTTAACTGCCCTCCAGGAAGGCTTGACTCTGTCAGCATTTGGCACAGAAGGAGAAACCATTGGAAGGCTGCATCTCTGATGTTTGTCTGCATATTGATAACCTGGTTTTCCATGAAAATGGTTGTTAAGGAAGCCAGTTTGTGCGGGCTTTGTTATTTGCATATAACTTAGATATTTGACTTTTAAAAAACCCAAACATTTATTTATTTATTTATTTATTTATTTTTAAGATTTTATTTATTTATTGGACAGAGAGAGACACAGCAAGAGAGGAAACACCAGCAGGGGGAGTGGGAGAGGGAGAAGCAGGCTTCCCGCTGAGCAGGGAGCCCGATGGAGGGCTCGATCCCAGGACCCTGGGATCACGACCTGAGCCGAAGGCAGGTGCTTAGCGACTGAGCCACCCAGGCGCCCCCCAAACACTTATTTTTTAGAGAGAGTGTGTGACTGGAGGGGAGGGGCAGAGGGAGAGGGAGAGAAAGAATCCTAAGCAGGCTCCACTCTCTGCTTGGAGGCAGATGTGGGGTTCAGTCTCACAACCCCGAGATCATGACTTGAGCTGAAATCAAAAGTCAGACACTTAACTGACTGAGCCACCCAGGTGCCCCTAAGAAAAAAACTTAACTATAAATAGTAAATAGTTCTTATTGTACTAGTATCATGGTTTTACCTGGTTTTATATAATGAGGGATCCGTGACATAAATGTAAGCATTTTTGGAGGACCCAGGTGCATTCTTAAAATAAATCTCTCTCTCTTTCTTTCTGCCCAATGCGGGTCTTGAACTCATGACCTGAGCCGAGATCAAGAGTCAGACACTAAACCGACTGAGCCACCCAGGTGCCCCAAAATAAATCTTTTTTAAAAGCATTTTATGGACATCTGTTAAATTGTAAATATCTAGCTTTATGATTACATTAAAGTTGGAAAATTTGTCCAGTCCTAAAATTGACTTTATTTTTTTGTTAGTTTCATTTTTATTAATTTAATTATATGTAGACACTATTTTTTTTCCCTCTTCTCTCGCTTCTACAAATCCCTGTCAGAGTTTTTCCTGCTGCAGTAGAAGTTCCCTTAAACCTTTTGTGCAGAGGGTCTGCTGGGGAGAAAGAAGTATCCTGACGACACTTTGTGGTGCAATTCTGAGCTTACAAAGCCCATTCCCATTGGACTCCTCCAGTGGATGGGTTGGATCGCTCTGAGAACATTCCTCTAATTGTAGCCATTTTGTCATTTTCCCTTCTGGGAAATACTTTTTGTTTACCTTACTTAGCCGAGAGGCCCTGAGCACTGGCACTGGGGCCACAGCTTCCTCCTTTTCTTGTGTCTTCCCCGGCATCTTACTCAGCAGCTCCAGCCCTGCTGTGACACCGTCGAGTGTATCATTTTGAAATGTTGCAGCTGCCACTGAGTCACATGGGAGCACAGAGCTGCTGGGGGAGAGGTACAGATCAGTTACGGTTTTTTGTTCCTGCATAGATTCTTGAAGAGAAGTTAAAAGTGGCATTCTTATTTGCAGTCGGAAGATTTATATATTTTCCCTAAAAAACGAAAGAAAGAGAAGTGAATTAATTGTGGTTTAAGTAGAGGCTGTGATTTCTAAGTGTAAATCCTCTGATCTTTAGTGGCAAGAAGTAATAAGCCTCCTGGCAGGATGAAGGGGACTGACTGGGAGTGTTAAATAATTTTAGGGTGAGGGTCAGCTTCTCCTTTCTGCTTGGCTCTCAGTCTTCATGCGATTAAGCAGTTCTTTGACTTAAATTCAGTATGGCAGGTCACCTTTAAAACAGGGTCCTTCATAAACTGCTTCGTGCATAATAACCCTTTATGACTCTTAATTGGGAGTAGCTGAGCAGTGGGTGGTTTTTATATACCATATGTCCTATAGCACAACGGGGCAAGATAAAGCAAAATATGGGTCTTGTTACTGGAAATCTTGTCTCATCAAATCAAGCCCCTGCCTATGATGTTCTTTCTAACATAATTTTTCTTACATAAATAGTTCCTAGCCAGAAAAAAATAGATTTGACAATATTTACATTTTGATTAGTATTTCTTACAGAGTTGGTTAAAGGAGAAGCTTATAATTTTGTTTGTTTTGAAAATGAAATTCCTGTAGAAAGGTCACCGCAATGTCAGTCCCTGTCATTTCTAACCCTCTTATCTCAGAGCTCATCTGCAGCATGTCAGGTCTGGCCTACTGCTCGTAACCAAAAAAGGCAAAGAATGTGGAAGCCTCGCTCCCTTCAGCCGGTTGTCTTAGTGCTCCACGATGGTCTGTGTTTGCACAGTGTCTGCTGGATCCACAGGAAGCAGGGGGTGTTGGACACGTTTTCTGCTGCAAGTTCAGAGAGTCTGTGAGGGCAGGATTCCAGAGCTTTGCCAGGAGCATAAATCCTAGGCATTATCTCAGAACTGCACACTGGGCCTCGCCCTCTGCGTTTTAAACATTTCTTGGCAGTCAAATAAACCCAGGCACTTTATCACAGGTGCCCACTTCCCCTCCCCTCCTCGAGGATCCTGACACAGGGGAGCAGCCGCAAGTCTGGTAGAACCCTCACCTGTTTCACGGCCCCCCTCAGTCTCTCGTGGGAGAGGTGGGCTTTGCTGCAGTAGGTGTATGCAGCCGGAGGGTAGCTCAGCCCCTCACCGCTGCCCCCACCCCAATACAAATTATGCTTGAACAGGAAAGGAAGAGCCACAGGACCACTTGGATTTGCCTTGTCTCCTCTGGTTAAAGATAAGTAGTGGGGGGATGGCAAGTATCTGAAGTCCAAGAGTACAAAAAAGAGCCACGGTGAATTATGATCGAGAGGAAGAAAGAGAGAGGGAGAAGGCCCAATGAGCAGGAGCGCTGCCGCCCTGTCATCCTGATAGAAATTGTGCAGGTCCGTCCCGATCTCTCGTGTTCCTGTTCCAGGCAGGGTGGCGTGAGTGCTAGAGCAAAGGCTTAGTCCTCTATTGCACCCAAGTGTAAGATATTTTAAACAAGGAGCATGTGACCACCTTGCCACATCATTTCTCTAGCTGAGTGGTACTTGGTGTACTAAAGAGGTTGTGGGATGTAGTGTACTTAAATGAGTCAGAAGACTGAATGGGTCTCATCACGTTGGTTTTAGTGATACCATGAAAAGAAGCTGGATTTCTGCTGAGGGCACAATTCGTAACCTTGTAGCAGCAGAGCTTGCGGACCGAACTTTTGTCAGAAGACAGACTGGTAGGTTGAAAAGAAAGATTCTTGGGTTTTCATGGTCTGTCTCCTCTACTTGTTAGAACCAAAGAGAAAAACTGTGGAAAGGCAGCTAGTGAGGAAGTGCCGCGGCCCAACCAGGGGAGCCTGGGAGCGGGAGAAGTGGAAGGCAAGTGAGAACTGGAGTTGTGTTGGGAGGGTAGTTTTGTTAGGATTCAAGAGTGACTTTCTTGTTCGTCCATGGTGACGATTATAGATGACTTTATTTGGGAAAAGACTGAATCTATTAAAAAAAAGGGTGGGAGATCAGAGTCTGTTGCTACTATAGGGGACTATAAAATTACTATTACTGTCCAGTTTGACCTAATCAGAGTTTGCCGTGAATTCTTACCTGCTTATTTCTCCTCAAAGCAGTAAGCTAGGTCATTTAGCTGTCTCCGCTAAGCCAGCCTCATGTTCTAACAGTTTCCAAGGCAATCTTTACCTGTCTTTGGATGTTCAGAGTCACCCTTGCTGTTGCATTTAGACCTCTTAGCTTATTCTTTAGGGCAGTTTTAGGTCCACAGCAAAATAAGAGGAAGGTACAGAGATTTCCTATATGCCCCCTGCTCCCCCACTGCCAACTTCCCCTGCCAGCGTGGTGCATGTGTTACCATTTATGAACCTGCATTGACATGTCCTGCTCTCCCAGCGTCCATACGACAGGGCTCACTCTTGGTGGTGTACATTCTGTGGGTTTGGACAAATGAATGATGGCATGTGTCCCATCGTTATCATATTTTCACTACCCTAAAAATCCTCTGTGTTCAGCCTATTTCATCCCCACAACTCCTGTCTCCAAAGTATTGCCTTCTCCAGAATGTCATATAGTTGAGCTCATATAGCATGTGGCCTTCTCAGGTTAGCTTCTTTCACTTAGTAATATACATTTGTTATTTCTCCATGTCTTTTCATGACTTGATATCTCCCTTCTCTTTAATGCTGCATTAACTGTTGCTTGGAAATACCAAAGTTTATCAGTCTGTTCACCTACTAAAGGGCTTCTTGGTTGCTTCCAAGTTTTGGCAATTACGAATAATGTTACTATAAACCTCCAAGCGTAGGTTTTTGGGTGGCGTCAGTTTTTAACTCCTTTGGATAAATACCAATGAGCATGATTGCTGGATCATATGGGAAGAGTATGTTTAGTTTTGTGAGAAACCACAAAACTCTCTTCCAGAATAGTTGTACCATTTTGCATTCCCACCAGAATGTATGAGAGTTCCTCTTGCACCACATCTTTGTCGGCATTTGATGGTGTTCGTGTTCCCAGATTTTGGTCATTCTAATAGATGTGTGGTGGTATCTCGTTTTAATCTGCATTTCTCTGATAACACGTCATCTTTTACAAACATTCCCTCCTGGTCTGTGTCTTTTCTTTTCATCCTGTTGACAGTCAGTGTCTTTTGCAGAGCAGAACATTTTTCCTTTTAGCGCAGTCTAGCTTAGGTGTTCCTTCATGGGTCGGGACTTGGGTATTGTATCTGAAAAGTCATCACCAAACCAGAGATCATCTAGATTTACTTCTGCTGTCCTCTAGGAGTTTCATAGTTTTGTGTTTTCCATTTAGGTCTGTGATTATTTTGAGTTAATTTTTGTAAAGGGTGTAAGATCTGTGTCTAGATTTGTTTTTTTTGCATGTGGGTGTCCAGTTGTTCCAACTTTTCTGTTGAAAATACTCCACTGTATTGCCTTCACTCCTTTGTCAGAGATCAGTTGACTGTATTTATGTGGGTGTATTTCTGGACTCTCTGTTCTGCTGCATTGATCTGTTTGTCTGTTCCCTGGCCAGTATCACATTGTCTTGATTCCTGTAGCTTCATAGTAAGCCTTGGAGTCGGATAGTGTCAGACTTTGTTCTTCTTCTCTTTCAATATTGTGTTAACTATTTGGAGTCTTTCGCCTCTCCGTATAAATTTTAGAAGCCCTTTGTCTTTATTTGCAGAGTAACTTGCTGTGCTTTTGATTGGGACTGCGTTGAATCTGTAGATCAAGTTGGGAAGAACTGACATCTTTACAATATTGAGCCTTCCGACTCATGAACATGGAATATCTCCCGTTTATTTAGTTCTTATTTGTATCAGAGTCTTACCATCTTGTACATATTTTGTTAGATTTATACCTCAATAGTATTTCATTGTTCTGGCTGCTAATGTAAACTCTCTGCTTTTTCATCTTTATCCTTGACAGTCCCACTTGTCCTTTCTGTAGTGCTGCCCCCCTCCTAGGCTCATGCACCTGTTCTGAAAGTAGAAATCCCTGTGGAAGGAGTAACCCAGTGGCACGAGGAGGTGTGTACGGGATCCATCAACTTTCAGGTGGCCCAAAGAGAGGACTTTAATGGGGAACGTGTTTCCTTTCATTAAAATGAAGTTTCTTTGATGATACTTAGAATATAATAGCAGCCGAAGCATGATACGATACCGCCTCCCAACCTCCCTACCTCCCTACCTCCAAACAGGGACAAATGTTTTCTTGTTGGCTTGTTTGTTTTGGTGTGTGCGTGTGTGTGTGTGTGTGTGTGTTTGTTTGTTTTTTAAAGATTGCCTGGGAGAGGATTATTTGAACTTTAGGTGGTATCTAATGAGATCACCTGCCTTCCCTTTTAAACTCGGATGGGCTTGCTAAGTTAGTGTGAGGGTCACTCAAGAGTGCAGAGCCTTGGATTCTGACTCCAGATCCGCTCATTAGAGACTTCATGGTCTTCAGACTGTTCGTAAGGAATTCCTTCGCTTAAAGTCCTCTTTAAGAGTGATGGCGCCAAGTCAGAGCGGCTTTCATCTATCAGCTTTGGGCAGGGAGCAAGGGATAACTATTCAGTAACTGTTTTACCCTTTTTGTATATAGAATTCAGGAGAAGTTCATTAAATGAATCCATGTTCAGTAATAGAGAATTGGTATTCTCTATTAATTTCCCTTGAAGTATATAAAACCAAAGAAGAAAAATGTTTGCAGGGGAAGGGCATGGGAACCTTGACATTTTAGATCCTCAGATCTGAAATTAGTTTTCAGTTTCAAAATGAAAGCTGATTCCTTAATGTGATGTGCTTGTAATGTTTTGTTTTATGTTTTGTTAATTTATTGGGCAACTGTTGGACACCTACTGTTTCCAGGGCACTGCTGGTCATGGTGGATGATAGGTAAAGCAGGTGGGTCCAGTCTTAGCCTCCTGAAGCTCATTAGTTTGATGGGGGAGTCATTATTTATAATTTACATAAGGCATTATTTTAGTTGTGTTAAGTCTACAAAAGGAAAGAAATGTGTTACCAGGAAAGCTTACTTTCTTCCCATCTCTTCATCCAATGGCTTGTGCAAGGAGCTCTCATTTCAGGTAGAAGCCTTGACTGCCGGCACTAATGTGGGCACAGAGCCTCCCTGCCCAGACTTCCATATCTCTTCTCTCCCTCCTTTCTTGGACTTTGTCTTTACAGCTTGAACTAAGTGTTTATCATTTAACCTCTTTCCTGTCTTATCACTCTTCCCAGCAGGGCTTAAGTATATGCCCTCAAACTCTCTGCCTCTCTAGTGTGTAGAAGGTGTCTGGTCCAAAGGAACCTAGAATTTGAAGAACAATCTTACGAGTGGGCCAGTTCCTTCATTTTCAGATAAGGAAGGTGAGGACAAAGGAAGAGAGGGACCACACCCACAGTCACATAGCAAGTTAGAGCCAGAGCCAAAACTAACCCAGGTCTTTGACTCATAGCCCAGTGCTTTCTGTTACATTCCTGCAGGAGAGGCTTTATTTAGTCAGCAGGGATCCATCCTCGGGAACTTTCTGTCTTTGCAGGAAGACTGAGGGTGACACAGCTAGAGGAAAAAAAAACAGCCCCAAGGGGGGCCATAAACAGACCTCACAAGGCCCAGGGTTGTTACCCCATACAGATTAACCAAGGGTGCCTTTTGCTGGGAAGAAAGAAAATAGTATACCAAGTTCCTGTCATCAGGGAAGTCATATTTTAGAGGAGCAAAGGAGTCTAACATGTATGAAGAGAGCACCTCAGAGCAGCCTGTTAGGGGCTCAGGTGCACCTCAGTGCGCAGGACGGTCCAGAACGGGTGGGGGTGGGGACCAGTCTTCTGGATGAGGAGAAAAGCTTTTCCTGGAGAGACGGGGAGGCAGAACTTCACTGAGACCAGGAGAAGAAAGATCGCCTCCAGGCTTGAGGGGAATCCCAAACCAGTGGCACACACAGGCAGTGGCCTGGGCATAGGGGGTTGGGAAGCTGCGGGAGATACACTTGGGCAGGAGCTAATCTTAGCAGATCTAGAGCTATGAGCAGTCACGGAGAAAGTGCGGTGCCACGCTTCACTTTCTCAAGGAAGTAGCTTGATGAAAGCTGGGCTTCTGGGAAGCTGGCGTGTTTCGGGGAGCCTCCTGGAAAGCCTCCTCCAGGCCTCGCTGCAGTTGCTCAGGTGTGGAATGAGGACGTCCTGGATGCAGGTGGTGGCAGTGGGGATTTCGAGCTCCTGTGGTGCTTGGTGGTGGTGATAGGTGGTGGATCTGGATTACTCTCAGTTTAACACAGAAGGTGGAGCTTGATAGTGATTTTTCTAGGCATGTCTAGGTGGAGCCCTCAGGATAATTGGAAAGCCTGAGCATCTGTATTTTATTTTATAAGGGGTTTTGAAATAGATGAGAACCACGTAAGAGAATGCAAACACAAAATACCACTGCTTTTACTTCCAGATCTCAAGTGTGAAGTTAAATACCATTTAATTCACTGTTGCCAGTACTGAACTCTGCTTTCCTTTTTTATGTCAAGTTTTTTTTTTCCTTTTGAGAACCCAAGCATTATAGTTTAGCTGAAGGGGGAAGGGGCGGTCTGGTAGGGAGAACGTAGAGCAAAAAGCTGAGAGTATCTGTACTGGCTCCTTAAGCCTGACCATCAGCACACACAGACTTAACTGCATTGTCTTCTCTTTGTCTCCGTAGGAATATAAACAGAAGCTTGCTCGGGTAACCCAGGTCCGCAAGGAACTGAAGTCCCATATTCAGAGCTTGCCAGACCTCTCATTGCTGCCCAACGTCACAGGAGGCTTGGCCCCCCTGCCCTCTGCTGGTGACCTGTTTTCAACTGACTAGGACAGGTGTCATGCCCCAGATTCCCATCTCTACCAGCAGAAAGAAGAGGGCAAGTCATGGTTGGAAATAACCTTGTGGCCCCTGGTTTTGTCCCTCCTTCATCCTGGTCCCGCAGCCTCAAGAATGAACCACGGACTCTGATTCTCCTTTCCGTCCTCTCTTGTTGAGCACAATGCAGAACAGTGGGGAGTGGAGTCCAATTTAGATTCATATGTGGAAGGAATACAAACTCTCCCACTGCATTTTTTCATGCCCCTGTCGTTTTTCCATTCTTAGCTTTCTCTTTACACCCAAGAAGTTATGAAAATCATGTGCACATCTGGAAGCTTTCAGAAGAATCTTGTTGCTTATGACAGCATTGTGTCATGAAAGCAGCTTCTGTTTTCTGAGCTGGGCTTGCTTGTTCAAGTTCAGGCCTCCACTGAAGGACTCGCTCTGGAGTCATTGACTTTCCTGGCTGCCGTCTACCCCGAAGGTTGGAGGCACGACTGTCCAGCAGCTTTGCCGTAAAGAGTTTGCCAAATCTCATCCTTCCTTTCCCTTACTTCTCATGATGTATAGTCAGAGGTGAGGTGCGTTTGTGTTGTAAGCAGACTAGGGAATCTAGCAATAAGATTTAAAGCTGATCTGGGACAAAGTCACAGTTCAGAAACAAGAGTAACAGGGATCACAAGCATGAGTTAAACATAAGTAATTTGCTTCAGGTCCCTACAAACAACCTTCCCCAAGCACCCACTGTCAAAGAAAACGTTCCTAAAAACCTGACCTTTTGGCCCTAATCCGTTGTGAAGGCAATTGTTAGAAATGGCACTGGTGGACCCCAAAAGCTAAAGGCTTACTAAGAGTCTGGGCTCTGCACAGGTGTTGCTGTTTCAGCCCATGTCTTTTGGGGAGCAGGGCTCACACTAACATTTCCTTCACTGGGCGCGTGTCTACAGTATGGTGAGTAAACTTGAATATCTCCCTTGCGAATACGACACTCTGTGCATGTTTGTCTGTTTACGCCACTGGCCACTGCACGTGTCCTTGTGCCCGGAGTGGGAGGAGTACTCCAGTCGGCTGTTACTGAAGAGCTGGTCTCGGGCAGAGGAAGGGGGGCAGTCAGGGATTTTAATTTTGGGTTTTAATTCCATTATCATGCCAGCTGACATTATGACTATATAATGTACTTAGGATTTTTACCTTGCTTTTAGTGAAGGTTAGGCCTGCTAACTGTAAATCATTCTGATTTGGCAGGCTTGTTTTTGACATTGGAAAGGGCAGAAAACAGTTTGCCCCAATACTGTAATAGGAGTCAGAGCCCAGAGGCTGAAATCCAGAAGCTATAAAAAGGAATTCAGTGGTGGGGGCTTCAGAATCTCCATTATTTTGAGTCCTTATTTTCAGGATTACCAAAAAGCCAATTACTTGTAATTTTACATGTTAAACATGTTGGAACATAGCCTGTGTTTTAAGCGTGTGGCAGGCTTTCCTTTAAGAAGCTCTCCTGCCTGCCATGAAGTGAGAGGGATGAAAAGTCGTAGCAGGTGTTCAGTTTAACTCTGTGTAGAACATAGTAGCATTTAAGCTCTTTTTCGGATTTGAATACGGACTGTGTGTTGTTTGCTTATTGACACTGCCTGTTGTCCTGTCATTATTAAATTAATGAGTTCTCTATAAAGTTTTTCTTCCCAGAGGCCATAGGGCAGTAGGTGACTTTACTAAAATCGCAAGATCAGTTCTCGTCTTCACTGTTTGTGCACATGCGCCCCCCCCTCCCCCTAATATGCTGTGCTGCTCTAGTCCTGCGTGTGAGCTTGTTTTGGATCAGACCCATCTTGGACATTCTCTGTGCTTTGACTGAGGAAGCAAAATTTTACTAGCCACGAATCAAAAGGGTATAGTAGATATTTGCTCTGACCAGCTAGATGAAAATGTTCTAACATGACAGATTTCACCCACTGCTATTTTTTATCAGATTGCGTTTGACCAGCAATTGGTGCATAATTATTACAGCAAGAGCAAAAAAAATGAAACTGTAGCAATTATGTAAATGAGTGTGTTGGCCTCCTAACACCTGTTACTAGTGGACTTCCTATGAGGAAGTTAGTTTTGGGGGTTTTTTTGTTTTGTTCTGTTTTTTAATGAAATGCTTTTGTTTTTTAAATCTTAATTCTCCCCATATCCTCCCCAAGTGTGCTTATTACTTCATTTGTTTAATTTAAGTGAACCTTTCTTCTCCTTGTATGTATGAGGTGATCTGGTGGGGTGGGGTGGGGTGGGTGGTTTTTGTTTTGTGTTTTTTCTTTATTTAGGGCATCCATAGGCCTCAAAGGACCTTGCCTTTAGGTCATATTCCTCAGAAAGTCTTCATTCTTCTTTGTTTTGTTTTGTTTTTTCTTAAAGAATATTTTTAAAGCTTAAATTTGTATATTAATTTAGGACTTTATTTAGAAGCATAGGCTGTCATTGGCGGCAGCAGTATATTCTGAAATGTCTCATAGATATATATTTTTGAATAAAGATGGTGTTGTTGAACGACATCGTGTGATGTTTCTTTTCCCTGCCTTGTTACAGAACACCCGATGCTTTCTTTGTAAGCAGTGGATAATTAGTAATCACCAATAGAGATTGTGCTGTCTGCACAGTATCTTGTCCCTTAGGAGTTTTGGGACTGTTAGTGGCCCATAAATACTCGGCACTTACATAGTATTTTCTAGTTCTTTCCAGGCGCTTAATTAGCTTTAATTAGCCAATCCACACAGTGCCCCGGAGAGGTGCCTCCATAGTTTTATCCTCATTGTACAGAAGTAGGAACCGATGGAGAGAGGTTGAATGACTTTTTCCCCAGTACCACAGTCTCTGACAGATTCAGACTTAGAAATTCTTTGATTTCAGCGCTTTTGTTCACACTGCTGGGTCTCCAGAGAGAGATTTGATTTCGGCAATCCAGTGAAAGCCACTCTGAACAGTTAAAAAGAAGAAAAATGTGAGAGAATCATAAATCCAAGTGGTATGTCTTTTAAAAACCTTTTTTTGTAGGTTTCCTTTCTCTTTTCCTTTCACTCTCAATGAAAGCATACGGGCTGAGCATTGTTTGTGAGAACTTGAAATAATAAAACAGTTTGAAATACAGCCTTTTGAAATAACTAATAGATTTAGAAGGCTGATTTTACCCTTTCCACTGGGTGCTGGCAATACTTGCCAGAAAAAGTGGGGTTCCCCATCTCGGAATGCAAAAAGACTACAGTAGCTGTGGTCCTTCAAGTCTAAAGTGCAGCTCAAGGCCAAGTCCAGAATCAGGGGAGTTGAAACTATGCGTTGCTGAAGTGCTGCCTTAAAATATAAAGGTTGGCTGGGATATGTGCATCTCAGGAGACAGACTCTCTTGTGTCCCCAGGTCTCATGGCCTACTTAATGCCTCCACTCCTACCTATAAATAGTAAGTCCATAATTCCTCGGGTTTAATTAGCACTGCAGGCTACAAAGTATGACTGCGAGGTCCTCAAAGCTGAAGATGAAACTGCCTAGGAGTTCATGAATCTGTCAAAATGCTTCACTTCTGTGATTAGAGTCGTTAACTCTCCGTGTGACCTTCTTGGGCCAGGTACTCCCCTCTCTGGGCCTCAGTTTTCTTACCTCTGAAACGTGGTATTGGACAAAATTATTTCTGGGTTCTCTGCCAGCCCTAAAAGCTTATGGTGGTTGTGTTGCGGGAGAAGAATGCAGGACTAAATAAAGTCTGAGAACACTGAATGGCAAATCCTAGGTCCCTAGGAACATTTCTTAGACAGGTTAATGATACCACCATTGTGCGTATGTAGTTACTTTAAAAAAAGAGGGGAGCTTAAATGGAACCCTGGAGATTGTAGTCTACAAGGATCAGAACACAAGACACAGGTCCAGGACTAGGACGATGAGAGTAAACACCGTTCACTGAGCACAAATTAATCTGCATTTGGCGTATTTGAGATCTTTAAGAAAAAGCTATTTTCCAGCCTGGTTTGCTCTCTTACTTTCTGCCAGAATCATTCATCTGGATAAACTCATTTCTCATCACCACCTCCATGGGGTTTTTCATTTAAAAATCATTCTTCCACTCTAAGGCACAGATTCAATTAAGAATCCATTATTCTACTGTACAGTAGATTCGGATTCACATAGCTTCATGTAGTGTTGAAAGCCCAGTTGGTTCAATTTTTTAGACTCTGAAATAGTTATTTTGCATTAAAATTTCTACCACTGGTTGGATAAACATTAAAATTAGCAGTACGAATCAGAGTTTATCTAATATTTAATATCTAATAAATAGGAGACAGCTGTGGCGAGTGATGACCCACATCTGATCTCCTCTCGCTGTGATGACCTTGGCCGAGTCCCTCAGCCTTTAGAGACCTTAGCTGCTGCTTAAAGGGAACGAATGGGGGGAGGGCGGGGGTTGACTGAGTAACTGAAGTCCTTTCCAGATCCAAAGTTTAATACACCCAGGTTTTCAGAGGATTTCCTCCTACTGAGAATCTTCAAGTGCCCGCACAGTGAACTCCGCAGATTTTTAAATGCCAGTTATCTGGATGAATTCTTAGTTATAGAATTGTAAAGTGGTCACAAACATACCTATTAATAACTTTAAAGGAGGAGTTTTTAAAAAGGGCCTAGTGCCATGTGTGGGATAAAGTAGGGGTTCTATAGTAGCCGTACTAGATTCAATAATGAATGTAGGTGTTTAAACGTTCACACGACGAGATGTTAAAGTAGATGTGTTTTGGAAGGCAGCGATAGATGTCACGTGCCTGTACCATATGCTGGGTTTACGGTGGCGATGGTAAAACACCTGTAGCCCACTTAAACTTTCTCACTCACATGGAAGGTATAAAAGAGTCAGGAGTTAGAGTTGAAGGTGGGGGTCTTGGGGTGCAGGTTTCTTTGAAGAGATCCATTGGTGTTTGGAGTCCCCCAAGGGACAGGAGCGGATGCCAGCTGCCCCTTACCTTCAGACTAAGGAGAGGGCTTCAGTAGAGCTTAATACATGTCTCCTGTAGGGTGACAATCCAGTGCACAGGACAGACCCCTGCCTGGAAAAAATCCGAAGGACGGGATGCCAGTAGCGAGGTGCTTTGATGATGGATCAAGGGAGAGGTGGCTGGGTTGGGTGCAGCCTTTTCTAGTTTGTCAGTCAAGGGATGTCCGTCTCCCAAGGACCAGATGCGGGCTGTATGCAGGCGAACTGGCACGGGATCATCTCAGATCCTAACCAAGAGGCAAGGGCCCTCCTCAAGGTGTAGTGCTGAGGAGGAGAAAGCTAAGAGCTGGAGGTGTGCATATGGAGAGAAATGCAATTGCGGGGGCTTGGTAAGTCCAAAGTCTGTAGGGTAGGCCAGCAGCTGAAAACCCAAGAAAGATTTGCATTTGAGTCCAAAGACAGTTCGCTGGCGGCATTTCTTGCTGAAGGGGGATGTCAGTCTGTTTTAAGTCCTTCTACTGATTGGATGAGGCCCACCCATGTAGAGGGTCATCTGATCCTTCAATTTAAATGTTAATCTCATCCTAAAAGCACCTTCACAGAAATATCCAGAATAATGCTGGACCAAAAGCTGGACTTTGTGGTCTAGCCCAGTTGACACATAAAATTAACCATCACCCTTGCCAACACTTTATTTTCCGTTTTAAAACTTATAGCTATATTCGTGTCCCGGGGCTCCACAAAGAAGTACCAGAAACCAGGTGGCTTAAAACAACAAATTTATTGTCTCACAGTTTTGAGATGTTTGCAAGCCCACACTCCTCCTTCCAAATCCTCTAGGAGAGGCTCCTTCCTTGCCTCTTCCACCTTCTGGTAGCTCCAGGCATTCCTTGGCCTGTGGCAATGTAACTCACCTCTGCCTGTGTGTTCACAGGGCCGTATTCCTTGTCCAAATTTACCTCTTTTTAGGGCCCACCCTGATAACCTCAACTTGATTAAACCTGCAAAGGCCTTATTTTTAAATAAGGTCACAGTCACAGATACTGGGACTTAGGCTTGTAACCTATCATTTTTTTAGGAGGGGGCACAATTCAACCCATAATAGTGGCCATTGTGGTAGGTATTTGCATTTTCCTACTGGCTGATGGCAGTGAGCATCTTTTCATGTGCCTTCTTTGGAGAAGTGTCTTTTCAAGTCCTTTGCCCATTTTCCTTTACAGGTTTTATTTATTTGAGAGAGAGAGAGAGTGAGCACGAGTAGGGGGAGGGGCAGAGAGACAAGCAGACTCCCTGATGAGCAGGGAGCCCAACACAGGGCTCAATCCCAGGATCCCTGAGCTCATGACCTGAGCTGAAGGCAGATGCTTAACCGACTGAGCCACCCAGGTGCCCCCTTTGCCCATTTTTGAATTGGGTTGTCTCTGTTGGTGGGTTTTAAGAGTTCTTCATATATTCTAGATATTAGGCCCTTATCAGATACATGATTCATAAATATTTTCTTCCATCTTGTAGGCATCTTTTCACTCTCTTGATAGTGTCCTTTAATATACACAAGTTTATAATTTTGATGCATTCCATTATATTTCCTTTTGCATCTTGTGCTTTTGATGTCACATCTAAGTAAACATTGCTAAATCTAAGGTCATGAGGAATTACTGCTATATTTCCTTCTGGAATTTTATACTTTTAGTGCTTCTATATAGGTCTTTGATCCTTTTTGAGTTAACTTAAGTAATGGGCTGTATCTTGATCAACTCTTGTTAACCTTGAAGATCTCTTCCCAGCTCAGCTTTTCATAAATTCTTGACAGAGCCTGGCTCCCTGGTAGAGTTGTAAAACTCAAGAATATTCATGAATTAACTCCAAACACAATTTTCTTAAATGTCTCTAGCAAACTTTAGTGAAGTCACCATCTATTAGTGAAATGATATTTTGAAGTTTAACCCCAAATGAAAACAACTAGGGTAGAGATTTTCAGTCCCACCTCTGAAGGAGTAAGTGCTATGGGAATTACCCTTCGCCATAAACAAGTGAAAAAGCATTCAAATATGTAAAACAAATGTTTTCAGACATTGGACATCAGGAAGCACAGAACTGTGAGTTCCCGAGAGAAGGGAAACAGATAAGGAGAGGTGATTGCCCCCATCTTACTCACTGAGGGTGTTCCCAATCTACAGTGCAGACGGGGGTAGCCAGAGGCCCCGTGTCACTGAGTTGAGACAGAGGTCAGAGTTCAGGAAGGTTGCGGTGGCTGGAATTTGCGGGGAGAAGTAACGGGGGTAGCTGCACAGCCCCTGCGCTCCGAAAATCCGCAGAGGGTTCCCTTGGCCCCTTAGGTGAGTTCTGCGCAGGAGGTGTGGGATGAAAGTTGGTGTGACCAAGGGAAGAACAAACAGAAAGCAACAGCCTCGCTAGTTCCCGCTGCTCACAGAGGTCCGGGAATAGCTGGAAGTTTCTGCTAGCCAGAGCAGAGAGGCCTCATCATAACAGAGCATTGGACAGAATCCTCAGAAAGGTCATGCCTTTGTAGTTGGACTAAATTAGGACTAGAGGGAAGGCTGCTTTCAGCCAACCATAAATAAAGCTTAATAGTAAGCCTCAAGCTGGTCTGTAACTGAACCACTAGGCAAAACAAAGTCCAGCTCTGTTTAAAGAAATACAACAAAACCTAGCACTCAACAGTGTAAAATGTCCTCTTTGGCATCCAGAAAAAAAAAAAAAAATCACCACACATGCAAAGAGGCAGAAAAAATATGACCGGAGTCAGAAGAAAAATAAACCAAAAGATCCAGAATGGCCTGGACAAAGGACGTGGTTGACAGAGATCTGAAACAGCTATTGGTAACATGATAAATGCTCAAGGATATAAAGGAGAACATGAACATAATGAGGAAAGACGTAGGACATATATAAAACCCAAATCAAATTTCCAGAGATGATAAATACAGTATCGGAAACTAAACCAAGCCGGAGTGGGATTAACCACAGACTGGACGCTGCAGAAGAAAAGTGTGAGTGAAATTAAAGACACAGAAATAGCAATGATTCAGAATGAAGCACAGAGAGAAAATACCAGAAAAGAAAGAAACGGAACAGCCCACAGGACAACACCGACTGCCAAAAATCCGTATCAGAAGGAAAGGAAAGAGGGGAAAACATAGCTGAAGGAATAAGGGCCGTTCCCCAGCTGTGATGAGAATTGTAAAGCCACTGATCCAGCTTAGCACGTCAGGGAGAACAACCCTGAAGAGGCTACCCGTGCTAACACACATTAGAGTCAAGGTGCTGGGCCAGGGGTGAAAAACAGAAAACTCAGAGTAACGGAGGCCCAAGTGACAGCGACTTCTCCTCAGACACTACGCCATCCAGAAGAGAATGCCCATGACATCCCATGGGGGGGGGGGTCTCCTGTCAATCTAGAATTCTGTATTTAGCAAAAACATCTTTCAAAAATAAAAGCGAAGTAAAAACATTTTCAGTGCGACAAAAGCTGAAAGAATTAGTCACCACTAGACCTCGGCAACATCGGACAGAAGACACATGATATCCACTGGAAATCTGGATCTCCAGAAAGGAGGGAAGAACACTGAAAACTGCATGGGGGAGTATATCATGTTTTCTTTTGATTTAAATATCTTTAAAAGACAATCGTTGAAACAGAGATAATAACGTATTGGGGGTTTATAACATACAAAAGAGCAACAGTGTATGACAACAGCATCAGTCCCCCACGGCCCACAGTTCTCATCCCACAGCCACCACGGGGACGGTCTGCATGTACCCCTCTTGTGCTGCAGGCAGAGGACCCTGTTCCCTCCCACAGGGAGCAGACAGCAGCCAGGTGCCTGCTGTATGATGCTCGTGCTTCAGGCAGAACTAACGAGTGTACGTCAAGCCCAGCGGAGGGGGCAAGATACTTCCAGACGAGGTGATGTGCCCAGCACCAGGTACCAGCGTTCTTTATCCCATCTCTGGACTGATGTACTGTGCGCATCGGCCTAGCATAGACCATGTTGACTTCTGAATTGCTGCGTCGTGAATTAATGAGGTCTCCATGTCATTCCTAAAATGCACTCTTCCAAAATATCAGATGCCTACATTGGGTATTCCTCCCTGGCCCAGGGCCTCACTGGGTTATGGTGGCCTCTCGGAGATGGGTGTGGACTCGAAGCCAGGTTAGAACGAGTTTCACTTCCCTTGATAGGTTCTTTGTAGTATTGTTACCCTGGAGGATTCCACTTCACTTAAACCTGATGAGGCCACTCAGCGTGCTCCAGGCTGGAGCAAAGAGCCCTGAATTTGGAACTGGGTGAAATCCCAACTTGAGACAAGTCACTTCACGTCCCAGGGTGAGTCTGACTTATCTGGAAGACAGTGTTTCCAGTTCTTCCCAGAGGACTTCCTCCCCATGTTCGACATGACAGCCGCAGGGAAGGAAGGCAGCACGGCTCCAGTGGTTTGAGTCCGAGGCCCAGTCTCCTCACCTCCCTGGTATCCTGACCGAGTGACTTCACTTCCCCCTGCATCTTGATATCCTGATTTCATCATCTGTATCCTCGGGATGATAATAGACTCGATCTCAGATGTTTATGGCAGTTTAATGAATCGATATTGCTAAAGTAAGCCGAGCAACAGGAGTATGTGTTAAATAAATAAAAGCTGTGTGCTGATATGAAACAATCCCTACAAACTCTGGGCCCGCGAGCCTGGGATGGGGCACAACTGGACTCAGCCTTTCTTTCTCTCTGGAGGTCCTGGAGCAGGAACTGCGCCTCCTTAAAGCCACAGCTGTTGTGAAAAGGATGCTAAGGCAGGGGGTGGGGGGGACGCTGGTCAACAGCAGGAGGGTGGGCAGGCCTTGACCTCCCAGGGAGGAGTGGATGACCTGGGACGATTTAGCTTACGGATGAGGGGAGGGCAAGCGTGGTGGTCCTCAAGGGCTGTTGATGAATACAGGCATAAAAATGGTTCTGACTTTGAGGGTACAACCTGGCGACAAGAGATGGACGTTTGAATGGAGAGGACTTCTGACCCATCATCAGGAAGACTGGTTGCCCCGCCACGGCTGGCTGACCCTTCTTGTCTGGGGTTCTGTCCGGCACTTCTCAATGAAGGTAGAGAGTCATTCGAGATGAGACATACAGGGCCCCTCCCTGATCTAATAGTCCCAGACTCTAGTATTTCTGTTGGCTTTGAGATTTGACTACTGATAAGCATGCTATTCTAAAGTTGCAAAATTTGAAGCTTGCCAAGAACTCTACGAAGAGCGTCGGCCCAGATTCCTTGCCTCCTAATGAAGTGCCCGGTGGCCTGACATTGCTGTATGAAGCCCCCCTCCTCCATGGATTGTGAAACATGGGGGTGGTGGTTCCAGCTCCTGGCAGGGTCATAGAAAGGCGCTTTGAGAGCTGTCATTGCTCAAGAACCCAAAGATGGACCTTCAAACCCTCTTTTGATATTGCTGGTGGATGTCCCTCCTGGCCCCGCGTTTGCACATAATCCAGTGGCATCTGGACTTTATTTCAATGGCCTGGAAGTCTGTGAAGTCATTACGAAGAGTGGCTTTCTTATATGCCTCGGCCAAAACAAGCACGGAGAATCCTGGTCATGAGGCACTTAAAAGTTTATTAGGCTCTGGTATTAAATTATAGCGTGACCTGTTAAACATGGATTCAAATAAGCCATGGTTCAAATCAAGCTCTCGCTCCCACTAGGGCTCTTCGACCAGCCATGCAACAGACTGGTAGTGACCCCTCTGTCTCCGGAGGCATCAAACTGTGTCTATGTGACCACTTATGCGGGCAACACTCACAGAGGGGGTTCTCAAACCCCGCAGCAGAAAGGCGGTAAACTTGAATGCATTCAAGGCCTTGGAGGGCAGTGGAAGGGAAGAAATGTGGTCAGCCGTGGACGGGCGTGTGTGATAATTGCTGGGTAGGTGAGCCGAGGGTCAGCAGGCTGGGGGGCAGTGCCATGATGGCCAGATTGTCTGATTTTTCTAGGAGAGGGTGGAAACCTGGATTTGTCTGTAAGAATCTCTCCATTTTTAAATGTTGGCAACTAATTTGAATACCAGTTGGAGATGTTTTGTTTTTTTTTTTAATTGCCAGTGTGTTTCATTTTTGCCATACCGGTTTGTTTGCGGTATCATTTTGTTTTAGAATGTTTGTTTGTTTTAGAATGCCAGTGTGTTTGCCACTTTTGCAAGTAGAGAGTTATTCTCTGCTAAAGACCAGTGACCGGAGTCGGCACAGTCGACCACAGGCCGAGAAAGAATCCTTGTTCTGAGAAGTATCTGTAGGCGTGAGGTCAGAGCCTGCAGGTGCCTTCAAGTTGATCCCGCTGTGGAGACAGGAGCGCTGGCCTGAGAGCGAGGAGGCCCAGGTTCGGGTCCCCACCCTGCTGCGGCTGCTTCCCCATGTGACCTTGGGAAAGCCTTGGGCCTTCTCTGGCCTCAGTTTCCCCTTCTGGAATTGGCCCAGAACATCTCAAGTCCCTGATAATTCAAATGGTCTCAGGTTCCTGGGAGGAACCCAAAAGGAGAATCTTCAAAAGTAGGTCTTGTGGTTCATTTGGGGTGAAATGGCCATCCTCGGTACTGGTGGTGCATCTTGAAGGAGTTCCAAAGCTAAGAAAAGAATTCCAGTCTTTGTGCCAAGGGCTTGGGGCTGATGGAGGTGATCGGTTGACTCTCACGAAGCACAAGTGGTGAGTTTGGGTGGTGATGGGGCAAGTGGGGCTTCCGTGACAGATGGAGAATGGCAGGTGGAGGGTCACGCCATAGGCCTGGCTTCTGCTCTCTGCTCTCACTCACTCTGACCTGAGAAGACCTTCCCTGTCTCTGAGCCTCAGTTTCCTCTTTCAAAATGAGGAGGCTGGCTGGCTGGTTTCTGAGCCCCCTTTGAGCCCTGGAGTTCTATAGTTCTAACGAATTATGTTGCAAAGTCGTAGTTTTATCATCTACACGAAGACCTTTCTTTCTTTCTTTCTTTCTTTCTTTCTTCTTTCTTTCTTTCTTTCTTCTTTCTTTCTTTCTTTCTTCTNCGTAGTTTTATCATCTACACGAAGACCTTTCTTTCTTTCTTTCTTTCTTTCTTTCTTTCTTTCTTTCTTTCTTTCTTTCTTTCTTCTTTCTTTCTTTCTTTCTTTCTTTCTTTCTTTCTTCTTTCTTTCTTTCTTTCTTTCTTTCTTTCTTTCTTTCTTTCTTTCTTTCTTTCTTTCTTTCTTTCCTTCTTTCTTTTTAATTCGACAGCTCTTTCTTAAGCACCCAGTGGTGACAGGCATGATGGATGCAGCCAGCAAAACCTGTCCTTATGCCGCCTACCGTCTCGGGGGCCTGACAACGACCAGCCAGGTAAGGGAACAGTGTGCCTAGCAGAGCACCGTGAGAAGAGCGCAAGTTTTCCACCGGAGACTGGAACCTAGTCATCCGGGATGGGGACAGCTTCCTGTGGGAAGTGACTCGAGCCGAGATCTAGAGGGTGCTGAGGGGCAAACGAGGCGAAGGGGACGAGAAAAGCGCTGCCGTAAGAGGAACAGCATGTGCAAAGCCTGTGACCAGAGGCACCAGAAGGAGCCAGCACTGCTGGGAGCTGAGGCTGTCGAGGTTCGGGCTGAGCCAGACCCTGCAGTCCTGTCATCCTTAGAGAAGACTCGGATGCTGGTGCTGAGCATGGGGGAAGCCTCTGGAGGATTTCCAGCAAGGAAAGACAGAGTCCGATCTGCATTTGGAAGAGACTTCTCTGAGTACTATTGCAAAGAGACAGGAGATGTTGGGAGGGACGAATGGGGACTGAGGGGAGCAGAAGAGATTCAAGGGACCAGTGAGGAGGTGTGACGGAGGGACAACATCCTGGGGAGACACGACAAGGGCCTGCCCGGAACCATGCCAGCTGAGAGAGAGGGAGAGGTCAGGCTTGAGGGTGCGTTAGGATTTGGAGTCCTCCGGCCCTGGTGCAAGATGGAAGGAGAGTTGGGACCAACTCCCGTGGTGCGAGCAGGTGCACCTGAAGGCCAGTGGGCCTCAGATCTACGTGCATGTCCCAGCAGTAGCCCGTGACGTAGGCAGCCTCTGGGACGGCTCCCAACGACCCCCCGCTTCTGGGTTTTCACAACTTTGTGCTTTTCCTTCTTGATTGTGGGCTGCACTTAGTGACTTGCAGCCAAAAGGCTATGTCAGAGGTGACGGGAGAAGAGGCTGGGTTATAAAAGGACGGTGACCTCTGGTGCTCTCTCTCGGTCTCTCCATGGCTTGAGCTGGGGAGAGTCCTGTGCGAGTGCACTTGGAAGTGGATCTTCGGAGGCCTGCCAACAGCTGTCTAAGTGAGTTTGGAATCTGATCACCCCCAGTCAGGCCTTGAGATGACCGCCACCAAGGCTGACACCGCGATGGCAGCCTCATGGAAAACCTTGAGTCATAGCCACCCCATTAAGCCACTTACAGATTCCTAACCCACAGAAACTGAGAGTTAATAATCGTGTGTTATTTCCAGCTGCTGAATTTCAGGGTCATGTCTTAGGCACAGCCGTAGGTGATCAATACAGCTCTCCCTGACACAGGCTGCACTCTTGGCTTCTCCAGGGCTGGGAAGGGAAGGGTTAACCGCAGAGCCCAGGCCTCCAGGCCAGCAGCAAGGTTAAGGCCTCCGGCTTGAGGGACAGTTCATTACAGAGTTATCTAGTGGCCCAGCCAACATTTGGGTCTGCAGCCAGCTGGGCCTCCGCCGTCCTGCGGTGCCTGTCATAACAGGGGCCCTCGAGGGGAGGCATCCTGGAAACGGACAGATTTATGAACAGCCTCACTTCCGTGCATCTGCCCATGATGTGCCAGCTGCAAGTAGAGCCAGTGGGGCCTTGTGGCCGTGTCCCCAGCGGGGGGACACTGCCTCCACTCCCGCACCATGCTGCCTCCTGGAGCTCATGGCCCCGGGGCTGCTATGCTGAGTCCAGAGAGAGGTGCCGAGGGACTCCCCCAAATCCCAGAGATGGCCAATACCTACATGGGTGTACAAAGCACTTTCTGGAGGACGAGCCCTTATAGCCATCACCTCGTTTCACCCTCGCAATAACCCTGCCAAAGTGGGAATGCCTATGAGCTCTGCCCCGTTGCAGGGGAGAGAACCAAGGTCCAAGGTCACGTAGCAGGAAAACACAAGAGCATCTGACTCCGAAGTGTGTGCTTACCCACTGTGTCTCTCTGGTGGCTCTGTGATGAGGAGGGATTTGGTGCCTCAGTGGTTGGGGGAGCTGCTTCGGGGAGTAAGGTGGGAGAGCCAAGGAGGCAGGGCCCCATCCGACTCCAGCGAAAGCAGCTCTCCTCTCCCGGGTTGTGCTGTCAAGGGACCATGTGAAATTGCATTTCACAAACCAGGTAGCATGGTGTTTCAGGATGTGTGGTCTGAACTGAGGACTTGAAGTAGGAAGAGAAGTCTGGTGCAACAGGGGCAGGGGGAAGAGGGCGAGAAATAACCGTTGTGGGTTTTCTCTGAAAGCAGAGCCTAGGAGGAGGGAGTGGACAGCAATAAGATTAGAAACTGCTACACATATTTTCCGGAGCTGTAAATCCTGGTTCATTTTGCCCAATTTACCAAAGGGATTAAGCTGACATAGAGAGGAGCCAAAAGAGAGAAGACAGGCCGCCTTCCGGGACTGACTGTTTGAAGATCTGAGGCCCAGCCTGGCAAGGGACAAACCTCTCACCCTGAGCCCAGGTTCTTTCCCCAGCACCCCTGGACACAGCCCATCCTGTTCCTGCTGGAACCCTTCCAGTAGAGGGGAGCTCACGCCGGTACCTGTTCCCACAGGTTCAGCTCTCAGTGCTCAGAAGACTTTGCCCTGCAAATACAAACCTTCTCCCAACAGCTTCATTCAATAATTCAGTGGGTTGTTACATAAAAACATACTTTTAATATATTTATTTTGAATCCAATAAAAATGCTAAATTTTCTTGTCAATTTAAATGACATAGTTGCATATTTTGAAGTTTCTCTATACATAATTATGTTACTTTGGAAAGATGACAGTTTTGTTTTTTTCTCCAAATCTTACCTCTTTCATTTCTTTTTCTTGCCTTACTGCAGTGGCTAAGACCACCAGTAAATAACTGTTGAGTAAATGGGTACAATGGGCATCTTGACTTGTCTCTGATCTCCAATGGGAAAACTTGCCGTATTTTACCATGTTAGCTGCAGACATCTTTATCAATGATGGAAATTCCCTTCTGTTTATGATTTCCTAGATTATTTTTTATTAGTTTTAAATCATGAATAAGTGTTAAATTTTTATCAAATGGTTTTCTGCATGTAGGTTTTGTCCTTTAATCAGTTTATGTGCTGAATTAACCTGAATTCCATTTCATTTAATGGATTTTCTTGTTCTTTTCTTTCTGCTGTTTTGTTTTGTTTTGTTTTGTTTTGTTTTGTTTTGTTTTGTTTGTTTTTAGAGAGAGAGCAAGCACAAGTGGGGAGGGGAGGGGCAGAGGGAGAGAGAGAGAGAGATTCTCACAAACCTAATATCATGACCTGAGCTGAAATCAAGAGTCGGCCAATTAACTGACTGAGCCACCCAGGTGCCCCAACCTTAATGGATTTTCTAATGTTTAACTGACCTTGTATTCCTGGGATTAGTCTGTTTCGGTTGTGATATCCTTTTGTGTATTGATGGATTTTTGTGGCTAACAGTTTATCCATGATTTTTCATTTCTAGCTACGAGTTAAATTGGCCTGTAATTTTCCTTTCTTGCCATATCTCTGTCCTGTCTTGGTGTGCAGATTATGTTAGCCTCATAAAATGAACTGGAGATTACTCACTCCTTCTCTACTCTCTGGAAGAGATCATCAAAGACAAAAATAGTTTCTTCTTTGAATGTTGGGTAGAACTTGTCAGTAAAGCCATCTAGAGCTGAAGTTTTCTGTATGGAGAAGGGTTTTAACAATGGATTCAATATCCTTAATTGTCAGAGGATTATGTAGGTTTCCTATGTTGTCTCAAGTCAAAATTGGTATATTATGCCTGTCTAGGATGTTGTCCATTTCATTTAAATTTTCAAATGTATTGACTGAATGTTGCTCAAAACATCCATCCTCTTTTATCCTTTAATGGTGGCAGTATCTGTAGTGATGTCTCACTTTTTATTCCTAATATTGGTGTTTTGAGGGGCCATATATGTTTTTCTCTAGACCAGTTTCAGTCAGGGGTTTGTCAATTTGACTGTCTTCAAAGAACCAAATTTGGCGTTGTTGGATTAGCTCTGTTTTAATCTTTGCTTTCTTATGTTATTAATTTCTGTTCTTGCTTTTATCATTTACTTTCTCCTATTTTTATTAGATTTGTTTTGAGATTCTTTTTCCAATATCTTGGCATGAATGTTTATCAGTTTTCAACTTCTTCTCTGACATATGCACTTAAGACTGTAAGTTTCCCTCTACATACTGATTTACCCACACCTACAAATTTTGATATGAATTTTCTTCATTATCAATTGATTAAAAATATTTTCTAGCTTCCTTTATCAGTTCTTCTTTTAACCCATAGGTTATTTAGGAGTCTGTTTTTAAATTTCCTAGCATGTAGAAAATTTCTAATTATCTCATTATTGATTTTTGCCTTCATTATAAGGAATAGCAGTTTAGATAATATGCTCTGTGTAGCTTTGGTTCTTTGGAATTTGGTGAGACTGGCTTTATTGCTCAGGTTATAGTCAAATTTTGTAAATTGTCTTATGTGTTTGAAAAGAAGGTGTTGGATGAAGTTATCTGTACGTGTCATTTATTTAAGTCCTTTGAGTAAAAACTGTTAATGCTCGTTCCTACCTGATTCTTCTCTTTTGGGGGTGGATATAGGCAGACTACACTTTTCCATACCCTTGGAGACAAGAGAGGCCATGTGACCAGTTCTAGCTAAAGAGATGTGAATGGAAGTGATATGTTTAACTTCCGTGCCAAGGCACTTAAGAGACAGTGTGCTACCTCCACGTTTTTTTCTTCTTTAGAAGCACACTGAGAAGACAGGGGCATGTGGTGAGAGATGCCTGGGGCCCTAGGTACCTGCATGGAGGAGAACTGCCCTAGGAATTGTCTCACCACTGCACTCTATGTGAGTGAGACTAAACCTTTGTTGTATTAAGCCACCAAGACTTTGGGAATTTTTTTTTTGTCACTGTTGCATAACCTATCCCTATACTGACTTTTTGCCTCCATGTCCGGCCAAATTCTGAGAGAGATATATTGAATCTTCCATTCCGACTTGGATTTGAATTTTTCTACTAGTTCTGTCAATTTCTCTTTTGCCCATTTTCAACTATATCATTAGGTGTTTATAAAATTAAAAGAGTTTACTAAAACATTTTTTATCATACGGTGCCCTTCTGATCTCTGGTAATACTTTCAATGACAAAGCTTCTTTTATTTTATATTAATATAGTCATGCCACAATTCCTTTGCAAGCTATATTTTATTCCATCCTTTTACTGTCCATCATTTTATATCCTTATGTTTCCCAGTGGGAAGGGTGATGGGAGGAAAGGGAAATTTAGAATGAATTCCACATACCTTTCATGTGTGCCAGTCACATGGCTGGGTTCTGAGTTCATAGAAGGGAACAAGATACAGTCTCCTCTCTCTGAAAGGTTACGGTATAGTAGCAGAGATGACATGGGTACTTAAATAATCACGTGAAAGATAATAAGTGCCAGACACCTGATATGTGCCTTTATAAATCATCACTGAGTGAATGATGTGAGTTGCCACAAGAGTTCCGAGGAGAGAGAAATTATGTCTGATGGGAATGGATCCAGGCAATCTTTGGAATGGCATTTGAATTGGGCCTTGGAAACCAGTTATTTTTGGACGTTCAGAGAAATAGAAGAAGGTAAGAACAATTCAGGCATGGGAGCAGCATGAACAAAGGCATGGAATATCTTTTTATGTTTAAACAGCTTTATCGAGATATAATTTATATACCAGAAAGTCCATCCACTTCAAGTGTACAATTCAGTGGTTTTAAAGTATATCTAAGAGTTGTGCAACCATCACCATAACCTAATTTTAGAACATTTTCATCATCTCCAAAAAGAAAGTACTCATTAGCAGTCACTCCCTATCCTCTTGACCCCACCCCCTCCTTGGCCCACCCCTGGCTGTAGACAACCACTGATCTAACTTCCTGTCTATTTGTCTGTTCTGGACATTTCGTATAAATGGAATCATCCAATATCTAATCTCTTATGACTGGCTTCTTTCACGTAGGCGCAAAGTCTAGCAGGTGCATTCATGTTGTAGTACGTAGCGGCACCATATCCCCTTCTGTTGCTGAGTAATATTCCATTATAGGAATGCCCCACATTTGATTATCCATTCATGAGTGGATGGACATTTAGGTTATTTCTACTTTCTAGCTACTGTGAATAATGCCGCCGTTAAGTATCTGTGTTCAGCTTTTGTGTGCAGGTATGTTTCTATTTTCTGATTCCACTAGGAATGGAATGAATGAGTCAAATGGTAACCATGTTTAACCTTTTGAGGAACTGTGACACTATTTTCCAAGGTAGCTGTACCATCTCGTTTCCAGCAGCTGCCTCTGAGAGCGCCAGTTTCTCTGCATCCTCTCTCACATCTGTCTTGTTGATCACAGCCGTCCGGTGGGTGTGAAGGGGCATCTCTGTGATTTCGATTTTCGATTCCCAATGGCTAATGATGTCGAGCCTCTCTTCATATGCTTATTGGCCATTTGTAGATCTTCTTCTGAGAAATGCCTACTTAAATCCCTTGCCTATTCTTAAATTGGGTTCTTTGACTTTTTATTGTTGAGTTGCAAGAGTTCTTTATATATCCTGGCTATTAGACTGTCATGAGTTATATGATTTCAGATATTTTCCCCAACTTACATGTTGTCTTTTCACCTTCTTGCTGGTGTCCTTTGAAACACCAAAGTATTAAATGTTTATGAAGTCCAATTTATCTGTATAAATATATTACTTGTGTTTTTGGTGTTGTGTCAGGTGTTCTATTTTGTTCACCTAGGTGCTGGTCCCTTGGGTGGTTCAGTTTGTGGAAACCCATCGGGCTGTTAGGATTTGGTACTTTTCTGCACACGTGTGCAAGATTTCCATAAACAGGTTTTTGAAGGGGCTGATCATAATTGCAGCTTCCTCCGCTGTGTCCTTGTGGGACTGGATGAGTGAACGCATGCACGGTGCTTGGCATAGGTCTGGCCCCATTTAGCACAAAGATGGCAGCTGCTATTGACGTCATTGTAAATCTAGCTTTGCTCCTTATCGGGTGGGTGGTCTTGGCCCCAAGTCACTTCACCTCATCAAGCCTCACTATCCTCACCCATAAAATGGGTGAGTGCCACCCACTTCACCAGGGCCAGCCGGGGCCTCGATGACACGAGATATAATATTGTCAAGCTTGAGGTCTGCCCTGAGGAGGCCCTCATGAAGGCTTGGATCAATAAAACAGGAAAAAAAGAAAAAAGAAAAAAAGATAAACCAGAGTCATGCTGAAGAGAAACAAACTGTCAGGACTGTAAGGGTCTGAGTGGCTGCCAAGAGCTGGCTGTGGGCCCCTTAGAGCTTGCGTGAGCAGGGCTGGCCAGGCCTGGGAAGGAATGAAGGGGGAGTTGGCTTCCAGGTGGAGCCTGGCCTGCTGGTGCCAGGATACCCGGTTCTCAGTGAAGTCACCGAGACCAGACCTCCTTCTACCCCTCAGCCCCCCACCCCGGTTGTCCCTGTTTAAGTCCAGTCTCCCCTTGGCCCAAACAATCCCTCCACCCACCTCCCCCTCCCGGATGCCTGCCTTGCCCTTGAAGTCCCACCAAGGAAGACTCCTCCGCCCTTACCCCTTCCCTGGGCCACTCCACATCCCCCGCTAAGTCTCCACCCTGGTGCTCCCCCTCCCTCCCGAGTAGCTGGAGGGAGCTTCCTAAAACATCCAAGAGGTCATGACCACCCGTTGCTTACAGCCCTCCAGGGGCAATGGCTGCTGGGGGATAAAATCCTTCTCTGGTCTCAAGGGCAGGTGCCAGTTTTAAGGGCCTTGAAGCTTTTACCGTTGTGTGTGTGTGGGTGTGTGTGTGGGGGGGTGTCATTAAATATCACACACATATAGAAAAGTTACACATAATAAGTGTACGACTCGATGAATTCCCCCAAACCAAACACGTCCATGTAAACCGACACTGAACTCAAGAATCAGACTGTTACCGAGGCCCAGACATCTGTCCCCGGGGCCCCTTCTCGTTTATCAGCCATCCCCCAGGGGCAACCACTTCTTACATTAGAGAGGAGTCTTGCCTGCGTTGCACTTCACATGAATGCGATCATTCAGTGGGTACCTTGTGTCTGGCACCTTTGGCTTGACACGTCCCTGAGAGTCAAGCGAATGCGTGCCTGCGGCTAGACGTGGTCTTTTCTCATCCCCGTGTGAGTGCTTAGAGCCCCTGCCCTGCCGCTTAGATGTCTGCTCCACCAGGCTTGGGCCTTTAGGCTGTTTTCGGCTTTGGGGGTATAAGCCGTTCTTGCACATGTCTTTTGGAGGACGCATGGACTCATTCCTGTTGGGTAAACATCCCTGAGAAGAACTGCCACCTCAGTGGGACAGATGAACGTTTGGCTTTAGGAAATACCGCAAATCGTGTCCCAAAGGGGTCCTACCGATTTTCAGTCCTCTCCCGACCACATAGGAAAGGTCTTGTTCCAGACCTTCACGGACACTGTGTGTGTGTGTGTGTGTGTGTGTGTGTGTGTGTGTAATACAGACAGAGAGATTATCTACACATGGCCTCTTTCATTCTAGCCATTCTGGTGAGTAGCCTGTGTTATCACATTGTGGTCTTCATTTTGATTTTAGGGGACTATCTTGAAGAGACAAATATAAAATAGCATTTTGGATACAACATCGGGTACAAAAGTGATTATTTATTAAGAATGTGAAAAGAAATCATAACAAGTTTCTGGAGACTTTCAAGCTTCAGATTCCTTTCTCGTGAGATTTTTTTGAGGCTGTTTCCCAGAAATGCTTACACTGAAGTGCTTCCTGATACAACCTGGCTCCCCTCCCTGCCCGGACTGCTCAACAGCTGCGCGGCGCTTTTGGTGAACAGGCCCCCGTGAGTGAGGGGCCCAGAGCTCAGGCGTCCCAGCTTCCCGGGAAAGGACCTCTGGCCGCTGCCCTTCTCCTGCTGGCCTGACTGCTCCTCTCTAGGGTCTCAGCTTCCACGTCAGCTTCTCAGGAGGCCTTTTCTGCCCCCATTTTGTATGGCCACGTCCTGAGACAGATGGCGAGCAGTCACTATGGACCCAGCCTGCCTGGGTTGACCTCTTGGCTCCACCGTCGTCTAGCTGTGTGACCTTGGACACGTCACACAACCTCTCTGGGCTCCAGTTTCCTCACCTGTAGAGTGAAGTAGGCCATGCTAGCTCCCACGTGGTGGGGCGTCATGAGGACCCAGCAAGTTAATGCACTTGAAAGGGCGCCTGGCACCCTTGTCTGTAAGACGGTCACGATGGACCCCATTATCATGAGCCTTGGTTCTCTCCTGGCACACCTCACCTCACACTGCCGATCTGCTTGAGTGCTCCACGGGACACGTCTGCCGTGGTCCCTGCTGTGTCCCCAGGCCGAGTGCAGCACCTGGCACGGGAGCAAAGAAGATGCCGAGTGATTGATTCTCCTCGACAGATCTCACACCCATTCAGTGGCTCCAGGCCACAGCCATCCCCCCGTCTATCCTCCTCCCCTCCCTGCTCACCTGCAGCAGGCACTGACTGAACACATGAGCCTCGGCCGCCTACCCTGCTCTCACCTTTCTCAGACTTGGGGCCAGAGCGCCTGTTGTCTTCTGTGTCCCCAGGCCTTCACAGTGTACAAGTCCTATTCCCTTCCATAACCACATCTCTGAATTCGGTAACAGGGCAGCGACTGGCAGCCCCAGTGCGACAGAGGTCTGGAAAGGGCGAGTGGCTTCCTCTAAGTCTCACACAGCATGAGAAAGGGGGGAGATGGGACACAGGCCCCGGACTCCCAGGTAGGCGGCCCACCCTTGGTCCCAAGACATCTCTCATCCCTTCTGGGGAGCGCCACAGGCTGGGCACATAGTAGGAACTTAGGCTTATTCAGAAAGAGTGGAAAGAGGACAGGCTGGGCTTCAGTCATTGGCTCTGGGACCATGGGCATGGCCTTGACTCACCTGTGCCTCAGTTTTCCCATCCGTAAGAGGGGTTAACTGACCAAGTGAAGGCAGATTTGTCTCAACTGGCCTGCATGGTATTTCTCCTTGGTCCTTCTGTCTGTCTGTCTACTTCAGGATGACTTTGGAAGGAGCTGGGGTGGAGTCGGGACTGACTAATGGCATGGAGAGAAACCGGGATTTCCCTCCAAGCCTCTGGTGTCCGTCTTGACACAGAGCAGTGGCCGAGAGCCATGTTTGGAGAGGCGTCTCCTCTGCCATCTTGAAAGGATATTGATGAACCATGGCCTGCCGCTGGTGAGCCCAGACGATCTGCAAAGATCTTAGTGAACAGTTAGGGGTTTGCCAGCTCTGGAAGACGCCCCACCCCCGCCCGCTGCCACCTCACAGGGTGGGCGATGAGCAGACATGATTTTGGACAGCTGTTGTGAACAGTGTGATGACATGTCCAAATCAATGGCACTTCACAACGCCTCTGCTCCAAGTCTCTCCTCTCCCAGGTGACAGCGCAGAGACGGAAGAGATTTACCCGATGTCACCCAGCACATCCAGGCACCCAACCTCCCGAATCAGAATCAAGTCTGTGATTCTGGGCCTCGGCCTTCTTTTTTTTTTTTTTTCCCCTGCTCATTATTAATTATTTTAAAAAATAGCTTTATTCAGATATAATTCTCATACCTTGCAATTCACTTTTTTTAAAGTATGTAATTCAATGGCTTTTAGTACAGAGTTAGGCATCCATCACCACAATTGATTTGAGGAACCACTCTAAAAAGAAACCCTGTACCCTTTAGGGGTCAACCCCCATCCCCTTCCTGTCCCCCAGCCCCCACGATCCCTCCCTCCCCTCAGCCACAGGCAACCACCCATCTATTTTCTGTCTCCATATGTTTGTCTATTCTGCACATTTCACATACAACGTGCGGTCCTTTGTGACAGGCTTCTTGCACTGAGCATAGTGTTTTCAAGTTTCATCCATGGTGTAGCGTGTATCGGTACTTCCTTCCTTTTTATGTCTGAGTCATCGTCCATTGTATGGATATACCGCATTTTATTTATCCAGTGATCAGTTGATGGACGCCTGGGCTGTTTCTACGTTTTGGCTATTGTGAATAATGCTGCCGTAAACACTCACGCAGAGCTTGCGGTGTGGGGCTGTTTTCAGTTCTCTTGGGTATATGCCTAGGAGTGGAATTGCTGCGTCCTATGGTAACTCCCTTTATGAGCCCAGGCTCCTGGCTCTGGCTTTCTCAGACCTCCAGGGTGCTAACGGTGGGGAGGCTTGCCACTCCCAGTGCCCAGGGTCTGGGGACCAACTCCTTCCTTCCACTTTGCAGAATCTTCTGCAGGATGCAGGGAGAATCAACTGGATTCTAACTCCTGCTCTCTGCCATCAAACTGCTAGGTCACTGGATGAGCTGTGTTACGTCTCTGAACCTTAGTCTTCCCATCCGGGAAATGGGATGGCAATCGCTACGGTCCCTTCTGAGGATTAGCCGAGATCATAAAAACACAGTTTGCGTCCGTTCGTTTATTATATTCACTGGTGGCTGATGTGCCACGCACTGTTCACAGCAGAGGAGACACACAAAATCCCTTGTATTTATACAGGAAGCATCTTGCTTAAGCCTCGTGATAGCCCTGGGAGGAATACCCTCCTCCCCGTATCCCATCTCCTAGAAGAATAAAAAGAGAGAACTCTGGAAGCAAGTCCCTTTTCTCCATCCTCCTTTGGACTTACTTTTGGAATCTTGGAGGATGCTGTCTTTTGGACTTTTATTGCAGTAAGCTGGGCAAGCAGAAAGAGCACCATTGTGCGTGCGTAGCTGAATGTACCTGGTACTGAGCGCCCAGAAGAAGAAAATCGAAACCCATCCCCATCCCCCTGAGCCCCCCTGTGCTCCAGCCCCGTCTTGCCCGCCAGGGAGAACACAGATGCGTTCTGCCCGTTCATGAACTTCATGCGAGTGCAGTTCCGTAGTTCACGGTCTTTTGTGTTTGCTTCTTTTGCTCAACGTTAGGTCCGTGAGATGCATTGTATTCAAGGCTGTGCCCACCATCATTGTTTTCACTGCCTCTGCTTTTAATGGGTCTCTTTGGGCTTTTCTTCTTGAAACAGAACACCGGGTTTCGCACTCTTCTGGGCGTGTGTGTCTGTGCATCTGTGTGGGAGGGAAGTGGGGGAGGGAAGAAGGGAAGCCGGGAGAGGGTATGTGCTGACCCAGTCCTGGCCCCAAGGTGCATGTGTTTCTAGGAGGCCGCCGCCTGGCACTCCTCCCGAGGCCCCTCCCTTATGGACTCTTGTTAATGTTCTGTTATTCTAGGCTTGGCTTGAGGCTGAGGGGTGAGCTGGCAGGCATCCTAGGTAAGCAGGAGCAGCTGGAGAGGACGGACTTTTAGGGGTGGGAAGACGGACCCAATCAGATCCCCACCGAGGCCTGTCAGTGCTTGTGTGGAGGTCCCTGCGCCATGCGTCCTGGAACACCGTGGGAAGGGAGGGTTTGACTGGAAATCGGGCCTCCCCTGGGCTAGGCTGTGTGCTGGGGAGGGCACCTGCCTGGGTATGAGTCCCAGCTCTATGACTGTAGAATCTGTAAAATGGGGGCAACAACCTGGTAGGGTTGTCCGAGGAGGAAAGAGCTCAATGCACGTAAAGGTTCCTGACCCTGGAGTAAAGATGGCTCTTGGGAGTATATTGTGCCAAGAGTCATCTGTTTTATGCACGTCATTGCATTGAACCTGCAGACTGGTCATGGAAGGAGACTCCATGTCACCCCCATTCAGCAGATAAGAAAGTGGAGGAACAGAGAAGTTGAGAACCTGCCCGAAGTCATACTGTGAATCTACGGCAGAGCCAGGCTTTGGTCCTGGGTCTGTTTGGCTCCAGGGCTCAGGCCTCAGACCCCAGGCCTATGAGCCGCTGTGGAGCAGTGCACAGCCCTGTATTCTAGGGATCCTGGTTCGGGGAGCAGGAGCTCAGGCTCATTTTCTTTGTCTGTAAAATGGGCCGATGGTAGCAGCAGGCCTTTCTCCTTCCTGGGTCCCCGGCTAGTGGGCTCCCAGGGGTGGGACAGGCCTGGGGGCTGGTCAGGAGAGGTATCTGGATCTGCTCAGCATCGGCCAACAGTGCTGAGGCAGCCTTGCCCTTGCTTTGCAGAGGGAGGCAGTCGGGCCTGGAGGCCGAGTCCGCAGTCCTGAGTCCACTTGGTGGCCCCCTTGCCGGGCGTGTGCCCTGACTCTGCTCTTGGGGTGCTCCAGAGCCCCGGCCAGGCACACGAACAGCTGTTCCGAATCCAGGCTGCTGAGTGGAGGAAATGCTACCTGTGATAGACCCAGGAGAACCAGAGGTTGAAGCCACTGGCCGCAGTCCAGGAAGGCTTCACACAGGAGGCCTCCTTGGAGCAGGGTCTTGAAGGCTGATTAAGAGCTCCTCAGGTGGAGATGGCGGAAAGGCTGTTCTTAGCAGAGGGAAGAGCGATAAGCATCAGCTACGCAGCTCCATCCCCACGCCCCAGCCTTGCTTAGCTAGCTGTCTGTTTCTCAGGGGGGCTGGAAGCCTGAAAATGGTATTTTCCAGAGCCCCTTGCCAGCTCCTTTCTGGTTAGGCTCTGCCAGTGGGGAGAAGGCAGGAGGAGGAGAGACGCCAGCCCGCCTCCAGCTGCCACTGCGGCTGTGCCGGCCAACTCGGGCAGACCTCAGACATTCCGGCAGCTCCGTTGGCTCCAGCAGGTAGCTGGTGAGTGCAGGCTGGGGTTTCCCAACGATTCTGGACGCCAGCTACCTTGTCACCTTCCGTCTCCCTTCCACTCTCGCTGCACATCAGATGCCTTTGGAACCCATGTCCCTCGTCCTCTCAGCCTGAAATGGCCCAGAGGTTTCTGTTTCCCACCTGGTCACCAATTGATAAAATGTCCAGGCCATGTAGGCCGGGACAAGCTGCAGTTTTCAGGGGACAGAAGGAGTCAGTACCCAGAAAATGTGAGGTCGTGTTTTCATTTTATTTTTTTAGGTGCGCGTCATGTGTTTCAACAGGAGTTCCCCGAGGGCAGAGACTGTCCTCCATCATTTATTCAATCAACAAACATTTATTGGTGGCTGGTCTGCGGGGATGAGGTGAATGACCAAGTTCATATACTTTTACAATCACAGTCTAGAAGCCACCTGTGGCTATTCAGGGCTTGAAATGCAGCTAGTCCTAATGGAGATGGGCTGTCAGTGTAAAACAAAGGCCCTATCTCCCAGACTTAGTGTGAAAAGAAGAATGTAAAAGATCTCACTCTTTATATTGATTACATGTTGACATAATATTTCACACATACTAGGTTAGATAAAATACGACATATTTTATCTGTTTCTTTTTACTCTTTTTAACGTGGCCACTAGAAAAATTTAAGTTACATGTATGGCTTGCATTTGCAGCTCCCATGCTCTCTCTTGGACAGCTCGGGTCTTACGGAAGCTGAGCTGAAACCCATCGGTTTATCAATGCAGCATTTACTGGAGTCTATTTAAAGAGACAGACTTCAGGTAGGATGTTCTTGGGGACTTCAGATAAGATGGGAAGGTGGACAGTTACAGCAACATGGAACTAAAATTCATGGTGATAAATGTGCCAGTTGGTCCATGTTCCAGGGCTCTGGGGGGCTGAGAAGAAATCTAGGAAGGCTTCACAAAAGAAGCTACTTTGGTGTTAAGCATTATAGGATGAATAAGAGTTTGCCAGATGGATAAGGAAGAGGACAAGCACTCCAGGCTCAGGGAAATACCCAGGCCAGAGCTAAGAGGTTGACGGGCACTGGGCATTCGAGGGACTCAGGAAGTTCACTGCGGCCCAAACGTGATTTGTTGAAGGAAGAGGCCAGCGATGGAGCTGGACCGGGGAGAAGCTTGAGTGCCAGTCAAGTTTTGACCTGGGGCGCGGCTGAGGCTGTAGGAAGACTCTTGGCCAGGGGGAGGTGGCTGGTCCCAACGTGAGTTCACCCACCTACCCTCCTCAAAAGCGGAAAAAGGACCAGACCAGACCTTGTTTGTGCAAAGCAAGTGCTTTTATTTCAGTGCTTACTCTTTGTGGCTCAAAAGCGCGTCTACTGCCTGCTTGGAATCCAGAAATGCTTACAGAACCATAGAGAATTACTGCAGTCTTCGTAAGAACATATATGTGTCGGCTTATTTCGTAATCCTTCCCTGTGCAAATAGCAAAGTTCTACGTACATCAGCATGACTTTCTCCAAGTCCTCCTCTGAGATTTTGGGGGCCCTGGAGGCTGTGATCCCACCCCGGATAGAGCATTCTCCCTCATCCCTCTTCCAGCCCAGACACGTGGAGAGAGTGGGACAGAGTCAGAGATGACAGCCCATGGGCTCTCGGAGCTTAGTCAGGGCAAGGGCTGTGTTCCTGGGCCCTAGCCCTGTGCAAAGGGGGCGGCTGAGGTGCTAACCTTGTTGGTTACTGACCAACGCAGGCAGCTAAGTCTCTCATGAAGTCTAGGCATTGCAGTGGACAGGTTCATGGGTAGGGCAGGGGCCTCTGGAGCTCTCTTCCCCAAAACTGTGGTCTGAAGGAAGGTTCCTGGGCACAGACAGGGGAACCAGACAGGGCTGGGGGCAGGAAGGTGGTCACGGTCAGGGTTTCACACTCAGAAGCATGTGGGCCCGTGGCCTCAGGCTCTCTGGAGCCAGGGAGTAGGATTTGCTGTCATTTGCAAGGCTGGGTCTTCTAGGCATTGGAAGAGCAGAGCTGAGAGGGCCTTGCTCATTGGGTCAACACTCCACTGCCCAGTGAGGAACCTTAGGCCCAGAGACGGGAAGGCAGCGGCTGACTGGACTTGGAGCTCAAACCCAGGGCTCTGACCCCTCCCCTCTCCTCCCTACCTCACCCCAACTGCATCCTTTCTGCTCGGGTCCCAAATGGCCTCTTTAATATTCTCAGGTCAGGGCTGGTGTCAGGAACGGGGAGCTGGACTCAGAGTCAGAAGTCCTGGGTTGTGTTCCGGTGCCTTCCTGCTACCCAGCCTTGCAAATATCCTGCCGGTGCAGAGTGAGCTCCCTCTCCCTCCTCCGGGCCCCAGTGTCTGCCTCGAGAAAGCAGCTCCTACTCTGCAATTTCCCACGGTGACTCAGATGGGTCCGTAGCTGTGCGAGCACTGGCAAGCAGGAAGGGCCCGGCCACATCGTAGATGCCTCGCAGTGGTGGTGGGGGGGATGGTTGGGTCAGGGCTGCTGGGATGTGAGGGGACCCCGGGTCTGGCCTTTCCTGGGACTCCACCTGCACCTGCTCTGGTCCTCCCAAGGGCTCCTGGGGCCTGTGTATTGTCTGGGATCTGGTCAATGGGCAAACTATCTCCGTTTGCTGGTTCCAAAGGGCTCTGGAGTAAATCAAACAATATGGTGGGTGGTCAGTGGTTTCCAATAGCATCTGGGTTGTAAAGGGAGGCATGGGTCCCTCCTCCCCCACCCCCGACCCAGTCAGCCAAGGGCAGTGCTCCCAGTGGGGAAGCACAGAACATTCTTCACAGTTAAAGGGAGATAGGGATCCAAGCTCAGGGTTACAAGATAAGCCAGGAGTACATTCCATTCTAGAGAGCCCCCACAGGCTCTGAGGTCTGGGTGCCAAGAAGGGGCAAATTTGCACATTAGCTTGGAACAAAATTGGGATCAAGTTAGGGGCTCTTAGCTGGCTGAGGCGGGGCTGGGCACATGGCCCTCAGGCAGGACCAATGATGATGTTCCTGAAGCCTTTCACGGCCTTCAGCTTGTCGCTCTCAAAATTCACCACCAGCTTATGGCGGCCCACGTGGCATGGCCGCAGGTCCACTCTCACCTTGACCTCCTCCCCCGCCTCCACGGGGTCCGGGCTGTGGGAGACAGAGCAAGAGGGTGAGGGGAGGGGCCCAGCCTCGTCCCTGCCGTGGGGTCAGGCCAGGATGACGTGTGGCTACCGGGAACTTAGCAGCAGAGCCTCTCGTGCACAACTTCATGTGACAAGAACAAAACGGGCCCCACTCACTGCTCTCCAAGAGCCTCAGCCATCTGCCCTCCCGTGTGCAGAGGGGCCTGTGTGTATGTGTGTGTGTGTGTGCATGGAAGTGGACGCTCTGCCTGGGGTAAGAGTGGGTACACTCGGGGCTACCTGTGTGGAAAGGCACTGAGCTGTACAGCCATGATTTGTGTTACTTCCGGGATGTAAGTTACAGTACAATAAAAAAATACAAGAAGTATCTATGCTTGTACTTGTGTATGTAAATATGTATCTCTGAGGCCACGCCCACACATGCACACTTACACACATTCCAGATGTGGATACTTGTGTTTCCATGAGGGCTCATGTGTCCAGAGGCAGGTGCTTACTGACCGAATGTGTTAACTGCTCAGGTTTGGGAAGACACGAGCACAGAGCGCAGGTGGTGTGGTGCGGGTGCTCGGGGAGGATGCAAGGGTGGGAACCGTGCTGAAGGAGGCTGGGGAATGGTCATGTAGGTGTACTGAGGCAGGTGTGTGGGTGTGTGTGTGGGAGACAAGAGGAGGGAGTTACCGGCCAGGGGTTGGTGCCTGCGGGCAGCCCCTCTGTCCACCAGCACCTGCCCTGTGCTCCCGGGCCCCCCAGCTGGAGTGACCGGCACTTACACGTCCATGATCTTCTGCTCCTCAGTCAGGCCGGCCCCCTCCATGGTGAAGGTGCAGCCTAACAGGGGCATGGTGAGGGGGTTCCGCAGGGACGCCTCAGCCACCAGCTTGCGGTTCTGCTTGGGCTCTCCCAGGATCTGGAAGATGGGACAGATGTCAGGGGCGGCCGTGAGGAAGAGGAGCCTAGAGGCCCTCAAGGGCAGGCAGGGGCCATCTCTATATTTGCTACAATTTGGCTCCGCTCTGGCACCATCGCTCCCACCTCTGCGCCTGTGTCCTCACTAGAAAACATGGACGTTCACGGACCGGCAGTGAGGCTCCACGTGACTCGGGGGATGGAGAAAGTGCCTCCCTTGTTCTAGGGTCTGGAGCGGAAAGATCACAGGCTTTGGGCCCAGGCTGATCTCTACCCCTACGTCACTGTGTGACTCAGGGAAAGTAACTACCCCCTCTGAGCCTTGGTTTCTTCATAGGACAGAAATGCCTTGCTGCAGGGCTCTCACGCTAACTGGGCAAATATGTGCACGCTCCCAGCAGAGCGTCTGGCATGCAGTGCTCACTCCCTCCCCCTCTGCTCTTTACCATTTACTTGTAACTGCTGCATTTGGGATTCTGGGGCTGGGGCTCCTCCAAGCCAGTCACTGTGATGCCGACGACGAGGGTGATAAGAACAGTCAGCTACTATGAGCCCTTATAATGCACTTCCTGTGATGCACGTTTAATTCTTACAACACACCTAGGTGCTAGTATTAACTCCACCTTGCAGATGAATAAACTGAGGCCCAGCGGGGCAGCGTGACCTGCCCAGGGCCACCCACACACAAACCCAAGGAGTCAGACTGCAGAGTCTGTGCCCTTAACCCCTCTGCCTCTCTCTGCCCCACCTGGGCCTCAGGGCCCGGGGACCTCACCTTAGCTTTCAAGGGTCCATGATTCTGAGATCCCTAATTTCCACCCCCGCCCCACCACTCTGGGATTCTAGGATTCATTCCTAGAGATAGGAGTCCCAAATTCTTTCAGCTTCATGATGCTTTCCTTTGATGAAGTTAGGATTTGAGGAACCCTGGGGCTTCAAAGATCTGTAGGTGACAGGGCTGTTGGTATGTGCATGTGGGGGGCTGTCCTGGCACCCCGCCCCTGCCCCCATACCCTGCCCAGCCCAGCCCTTACCCGGATCTTGATTTCTGGGTTCTCCAGATAGATGTCCCTCTCGGCCAGCAGGTAGTTGTTGGCGGCCGGCTCCATGAGGAGGCCCCGCACCTTGATAAGGTTCGACTCGGTCAGACACTCACAGTACTTCTCATAGAGGATTCGAAGGGGAATGCTCTTCTCTGCAGGAAGGAAGAAGGAAGAACACTCGTGATAGCTGATTCACGGCCCCCACCTCTCCCGTGGCATCTCCACGAGGCACAGAGAGGGGAAAGAACGTGCTTGAGGTCACACAGCTAGTGAACGAACGGGCAGATCCCAAGCCTCTTCCACCGTCTGTCCTGGCTCAGGGGTTCCGAGGGAAGAGCTGGGAGGGGAGGCAGGCCAGCTAGTCAGGGAAGTGTTGGAGCTCCAACAGGCCTAGGTTCTGATCTTTCCTCTCTGCCCTTTGCCAGCTGGCGATGCTGGGCAAGTCACACCACCTCTCAGGACCTCAATTTCCCCACATAAAGCTGGTGGGATCATACCCATTTTACAGATGAAGAAATACTTCTGCCAGTTAAGCGCTCAGACCGGGAGACCTGGCGTGGCTCGGCCACTAACTGGCTGTGTGAGCCTCGGAAGGTGACCTCCCCTCTCAGTTTCTCTTCTGTTCCCTGCGACATCTGGCACCCGCTGGGAGGAGCTAAGACCAGAGGTCACTTCAGAGCAAAAGCCACACAACGATGAGGAGATGAGAAGGGCCAACCACTCCCACCACGGAGAAGCAAAGTATGGTTTCTAGCCCCATTTTCCTGACAACATGGAGGCACGAGGCACTAGGGGTCAGCTTGCAGGAGGCAGGAAAGAACAGTGCAAAGAGCACAGGCCTGAGACTCTGCGGGCTTGGCCTCGGAGGGCTCGTCCACTTGGTCACAGCCAGCCTTCGGCAAACCCCTTCTGGAAGTCTCCTCGGACCTCCCCTGTCCAGGAGGGCCAGTCTCGGGGCTCGGTGGAGCATAGCCAACCCCGGGCCATGATGAGAGACGCAGCTGCCTCTTTTCCTGCATCTGTCCCCTTCCTCCCCGACCAGGCTCCAGCCACTCACCGGACTTTTCACACATCTGAGGATAACCTCATTATTTGCTCATTGTTTTGCTCTCAGTCCACTGGCTTTATATTTTTTTAACTTTTTTTGCCTAGGGACACTTCTTGCTATTTGCGGCAAACCAGTCTCATTTACTATAAATAGAAGGCAACTGGCAAAAATACACACAAGCCGAGTTGTGCTCGTTCAGTTCCAGCCAGGTGTTCTCGCCTGCCGAGGGCTCTGGGCTGAGATGGGAGATCGGCGAGGGGTAGGGGTGCTGAGCCTGTAACTGCCACCGAGCCGCTCTTCATGGGGCCCGTATGAAGGACAGTGAGGGCCTGACGGACAGCCGCCTTCTCACTGCAGGTCAAGGTCTAGGCCCCGGCCTGCCCCACGCCCCAGCTGCTCATCCCCAGGGTAGATCCACCCCAACCTCTGAGCAGATGATGAAGGGGAAGAAAACCCAACCTTCTGCTAAAAAAGACAGAAAGGAGTGAAAATCCCCGGGTCAGGGCCTGACGGAACCGAGTGGCAACTGGCCAGCTACATGGGAAAGGACAACACTGCCTTTCAGGAGCTTAAAGGATGTGGTCCCAACTGTTGACTTTTCCAGAAGGCTGAAGCCAGGGTAGGGCCAGACCTTTGAGAACCAAGGTCCACCGGTTCTCACGGGGTCCACGTACACAGGAATACGTGTACGGTCAGTCTCAGTCATTCCTTAGATGACTAGCCCTGTTCTAGAAGGTGCCCTGCACTCCCAGTGACCCACCTGAAGGGGTGAGGGGAGGAGACAGAGGACGGGTGGGGGCAGGAAGGGGAAGGGAGAGCAGCAGCACAAGGAGGCAAGGGTGGGGATGGCTCCCTGTCCTAGTTCTGGTTTCCTGTCTATTAGCACACTCTGGAAATTCCCCAGATCTTATCATCAAAGAATAACAAGCAAGCCAGCCAAAGTCTGGGGTCTTGGGGGTGAACGCGTCTATCTGAGGCCCGGCGTGGCACTGAAGGCCCCAGCCGGGCATCCTAGACCGGCCCCATCTGAGGGCAACATGTAGGACCTCTGACCTCCTCCGCCCTCTCCCTGCAGGCCGTGCCCCTCACAAGTCTCCGAGGCAGGAGGGACTGCTCTGCAGTAAACACATCCCTGGGATGATGGGAAACACCGACAGGCTTGGCTGAGCCTCGGTGGAACAATGCTCCAAGGGCCCAGATGGTAACTGGGCGGCGAAGGGTGACTCAAGAGAAAGGAAGCTGTCCTGGCATGGCTGGCCCCGGGCTGGAGTTCACCTCATGCCACACATTCCAGGAAAGACAGTGCCTCCCTTTGAAGTGGTTCTGAACACGAGAAGAACCTGCAGGCACACAGTCACACGAAGGGCTGGCGGGCTCTGCAAGCACGACCCAGCCTTCCTACGAGTGGGAAACCTAAGGCCTGGGACGGAGAAGACAAATCCCCAGGAGCCCACAACCCACCGACAGAATGGTAGGAACTAGAACTTGGGGATCCTGGCCACGGCACATACCTGCAGGGAGGGACCCCTGCCCCTGACACCCAGGGCCTGGCTGCAGAGGTGACAGCTGGGTCCTCTGCATGCCATTGAGGTTGGCAGGAGCTCACCAGCCACTGGGCCCAGCACCGAGACCACCGTCTGGTACCCTAGGTGTTCAGGACAGGCTCTGCCTTCCCATGATCGGGCCCCATTTTATACTTTCCAGATATTTCCTGAGCACACGGTCTCCTCCAGTCCTCCCAGCGGCCCATCAGAAGGGCTCACTAAGTGACCGGAGTGGCCACAAACCCTCTCAAGGTCTCAGGCTTATTTTCAGGAAGATAATCGGGTGCAGTGACCAAGCCAGGCAGGGAAAGAGACCAAGGAGGCCTGTGTGTGCGTTTCTGCCCAGAAAGCTTGAGTGACAGAGGCTCTGCCCGGGGCTACAGACCAGTCGTCTGTGACATTACTTCACCCCAGAACAGGGCAGGGGATCTGCCTCACAGAGAGGCCAGGCCAGGCGCTGGAGCCAGGTCAGAGGGGAAGGTCAGGGCTGGGAGGAAACACTTCCTCCCCGGGGGCCCGGCCCCGCTCCTCTCGTATTGCTCTCAGAGCTACACTGCCCAACAGGGCAGCTTCTGGCCACACGTGGCTGGTTAACTTTAAGTGGAATAAAAACTCGAATTCCACAGTTGTGCTTGCTGCGTTTCAAGTGCTCCACGGCCACATGGAGCTGGCCGCCAGCGACTGGACAGCGCCGACTCAGAATAGCTCCAGCGTGCCAGAAAGTTCTCGAAGCAGCACCGGCCTAGAACCCCTTCTCTCTGAGGCTGAGAACCTCCAGGGGGACAGGAGAGGGTCTTGCAGGGGCCGTGGCGGGGAGGCAGAGGAAAGGAATTAGCTGGGAACAGGCAGCAGAGGGTCCGGGGAAGCAGTCTGAAGTCACATGAAGATGACATGGAACAAAGCAGTATAGTTGCTAAGAGTGTAGGTTCAAGTCTCAGTCCTGTCCCTTCCTAACTGTGTGGCCTTGGGAAAGTTACTTAACCTCTCTGTGCTCCGTCTTCTCATCTAGAGAATGGGGCAATAAAAGAATCCACCTCCCACTTTTGCTGTAAGAATTGCACGGGTTGCACGTTATTAAGGACGTAGGCAGGGCCTGACCCGAGGAAGGGCCACAGAAACATCTGCGAGGTCAACAGCACGTGCCAAGTGCTCAGGACACTACCTAGCGCAGGTTGGCTGGTGGTGCGTAACTGCTCCAGGAACACGGCCTTACCGGAGAAGGGCTCCAGGGAAAGATTGAGCAGGTCCTTGGTGCCACACTCGGGCCCCAGGACCCCGTTGTAGCTGACGGTGCGGGCGAGCAGCAGGAGGCGGCAGGTGAGGCTCTCGGCCGTATTGTTGGTGATGTAGGCAAAGACGTCAAAGTCACTACCCATGCTCATGCTCTGGGCCACGCGGATCCGCATGGCCACCCCCGTCTCCACTTTATCAGTCAGCTTGTTCAGGTGGTTGGCCCTTTTGAAGGCTTCTCTCTCCTCCGGAGACCCTGTGAAGATGGGGAAGAGAGTCCATTATGGCTGAGGTAGGGACCTCGGACAACGAGGCTGGGGCAGGGCAAGCTGGCTTTTCAGAGTCCCGGTGACTCAGAGCAGCTCTAGAGGCGGACCTTCCCCACACCGCTGTGCCAGGACGATGAAAGAATAGTTTATTTACTTTCCACAAGTAAAATCCTAGACATCCCTCAAGGCCCAGGCCCAAAGGACACCCCCTCCTCCAGGAAGCCTTCTCTGACCACTCCTGCCCCTGGATAAATGACATACCGCACATCTTCTCAAGTTTCACGGGTGCCTACTGCCTATCGCGCTTTTCATTTAACCAGTTGTTTTCTGTTTATGTACTTCGCTCTTAAGCTGCTCAAAGCCTAAGACTGTACTTTACTTATCTCCACGTCATACCCAAAGCCTCTAACAGCTCTTGGTGGGTAGTAAACACCAAGCTTTCTCACCTCCCAGCATTCGCCCAGGGATTACTTCCATCTGAAATCTTTTCCTTCCCCTCCCTACCGGTGGAGCTCCCCTCCTCTGTGTCCCATCTGCCTCTCTCCTCTGCTCCTTTTTGTTTCTTCCCCGCTGTTGCTGGGTGTCTATGTCTCCCATCCAACCATCAGCTCTAGACCTTTCGGAGACCAGGGGAAGCACTTTTCCTTCTGTCGTCTCCCCTCCAGCTAGAGTACGGCTGCTTGCTCCCCAGCCCCCGGCCAGCGCTGGTGAGTCAGCGGGAGTTGGACGAGGGCAGGAGCGATGGTTCCTTAGGTACCTCTGGGAGCCCCCCGGGCTCACGGATGCTTAGAAAATGCCTACTGTATTGAATTGGCTGCTGGTTGGGCTCCAAAACAATTTTAAAAAGAAGCCACGGCCTTTCTTCCCTCTCCTGATTGAACATGAGATGCAGAGAGCGGCTCATCTCGTATCGGACTGAAGCTCTCTTATTAAATTGCTCTCGCCCCATCTCTCTCCTCCTTCCCCGTCCATCTTCACGCTCACCTCCCCCCACCCCCGCTGCGCGTGAAATCCTGCACAAATAAACACTACGGAGTTCCTGGAATCTCTCTTCCAGGACCCGCCCCTGTGGACTTTCAAGCCGTTCTAGTCCAAATACGTTGTAATAAAAAATAAATAAATAAAAGGGTAGAATTGCCCATCTTCGTTTGCAGGTGTCATGACGACAAATACCGTTACGAAACAACACAGACATCTTTCATTTTTCTGTTCAGATGCATGCCTCTCCTCCAGAACTGGCGTCCCTTCAGTTGTGTTTAAGTCAAACCCGCCAAAAAAGCAAGGCTTAAAAAACCCAATGGAATCCTTTTGGGGCATGTAGGGTTCTTAAGTGAGTGCTCTCCTACGCTGTCTCCCAGTGTGCTTTTTTCTAAGAAAAGACATAAAATGGAGAGTAACCTTATTGTATGAAGGCTGCCGAAGAAAACATGCATGCACGCTTGTAAACACACACACACACGAGCCTGCTGGCTGGTAACACGGGCTGCTATTCGGCAAGGCAGTGGCGAAGGCTCGGGGAGCCGGGCACCCACCCTCCGGGTACTTGTAGGTGTGGGTGATGTCCTCCCGCTCATCACGGCCCACGCTTTTTGTGCTGATCTTCATCCCCACGGTCTGGGAGTTGTTGGTGGACTTGCACATGGACCCATCCTCCTGCACGATCCAGTTCACCACGTCGGCATTGACCTCAGCAAAGACAAAAGGTGCATCGTACTTGGTGCTCAGGTCTCCCTCCTTGATGGCGCGAACCGGAACCGGGCCACAGCAGTACGTCCCTGGTCGGGGGTAAGAGGAGAGACGGGGCCTGGGCTGAGGGGAGGGTGGCGCCTTCTCATACCTTCCACATTTCAACCACGTGGGTGCAAAGACCCTCAAGCCCGTCCAGCCCTCTGACTTAGGGACGCTGTTGCTAGGAATAAGAAGGGAGTAAGAATGAAGAGTGGAGACTCCGGAGCCCGCCCAGCTTCTGGGGTTCCAATCTCAGCTGGCCTCTCCGTAGCTGGGTGACTTTGGGGAAGTGACTTAACATCTCTAAGCCTGTTTTGTGTGGTGGGGATATTTGTACCCACCTAATGGGGATTCGCGTACACTAAACGCCATGTAAGTGTCTGATAAATAAAATAGAAGTGTATCCCCCCTGCACCCCAAGGAAGGGAGGGAGCCACGCAGTAAAAGGCAGTGTGTCCATCCATCCTGCTTCCTGCCAGCCCAGAGAGCCACAGCGGCACCTGTCAACGAACTCAGAAGAGTGTGCATTGACTGAATGAACAAGAGAGCTGGATGTTTCTCTCGCTGGGGTTTACAACGGCTTCAAACGGGTCACAAAGTTAAATGTGGAGGGCTAGAGGCTGGGTAGCTTTCTACAGTATATCCATTTGATGCAACACGGTAACATTCATTTAAAATTAAAATCATGGAAAACTATGAGATAGAGAAAGGCCAATGACATATGGAGAAGTGACAGGGCCAAGACAAAAGGTCACGTGCAGCCGGAGATCTTAATGCAGGGACCAAAGACCCCCAAAGCACCTCAAATAGAATTCAGAGGTCCGTGAACTTGGATGGGAAAAAATTGCATCTTTGTCTTCACTGAATTTTGATAACATTCCTTTCGATGGTGAAACCAGACAAACCATAGTCTTCGGTGCCTTTATGACTTCTCACCCATAAGGAACACAGACTTTTTATATCACTTTATAGTTGGCATAAATACCTGGAAATACCGCAGAAATGCATCTGTACCAGTACATCATGGAACGTACTATCTAAAAAATTTTGATAAACATGTTTCGGTGTAATTGGTTTTCTTTGTTACCCTACGTAATATATTCTATACATTTAAAAATATTATTCTGTTGGGAGGATGGGGTGACCAGGCGATGGGCACGAAGAAGGGCACATGTTGCGATGACCACTGGGTGTTATACACAACTAATGACTCATTGAACACAACACCAAAAACTAACGATGTACTATATGTTGGCTGATTGAATTTAAATAAATAAATAAAAAATAAAAATAAAAATATTATTCTGAGAAAGAATCCATTTGGTTTCACCCAATTTTGCCTTGGTGTTCTGTCTCTCTTCCTCCCTCTCTGTCTTTTTCTGTCTCTTTCTCTCCTTCTCTCTGTCTCTGTCTGTCTCTTTCTCCCTCTCTCTGTCTCTGGCTCTCTGTCTCTCATACGCACACCTATAAACAAACATTTAATAGGAAATTACTGGAAGCTGTGTGTGAATGTTACTGATATTTCTCTGGGGTGGGGAGAGGACAAAGATGTTCTTTGATTTTTTCTTTGTGCTTCTCCATATTTGCTGTTTTCCACAATGCATGCGAATTACTTTTCAAATCATAAAATAAGCAGATTGTACACTATGAGTGAGGACCCCCACACTTGTGCAGACCGGTCATGGTCTCTGGAGTCAGCCAGACTGAGGTTAGAACCCAGCTCTGCCACTCTGGGCTGAGGGACTGTTGGGGAGCTCTCGCCAAGCCTCAGTTTCCCCGCCTAGGGAAGGGGGCCACGCCTACCCACCTTCACTCTTCTCCTGGGGCGTGGGGTCCAGGGCCTGCCACCCGTCGTAGCCCTGCTGCAGGTCCGGCCTGCTCATCCATGACTCTGCCCAACAGTGGTAGTTCCTGTTGGAGAAATGAAGCGAGGACTCACACTCCTCCCCTGGGCTCAGCCCAGGGCATCTCTGACACTCCTTGCTCTTCCTCCCCTGGGCCCTAGCCAGGTGCTCACTCCTACCCCGGGAGTCACTGTCAGCACCTCCCCCACAGCCCTCCTCTTTCAGTGGCTCCTTGAGTCCCGCTGATGGGACCTCCTCCCTTCTCCGCTGTCCCTTCTTTTCCAGCTCACGGGCTCTGCCCCTTTTCAGGCCGCATCACCGCTGGCCTGGACCACACCCAGCCCACCGCCTGCAGTCTCTCCCCTTCTGACCTCCCGCTCCAGTGTCATCAGTGTCCCTCTCCCAGTTTGAAGCCTTTGGTGACAACACATCAGTTTCCGAGTCAAGCCCAGACCCCCTAACCTGGCATTCTGGATTCCCAAAAAAACCATTCCTCTGACACCTTTTCATGCATCGTGTGTTGACTTTCCCTCCTTTGCTCATGCTGGGGCCCCTACCTGAGAGCCCTCCCCAGGCCCTGTTCCCCCTTGTCCAAATACTGTTCAACTCTAAACCCCAGATCAAATGTGACCTCCTCTGAGAAGTCTTCCTAGGTTTCCCTTCCAGGGGACCCTCCCCAGTGGGGTCTACCCCTGACCCCGGCCCCAGCTCACCAGATCATCTCGCTTTTGTCTCTCTGGATCTCCCCAAACTTGTCATAGACATACTCGATGAGCAGGTTGCTGTTCTGGTCATGGGCCGAGTTAAAGTTGGTCACCACTCGGGTGGGGATGCCAAGGCACCGCAGCACTGGGGGTGGCGGAGGGGACGGGATGGGGAGAGGGATTAGAGGAGCTGAGGATCTGGAGACATGTGCGGCTCTGCGTAGCCACATGCCCAGGCAGCACTGTACCCATTATCCAGGTGGTGAGGGTGGGCACCATCCCCTTACCTGGATGATGGTGTCCGCCTCACCGGTCACCCCATGTCCACTCTGCCTCCTCACATCCCAGTGAACAGAGGAAGACCCCGAAATGCAAGTCTGACATCAACACTCCCTGCTAAACCTTCGATGGCTTCCCGCGGCCCTTGGGATCAAGGCCAGACCTCTGGCTATGGCCGTTGGCCCTATAAGGTTTGGCCCCTGACCGCCTCCTGGGCACTTCGTCCCAGCCACACTCGCTGCTCCTCCAGCACTCTACACTCCTGCCAGCCACAGGGCATTGGCATATGCTATTCCTCAGCCTGGAGGGCCACCCACCAGGTTTAGATGGCTCTATCATTTGCAAGACTGGGGATTTACCATCATTGGCTATGGACGGGCATGTGAGGGATCCTTTAATTTGTCCTCTGAGGGCAGTGAGTGATCTGTCTTACTTTATGTGCCCAGAGCCCAGCACAAGCCTGGCACAGACAATTTTGTCAAATGGATGAAGGGGCGATGAAGTAGAGAGAGGAGGAGGAAGAAGGGGAAAAGGGGAGAAAGGATGGAACGGCAGAGATTTAGGGCAAGGAGCACACACAGTGGAGCAGGCAGAAGACGGGCTGAGGGTCGGGGGCCTTCCAGCAGGACCGGCTGCTTTGGGCTGTGTGACCTGGGGCCAGTCCTAACACCTCTCTGGGCCTTGTTCCCTCCTCTAGCACACATGGTCGTGGTACACACGCAGGGCCGGCTGTCGTGCCGGGGCTCCACTGAGAAGGGGAGGGCCCTGCACAGCTTACAGAGGTCACAGTGATGGGGGACAAAGAAGCAGGACATCCGCTGGTGCCTACAGACCTCCGAGGAGGGAGGGGGGCCTGGGCACAATTTGTGCCTGAATGGTGGGGTGCTCCTGACAGGCGGTGCGTTTTGGGTCCCTTTTCACTCCCTCATTTTTAAATAAGCTTTTTATGTGTTTTGTGAAAGTAACATATTCTCCGGGTGGGTAAAGGAAATAAATATCTTTTTTAAAGTGAGAAAAGTCCTACCGAAGGTAACCTGTGGGACTCTTGCCTTTTAGTTTTGATGGAGATTGAGTCTTAGACATGGCGGGCGGAGTGTGTGTATGTGTGAGTATGTGAGTGTGTGTGAGTGTGAGTGTCCTTTGCCCTGTTGCCCTGCGCCCACTGTCAAGCACAGTAAGGGGTCCCGGGATGGCCCTGGATTCTGGGCCTGGACAAGGGCCCCTGGGAGCGGGGAGGAAGGACAGCGTTGACCCTCCCCCTCCTGGCTGGCTGCTTGCCCTGAGGCCCGGGCGGTAGAAGCTCTGCGTCCTGACCCCAGGCCTTGCCCCATGACATGACAGGCCTCAGGATACAGACCGGGCGTGGGGAGGCCTGTCCCCGCTGCCCGAGGAGCAAGGCATCACCCCTGTCCTAGAGCTGGTGTCCCAAGAGGCCTCATCATCACAGTTGTCAAGGCCAGGAGGCTGCCCTGGAACTGGGGACACCTGATTTCAAGCCTGGCCCTGCTGCTCGCCAGCTGTGTGACCTTGGGCAACCACTTCCCGTCGCTGAGATTCCATTTCCTCTTCTAAGAGGAGCTAATAATAGCAAGCTTTTTGGGATGTCGCGGTGATTCAGAGAGGCTGTGGGTGTGGGTGTGGGCGGTCTCGTCTGCCCCATGCCCACGGAAGAGCAGATGCCACGGTGCCCGTCACTGCAAACGTCTATCCAGTCACCGTGGGCTGACTCCGGACATTTCGAAAATGCTCCAGGGTCCAGCTGCGGAATCCCAGCTTCCCCCAGAAGCCCCCAAACCCAAGCCTACCCTGAACCTGAGACTTTGCGAAGTGCCATCTCCCTGTGAATTAGGTCGGTCACCACGGTGTCCATTTCATAGGTGAGGATACAGCCTTGGAGACAGCAGTTCTCTTGCCCAAGTCCACCCAGGGGCTGGCGACAGAGCTGGGATTCAAAACAGCCAGCAGGACACCAGAGTCCCTGGGCCGGGCCAGCAGGAGGCTAGCTCCTTGCAGAAGCCCCAGCGGCCTGCGCATCTGAGCCCCTGGCTCTGTCCCACGCCAGGCCTGGGAGAAGGCTGCAGGGACCCAGACTCAGCCCTGGTCTGGAGGAGAGAGAGATCTCGAGCAAGACCTCTGGAGGTCACAGCCCCAGGGGGTAGAGGGGGGGCATCTGCCGGTGAGCTTGGGGACCCAGGCCATAGATGGTGTGTTTCCAGAAAATCCGTGAGGTTCTCTGAGGAGGCACTTCAGGCCCCTCAGAGGAAGAGGTCTGCAACAGGGGAGTTTGCACAAGAAAAGGGAATACACAGGTCCCAGGAGCGGGCAGGCATGGGTGGTTTGGCCGTGGGGAAGGGGGAGCAGAAACAGCCTAGCTGGGAGCCCAGCCACACTGCCCCTGCCCAGACTGCTGGTGGGGAGGACAGCTCAGGGATGCCCCCAGGCTCTTCCCTGGAACCCAGCCCAGTCCCGGAGTCAGAGAGGCTAAGAATCAGGACAAGCCTCTTAGATTCCCTGAGCCTAATACATGATAATAGCAGTGGTAGTCATTGTAATAAGAATGATCTAAAAGCATGACGTAAGTATTTGCTGTTATGTGTCTGAAATCATTTCCAGCACTTCACACGTTATCCTCACAACCGCCCCAGGATAAAGGCACTGTCGCTATGTCCGGTTCACATGTAACAGAGCTGAGGCTCAGAGAGGCTCAGTGATTACTCGGGGACACGGCTGGTCAGAAGCAGAGTTGAGACTGGGACGCAGGCCTCGATGCGGCAGTCTATATTTTTAACTGGTACCGGATACTGTCCCGTTCTCATACGCACCATCACCAGCCCAGGACAAGCGTCACCATTCTCTGGGCTTGAATTTTTAAGCTTTTTTAAAGATTTATTTTACATTTTGGTTTTAAACTGCTTTCTCTTTCCTCACCTGCATTTTAGAAAGTGCTTTCTCTTTCTGGACGTTGATACGACGGTTATTACTGAGTTACTAATAGCTAATACTTACCGAGAGCTACACTGGGCTGAATTCTAGGCCGAGCAGTTCTATCAATCCACCCTAGGAGGGAGGTCCTCTTGCCCCCATTTTACAGACAAGGAAACCGAAGTTCAAAAGGAAGTCATTTGCTCAAGGTCACAGAGCAAGGGAGTGCTACTGGAGATTTTTAATTCAGGGCTGTCTGGCTCCGAAGCCCATCTTCCCAACCCTGAGCCCAGGCGGCCTCCCAAATGACACCCCTCGATCTTAACCACCAGCTGCAGGCTGATTGTTGGAAACAGGACCAGACAGGGGCAGCCACCGACTCCAGGACTCACCATACGTTGGTGGCGTTAGAGGCAGAGGCATGACCAGAACTGGGGTTTCCTATTCCCACTTGAGTGCTCTCCCTGCCCTCCTCCCAGGGCTCAGGGAGGCTGGGAGCAGGTTCCAGGCCCTCCCCCCGTGCAGCGTGCAGCTCACCTGTGCAGGCCACAGCAGCGAAGACCCAGCACTGGCCGTACTTGACACGCTGACAGCCCGAGGTCTTCCAGCGCCTCAGGATGTCCACACTGCCGATCCAGAACATGGGGCTGACGCCATCCTTGTAATTGTTGTCCCAGCGTCCCAGCAGCACACCCTGGTCATCGTTGCAGTTGACCTACAACCAGAGGGACATCAGAGGGACCGAGCCTGGGGAGCAGGTGCTGTGAATTCAGTATGTGGTGAAAGGCAGGGAAAAGAATTTAGGAGAGGGAACAGCCCATGCAAAGATAGCAAGGTGCGACAGGCTGGTATATGGGAGAAGGTTGGGGCTGGAGCCCAGGGTGTGGGAGAGAGAAGGGGAAGAAGGGAGGAGGTGGCTTCAAGATCATGAAGGGGAAGTTGGTGGTGTGAACTGGTCCATGGGGCGGCAGGAGAGTGACAAGATGTGATCTGAGTATTACGAAGACCCCCTCTGGCCCCTGCCTGGATTGTGTCATTCCCCTCACTCTCCCATTGCCTTGAGAATAAAATCTAGCCTCCTGACTGTGGCCCATGAGGCCTGCATGGTCTAACCCCTGCCCACCTCCTGCACCCCAGTCCCCCTCGCTCACTCCACTCCAGCCACGCCAGCCTCCTTTCTGCTCCTCAAACCTGCCAAAGTTGTTCCCTCTCCTCAGGGCCTTTGCACAAACTGTGCCCCTTCCCTGGAATGCTCTTCTCCCACTTACTGTATCAGCTTAGGGATCATCAATTAGGGAGGTCCCCTCCATTCTCTCACAGAAGTTGGACCCCAGCCCCTCACCGAAGTTGGGTTCTGCAGTTAGACACTCTCACACCATCATTTCTGATTGTGCCTCATTCCCGTGGTACTTCTGTCAATGTCTGTCCCCACCCCCCGCGAGAAGTTAGAGACCATATACGTCTTACACCCAACTGTTTCTCCAGTGCCTAGGACACAGGTGCCGCCTAATACCTGCTGAATGAGTGAATGAATGGGTGAATTGCTTTTAGGGACCACATGACATTACCCTTACTTGTGTAAATCTTGTCTGTCCAAATACAAGCTCTCTTAGCCAAGACTTCCCCATCTCCTGAGTGCCCCCAACCAAGCCGAGTGTGGAGTGTGGCCTCCATCAACACAGGAAGGGGGGAGTCCATCATGGGCCCTGACCCTGGGGTGGGGCCAGCCCCTCACTCACCATGGCGCTCACGACCCGGGCCATGTAGACAGGACTGCTGCGGCGGGAGCAGTCACGGCAGGCGTCCTTCAGGAACTTGGGGTTCATGTCCAGGAGCGTCAAGCAAATATCCAGGATCCCGTCTTCAAACTGTGTTGGGGGAAACAAGAGAAGGATGAGGGAAATGAGAAGCCACCTCCTCCAGGAAGCCTGCCTTGCAGCCCTGCAGCTATAGGTCCTCTCTGTTCCATCTCACACACTAGGGAAGTCCGGGCTGGGTCGGTCACATCTCTGTGATGCCAGCTCTGCCTGGCCCAGGATGGGCTGGGGGAGGGGGGAGGACAATGACTGAGTTTGTGAGAAAGGGGAAGGGATGTGCTTGCATTCAGGGCATGGCTGGGGGTTGGGGGGGAGTCCTGGGAACGTGGAATAGAACCCACAGTGTCCCTGGGGATTCCCTCTCCTCAGGGACACCTCAAGTCCTGTCACTGCCCCTTTCCCATCTCTGCTTTGCCAAATATCTCATTTCCCCTAAGGCCTGACTCACCCTGCAGAGCTGATGAGAATCCTCTCTCCCCCTGCCCCCTCCACTCCAACGCACTGCTCTGATTGGAACTGAGATAAATTATATATAGAAATCACTCCTCTGTTTCCCTGCACCTAGAATCAAATCTAGACTTTTCCCGTGACCTGCAAGGCCCTTCACAATCTGTGTCCCACCCCATCTCTGACCTCATTAGCACCACTCATTGCCCCAGGGCCTTTGCACTTACTATTTCCTTTGCTTGGAATGCTCTTCCTGCCACTCTCTGTATGGCTCACATCTTCTCATCCTTGCAACTCAAATGTTATCATTGCCAAAAGTAGGGCCCTCCCTCCTTGTCACATTACGCTGGACCATCTGTCTGATCAGTCCAAAGGCGATCTGCCCCCTGCCACCCACCTCTGTGGTCTTGTCCCAAACCAGGCTTTGTCACAGGTCTCCCTCCATGGCTTTGAGCCCTTTAGTGGCTCCCTATTGCCACCTCCCTGACAGTCACAACCCGGACATTGCTGATTTTTCCCATTTCATCTCTTGGGACTCCTTCAGATATAAAGTGCTCCCTGAGCTACAGAATTCGTAAGTGCAAGATAAACTTTCCCACCCCTGCGCTTTTGCTCCGGCAGCTCCCTTTGCCTTGTATCCCATGCTTCCTCGTCCTCCACAACCCAGCTCAGAGCTTGCCTATATCAGGAATTGCCCTGATTCCCATTGGCAGCTATTCACTTCCTTCCTCTAGGTCTTATCATTCTGGATTGTGATGGCTTCCGGAAGATTCGTAAGGGCTGTGTCCAATGGCTCAACACAAGCCTGGACACAGAACAGGACCTTGGGAAATGAAAGGAAGAACTAGGCTTTGTTCTGTTTCTCAGGGAAGAATACAAAGCCCTGGGAATTAAGAGCCAATTTACTTTGCGATCTATTTTTTCTATCCCGCTCACGCCACCATTTCATGTACACCCCAGAACAGGCTAGAGGTTCTTGGGCAGATATTCTTGTAATTAGTATCCCCAATATTCAGATGGGGAAACTGAGGTCAGAGCCCCACACCACACAGGGAAGACTTCCCTGTGGTCCCAGGGCAGGACTCTGGAAGCCTGAATATGGAAACCCTAACCCAGGGCCTGTTAAGAAAAGTCTCAGAGTGAACCCTATCCCAAAAGGCCAACACCCCCCAACACACCAGGAGGTTGAAGGGCCGGGAAGGAGTGTGACAATTGCTTCATGAGTTTTCTCAGTGTCTCGAGAATTTTCATGCGAGGCTGGATGGCAGAGGACATAAGATTCCTACTTCGAACCACCAGCCTGGGCTGACTTGCTGGAAGATGAGGAACCACATAGAACAGAGCTGTGCCATCTAGCAGAGGTCAGCCAAGCCCAGCCTAGGCAGCCATGCCCCAGCTGACCCACAGATTTTTGTAAGAGATGATAAACAGCTGTTGTTTTCAGTCTGTAGGTTTCGGGCTTGTTTGTTATTCAGCAGTAGCTAACCGATACAACCAGTGGTTCGCCAAGTATGGCCACTGACCAGCAGCATCAGCATCACCTGCGAACTGGTCAAAAATGCAAATTCTTAGCCCACACCCAGACCTACGGAGTCAGAAACTAGGTGTGGGACACAGTGATCTGTGTTTTAACACACTTTTCTGGGGATTCTGATGTATATTCGAGTTTGAAAGCCACAGATCTAGATAATGGTGTAGAGCCTCTTCTCAACACACACAACAGCATTTCTATTATTCTGGTATATGGCCTTGACTATTCCCTTTCTCCCTCCTGTGGCACCTGCTAGCCCCACAATTCCCAAGGGCTCTCCTGATTCTTTCCCCACTTTGAATCTGGGGCTGCCATTCCCATGGTGGGTAGGGCAACCCTCTGCTCTACGACCTCAGGCTTTGACTGCCTCAGAGCCGGGGACCCGCACACAGTGGGCCTGCAGGGTTGGGAAGGGCAGGGTGTGGCCCCACCTGCCCAAAGTTCCAAGGTATGCTTTTGATCCACTTGACCGAGCCCTGGTAGATGAAGCCCTGCTGGGTGAGCACGTACTCCTGCCGCTCCTCCTCCGAGTCCAGGTACACGGCATCCGCTGGGGGTGGAAAGGAAGGGCCCTCAGCTCTGGGTCTGGCAGGGCGCACAGTCCCTAAAGACATGGCAGCCAGCGTGCCAAGACCCAGGGCCAGGTCAGAGTCTCGGAGGTCCTCCTATCTTTGAATCAGAAAAGCTAATCATTAATTAATAATCCCACACCTGAGAGGTAAGGTGTTTCCAGCTAGTACTATCAGTGGCTGCCATTTATCCAACCCTTGCGTGTGATAAGTGTATGACATTCATTAACATTTAATTTCTGCAAGAGATCTATGAGACAGGGACCATTAAAGCCCCATTTTACAGACAGGAAAACTGAAGCCACAGTAAGCCATAGAGGAGCACTGGACCAGGAGTCAGGCATCTCCTAGCTGATCCTCGCTTGTTGTGAGACCCTGGGGAGATCCCTTCTCCTTCTTCATCCCCCTCACCGTGTTCCCTGAGGGTAACGTGGGATGCAGACCTGAAAGGTGTCTCGCAAGCGAAAGCCCTGAGTCAGTGTGAGAAGGAGCTTGATTCAAGGTAGAGAGAAAGGCTACTAGGGTCACTGGGGCTCAGAGAAAGTGGGGTCCTGTCCAGCTGGGGGGAGGGGTGCTTAGGGAGGGCGCCCTAGAGCAGGTGGGTCGTGATTGCAGGCCTGGAGAAATGACTACGATTTAGATACTCGGAGTCTGATGGGATGACATGGGAAGCAGAGGACCAGAGACAGCACAGGGACAGCTGTGGGCATGGCACTTAGCTCCCCGTGGCTGATAACCCCAGAAAAGAGGGCCAGCGCAGTCGGGGCCAGATGGCAGGAGGTCAAAGGGCAAGCTGGCCTTTACCATCCCCCACTTCACAGGTGAAGAAACTGAGGCTGGGAAGAAGAAATCCAGAGCCACATTATGACTTTGGTGGGCCCTGGGCATTTTTGCTTCTGTGGGCCCCTTCCTCCAGGAAAAATAAAAATATAAATAAATAAAATTAATATATTTATGACTGCATTAATATTAATATTACATATTAAAACATATTCTCTGACCTAAACTTTCATTTTTTTCTTCTGATTTTAAAAGAAAACATTTTTATGGGTCCCTAAAACGACGGCGGCACTGGCCTGGAACGCAGCTGCTCAGGCCGCTTGGGCCCCCAGGCTCGGTCAGGCCCAACTGCATCCCCCTCTTAGTGCACGGGGCGAAGCAAGTGTGCAAGTGGCCGAGCGTCTTTTCTCTCATATACCCTGGACTGTGGCTCCCAGGACGGCACTAAAAATTAGCCTTCCTGCAAATGAACTGTACAGCAGTAAGTCAGCTGACTGGGAGAAAGAATGAAAGAGAAAGAAAAACCCACGGTGTTTCGTCATCGGGTGAGAGTGTTGTCCCCACCCCAGCCCAGGTGGCAGGGACTGTGCCCTCTGCCCAGCCCTGCTGGTCAGGTGGGGTCCTTGGGGACAAGAGGCCCCCGCACATACTTGGAGCTCACTCCCTCCTGTCCTTACTGAGCTCAGGGGTAGAAGGTTCTGATTTCAGGGGCAGGTCCCAAAGGGACAGCGGTGTTCCTACCCGCAGCCCCACCCCCACAGAGCCCAACTTCCTGCCTCCACATCACCAGAACCACCACCCCTCTCCAGGCTCCCACCCTGGGATGTGGGTCCCGGTGCTGCTTGGCTGACAGCCACCCCAACCTACAGGATGGGGATGGAGCAGGGTTGGAGGAAAGGCCAGAGGAAGGGGATATCCCTAGAACCTCACTCCCTGTTCCCTGAACTCTGAACCCCTGCCATGTTGGTGAATGGGGGGGACACTGGCCTCTTTTGCTCCGTGGGCCAGGCGGCCTGCTAGCTGTAAGCTCTGCAGATTGACAAAATCAAAACCAGTCTACAGGGGGGTTCAGCAAGGCCACTTCAGTCCTGACAAACCATTCCATGTGGCCCCAGGGCATGTGAACAAGGGTGCTCCATATGCCTCCTTTCCTGTGAGATCAGATCCGCTGGGGACGACCTCATGTCCCTGGATGGAGGGCCAGATCAATGAACGGTCCACGCTGGCAAGACACAGGGCACTCTGAGCTCTTTAAAAGAAAAAGCAGGGGCACCTGCGTGGCTCAGTCGGTTAAGTGTCTGCCTTGGGCTCAGGTCACAATCCTGGGGTCCTGGGACTGAACCCCACATCGGGCTCCCTGCTCCTCAGGGAGTCTGTGAGGAAGGACACCCCATTCCTCCGCTGGGGCCCACCCACAAGGCCTGTCTCTCTGCCTCGCTATGCAGGAGCAGGGAGGAAACAGATCCGACTACCCTGTTAGTCATATGGGGAAACTGAGGCCTGGGAAGGGGTGTGGCAGCCCCTGCCACCCCCTTCCTCCTCCAGCCAGCCTCAGCCCCTTAAGCCATCCCCTCCGACTGGCTAGCTTTGTCCAGCCTTGTCCGCTGACTTCCTGGGAAGCTTCCAAAGGCTACTTAACTTCTCGGAGCCTGCGAGGACCCTGACGGTCTCCCCCTTGGGACTGTTGAGAGGAAGCATTGAGGAAGCATATAGGGAGGCACTTAGGTAACCAAGCTGCCCCTGCCCGCCGCTTCTGGCTACCCTACCCCTCCGCCTCCCTCAGTTTCCCCTCCCCAAGCCAGTCTGGTGAAATTTCAAACAGAGCCCCATGAACCAGAACCGGGTGTGGAGCCGCGGCCCCAGGCATCCCCTGGGCACCCCATTCCTGGATGGGGCTGTGAACCCCAGACACCTCCGCGCCCAGGTCACAGTGTTCGGGGAACACAGGCGCCTCAGAGGCAGGGTGAGATCCCTGCGTAGCTGTGTGGCCTTGGGCAAGGCATCTGGCTGCCAAGCGCCCGTCTCTCCCTGTGACAGGCGGAGTGACAAGCAAACTCACATGGCAGGGCTTTCGGGAAGCGGGAGCGCAGCACTGCCCCTCCCCCCCAGGGGTCTAGCCCCTCCCCCCCAGGGGTCTAGCCCCTCCCCCCCAGGGGTCTAGCCCCTCGCCCCCAGGGGTCTAGCCCCGCGCGGACAGTACGGCTCACCTGGGCACCAGGTGTTGAAGAGCAGAGTGAAGTGGCCCAGCACAAAGCTGGAGCCCTGGTAGCCCGTGGAGGCCTCCAGGCTGAGGCGGTACAGGCCGATGGGGGCGTTCGCCGGGGTGCCGAGCTGCAGCGAGAGGACGCCGTCCTGCTGGTCCATCGCCACGGCCGTCCAGGCGCCCTCCTCCACAGCACTGGCCAGCGGGAAGCGGGCCTTGGTCCCGGCCTCCTCGCTGGGGGCTGGGCCTGACGGAGAGAAGGCCGTGGCCGTGAGCCAGACGTGGGCAGGGAGGGAGCCAGGCCCGGCGCACGTGCCGGGGGTCCGGTGGGGCTGGGTTGGAGGCCTAGTTCCGCTGCTGACCACTGAGGGAATTTGGGCAAAAGGTTTCATCTCCCTGAGACTTGGTGTCCTCATCTATAAAGTGAGGGTCAGACCCCAGCCCGGCGGGGTGCTTTCGTGAGACAGATTTCTCCTGGGAGAGGGGCAGCTCCACCCAGGGCAGGGTCTCAGTCACGCTGCCTGGGCTGCTATGACTTTGCACAAGCCCCTCTCCCTCCCTGGGCTCCGTGTGTCCACCCGTAACACGAACAGGAATCCTGGGGAGCAACCCCTTTCCCACCTGAATCCTGTCCCTGCTGGGCCACAGCTTTCCCTTGCAGAAGAGGAAGCTCGGACTCTGAGCAGGATAGGACCTCGGTCCTCTGATGTCCCCGCGGGAACCCATCTGAGAGGCCCCTTGCTGTGGCGTGCTGGCCTGTCCAGCCTCTAGGTGTTTGTCTCCCCAGGGCCCCCTCAGGCTTTTTGCCTCTGTATCTCCATAGGCACCTCCAAGAAGGGCTCATAACCGTCCCCTCCCCACCGCACAGAATTTTACACTTTATGAAGTGCCTTGGCACTTCCGGCTTCCCCAGAGACCCCTTGTACAGGTAGGAAGACTGAGGCTCAAAGAAAGGAGGGTCTCCCAAGGATATCCCAGGAGTCTGGGGCAAAATTAGCATCTGAGCCCAGGTCTCTAGGCTCTGGGCTGTCCTCCACAGCGCTTCTCATTCCCATGCTCCCTCGTAGGGGTCTTGAAGGCTCCCTAAGATGGGGAGCTAGCGTCAATCTTGGCTGCTTTTTCTGGTGGGGGAAAGGCCCTGCCCCTGCAGGCAGGGCTGAGTCATGGGAAGGCGAGGAGGGGCTGGTCATCCTTTCTGGATTTGGGTGGCCGAGAGGAGAAACAGAACCTTTTCTGCCTGGTTGGGCGGCTGCCCCGGAAAGTTTATATTTATTCTTGCATCTCCCTCCCTGTAGCTCGGCCCACCTGCTGCTGACAATATGGGGGCCTGTTCCCCGAGGGGTTCCCTCCCCGCACTCTGCCCCCTCCTTCCAACCCACCCGCCCCACCCACACCCAGGCCCAAATATAACCATGAGTTCACAGGCATGACACAGGCCTCCAGGGCCCTGTCTGGGTGCCAGGCATTGGCTGTGTGCCTTTAAATGCTCCTGGGCACTTGAGCAGCACTGGGCCCCCGAGAGCCAGCCGGGTCTGGCTCCCTTACTCAGGCTCTGAGTACTGTGTGACCTGGGCTAAGTCACCAGGCCTCTCTGATCTGCAGTTTTCTCAAGAAGAAAATAGGCTCAGACCACATGCCTGGGAAGGTCTGATTCTAGGTCTCAAACTGGCTCTGTGACCTTGGACAAGCTACTTAGCTTCTCTGTGCCTCTGCTTCCTCATGTGTAAAATGGGGTCCATTACAGTCAATTACAAATACCTCCTTACAAGGTCATTGTAAAGCTTAACCAGGTGGAGGTGCCCGGCACACAGTAAGCCATCAATAAATAACAACTATGTTTTGTTATCATCACTCCCATGTCCTAGCGCAGTTTAGAGGACGGGCAGAGACTGCATAGAAGGCATTCCAAACAGTGATTAGAACAGTAATTATGCAGGATACGTGAGCATTCCTCCATGTCACCAAAAGGGAACATTAAAAGTCAGAATCCTCAGGCCAAACAACAGATTTTGAGGACTGGAATGAAATGTAGAAATTGCCTTGTTCAACTGAATCACTTTACTGATGGGGAAACTGAGTCTGAAAGGGGCCAAGTTAGGGTGACCATATGGCCCAGTCTGCCTGGGACAGTCCCAGTTCACAGCCGTGGCCCCAGCATAATTCTTAATGGTGCTCTTTCATTCTCAGAAATGTTCCTGTTTGGACAATCAATGATCTGGTCACCATGGTAACAGCCCAGGCCAGGACCCACGGCCACCCAGCATTATTGACATACTACCCTCAAGGACAGGTCAGGAAACACATTTCCCCTTCTCTCCATCCTGGGCCAGCTGTGCGCACACACACACACACACACACACTCCTTTCTTCCAAGGGGCCCTGGGCTGGGTGGGGGGCGATGAGGACAGGCTGTCACCCTGGTCCCGCCACTGCTCACGTAAGCCGGCTCCAAAAATTCACTGGCTGCTGTTCCACATGGTTCTCCTTGTGGGGCCAGAGATGCTTCAGGGACCTCTCTGGGCCTAAATGACCTGGAGAGTCAGGAGTCCTGGGGACTCTCTTAGACCATGGTTGGCCAGGGGCGGGGCGAGGGGGGAGTGGATGAGGGGAACCTTCTGGAGGAAAGCCCTCTATCAGCCTCATAAAGGTTCTTTTCACTACTCCTTCAGGCTGACCTCAGTCCCAGCCCACTCACCCTCCAAACCCTGGCTCCTCTTAGAGGGAAGCAGAGCTTTATTCCCATAATAAGAATGGTGTTTGTCTATTGTGGTCTGAACCCCATAACAGAGCCTGTCAGGTCTCCAACATCTGGGGGATACACGGCTTCTAGGTATGTATAGGGTCAGGCCACGTACTCCACTCACAGGGTGACCTTCGCCAGCACTCTCCCCTCTGTGGGCCTCAGTTTTCCTAAAGAGGTAGGACAGGCTGATCAGCAGCTAGAATGTTCCGGCACGAGGGCAGAGTAGCCAGGCCAGGCCCGGGGCCGGGTGCTAATCCAAGCCAGGCCTTGAGGTGAAAGGCCTGGCTTCCTGGTATTGTCCCTCAGGCTTCCCCAGGCCATCGGAGTTCTTGATAACTCAGACAGAGAAGCTGTGTGCACCCAGAGATGGGGCGCCTCCCCAGACTGCCCCCCGGGGCCGCGGAGGGGAGCAGGGCAGACTGGCCAGGGTGTGAGGTGAGTCCACGGAGACTGGAGAACAGAGATTAGTTGCTGGGGCGGGACCCAGGATCAGCTGCCCGCCCACCCCAACCCTGAACTTAAGGCCTAATTACCTAGCCCCAGGCTGCCTAGATGAAGAGAGGAGAAGAAAGGGGATGCCTTGAGAAAGAAGAGAAAGAAGGTGGGAAGTCACAGGTAGCCCCCGCTGGCAGCTCCTCTGCTGTTCCATTTCACAGAGGAGCAAACCCAGGCCTGGCCGGCCCTTGTGGTGACTAGGTAACTGTGGCTGCTGTCAGCTCACAGCAAGGAAAACCTCAACGCTAGGGGCAAAGTTTGAATCCTGCTTTGTCCCTAACTCGCAGTATGACTGGGGCAGGTAATTTGACCTTTCTGAGCCTCAGTATTTTCATCTGTAAAATGGGGTCTCATTATGCTTCCAAGACGGGCGGATTTAGGATGAACATGCATACAGTAGGCGCTCTATAGGTGTTGTGATTACCCCCAAGCCCGGCTCTTCTCAGGGTATCCTGTTATGCACTACAATGGTCCACTTTACAGAGAGGGAAACTGAGGCTAGAAAGGTCAGAGGCTCTTGGAGGCTCCTCAGGTCAGTTAAAACGGGCCCTAAAGGTGCTGGTGGTGTGTGAGGGGGGCCGACCCTGGAGAGTGGGTGTATCCCTGTCAGAAGGGATGGGAGAGGGAGGAAAGGCATGGGGTGGATATCCGTGGCCAGTCTGCAGGCACAGTGATAAGCCTTATCAAAGGGCTGCCCTGTAAATACCCGCCCCAGCCTGTTGGCTGCTCTCTCTGCTCCCATAGGTCTCAGAAAGAACTGGCCTTTCTCACCCTTGAGCAGAGTCCCAGCCAGGCGGCCCCTAGCTGACCTCAAGGGAATGGTTCCCACCCAAAGCCAAACAGAAATTCGGCATTCAAGGCTTCATTCCCAGGAATGGCAAGTCAAGAAGATTGGGCACTGGGCATCTGGGGGTGGGGTGGCTGGGACCTCAATGTCTTTTCACCCATCACTGGACCCCCCTGGAGCAACAGCAGCAAGAGCTGCTCATGTCTACAAGGCGCTCCCCGTGTCAGGCCCTTCTGCCCTAACAATCCTCCACAATGAGTGCTTTGCACAGGCTAAAACGCAAGCTCAGAGAGGCTCAGCAACTTGTCCAAGGTCACACAGCAGGTAGGCAGTTTAATCTGCACCGGAACCCAGGTCTGTCAGCCCCCTGAGCCTGAGGCAGCCAACACAAAATTGTCCTCCCAGACAGACGGAGCCCGCTGGGTTCTCTCCACCACCCAGACCCGATGTGGGCTGGATCCCACAGGCCTGGTCGGGTTATGTGGATTTGGGGAAATAGCTGTTGATAAGAGTTGAAAACTGTTTTGATGTGGGGAAGAGAGGGCAGAACCTTGATAAACCTTCGAGGCAGGAAGCTGAGCCCCACCCCTTGGTGATAACAGGTTTTCGGAACCGGTGTCCGGCCCACTTGTTTACGAGGCAGGGTGGCCTGGGGCATCATCCCTCCATGCTTTGGGCCTCAGTTGCCAAATCTGTAAAATGGAGCTAGTGGCTGCTAGGAACTCCTCAGGGGGCAAAGAGGCATGGAGCCCCGTGCCCCATTGTCAGGGGGCCCTGAAATCACAGCACAGAGCAGGTCAGGGCGACGGGGTGGCGGAGGGACTCACCGGTCACTGCACTGAAGGTGAGGCTGTCCACGCTGGCCTCGTAGCTTCGGCCCTCGAAGTGCAGGGTCAGCCAGAAGGGCTGGCCCCGCCGCACCACCAGCCTGTCCCGGCACAGGTCAGCTGTGTGGTGGTCACGGCCATTGACCTCCAGCTCCAGGTCACATTTCTCCAGAACCAGATCTGCAGAGACAGCGGGAGGGGTGTCAGCCATGGTGGCCTCCTTCGGCCAGCCGTGACCCCGGGGCTCCCTGGACGTGGGGACCCCCCAGGGTCATCCAGAAGCCAGCCCTCTCTAGATAATGGTTACCAGCCCTACCCGCTCCCAATCCCCTGCACCGCCCTGTCATCTTGGGGCTAGCCGGCCTATGTCCCCAGCTCTCAGTCACAAGGTCATGCCCACTGTGGCATGTTGGGAGAGCTCTCTGCCACCTTCCAGCCAAGTGACTTCAGGCAAGTCCCCTTTCCGGGCGTCACTTTCCTCATTGGCCCCAGGACATTTGTGAACCGCTCAGCACGGTGCCTGGCCCTTTAGCGGCTTAATTCAACACGAGCTGTTCCGTCCTTATTAAAGGCTCTTTAGGTAAAAACGAAGTGGGGAGCAGTACTTGTTGTACGTTATTTACACAGGCTTTGCCTTTTAGTTTCCATTTTCGATGTATAGGAAATACGGAGGTGAGGACCATGTTCAACACAGAACGAGGATGCAATCGAAGAAACACACACTCTGGAAACAATAGGCAGAGGGTCCGCTTTCCTTAACAAATAAATTGCAAGGAAAAAAAAAATCGCTGAAGGGAGAAACTGTAGGTTAAGAGAAACTTAAGAGACATTACGGCCCATTCGGATCCTGATTTTTAAAAAACGATTCTTAAACTTCTCTCTACTTTGGTACATTCAGTACTCCCCATAATAAAACAAGTTTTTAAATGACGGGGTTTGGAGTCTTCTGGACCTACATTTTGGTCTTGCTGTGCTGCTTTGTGATCCTGGGCAGGTCTCTGTCCCTCTCTGGACCTCCTCTGAAGTCTCAAATGTCTCCTGTGAGGCCCAGGAGAGGATGCTGGGCACCCTTCCCCCAAGGCCTGCCCCAGGGCAGGTCTGATACGTGAAAGCTCTATTTATAGCTTTGGAGGGAGCTGAAGACCAGGGCGGAGGCAGGGGGGTGGGTGGGAGGAGGTCTGAGGGAAGTGCAAACCTCACAAATCTTGGCAAGCTCAAGGTCACGATTAGGAAGACCGTGGGTGGGGAGTGGGGAGAGTGGGCCAGGCAGACTCTCGGCGTGGTGGGGTCCTTGGAGAGTATGGGGTCCAGCTGAGGCCAGGGGCAGGGATTTGCCCCAAGTCACCCAGCAAGTGGGTCCTTCCACGGGGACATCGACACAGGTCCCCTGGCTTCTGCTGTGGAAGATCCCAAAGTGTCCAGTGACTGCAGAGGGAGGGCTCTGACATGGCTTTATCTCGGCTTAAACCTCACAGCCTCCCCACCCACCCGGCTCCTACCACCACCACCTCGACTGTGCAGACGGAGATAGTCTGTGGCCCCAGGTCCCATGGCAAGTGGTGGTGTCGGGATTTGAATCCAAGGCTGTGGCTTCTGGAGCCTGCGCTGGAAACCCCCTCATTCACAGCTCAGGGTTTGTTCGCCATCCCCCCACTCCTTCCTTCCCCTCCCTCCCACTCCCGCGTTGTTCTGGGCCTGGGAGGCGGCCTGAGGAAGCTGACCCCCTCTGCACTCTGAGCAGGAGAGACCTCCACCCCAGCCACCACAGAGAACTTCCTGCTGGCCTGCTGGGGTAAGGAAACATTGTTTTTGGAAACTTCTATTCCAGAAAGCTTAAGCAGGAAACAGACCCCCATGGGCCCTCTGGGAGACCACAGAGAGATGGTCGGTTCCTGGGCTGGGGCAGGTGGGGTGCTTTCTTGGCCTATTGTCTGAAGAAGGATTTCCAGAACTCTCGCCCAGCTCCAAAGGTGCAGAAACACTGAGCTCTAGGATCATAGGATTTCTGCCCTGAGAAAGGACCTGATGTCTTGCAGGCCAGTGGGACCGCTGTAGGAAGTGGCCACTGGGTATATAGGGCAGGTGGCTCATCACAAGCAGCACCTCCCGGGTCCCCCAGCCCCACGGAGCCTCTCTTGGGGACAGGGATGGGAAAATGCATTGCAGACGAGTGGCCACCTGGGTCACCCGTTACAGCCAGTGCTGAGCTGGTTTTCGATCCCATGTGTTGGGGCACCAGATCCCTGATAAGGACAAAGGTGGCCTGAGGTCACACAGCAAGTCAGGCAGGTCCACGGTTCCTCCCTCTCTTCCCTTCTCCACGTGCCCCATATCCCTCTTCACATCCCCTCTCCCTGCACCTCCTTCTGGGGACTGCAGCATGCAGAGGCCATCTCCAAATGGACTGGACCCAAGAGTTAGCCGGGACATGGGGTCCAGCAACGTCAGTGCCTGACAACCTCCACTGCAGAAATCCCTCCCCTGGGACAGAAGTGATGCCGCATGTGGGTGTGTGTCTGTGTGTGTGTGTCCGTCCGTGGCATGAGTGGAGCAGGTAAGAAATTAATCAGACCCCTTCTCTACTCCCCTTGGCCCTCACGGATGTACCAAGAGCCGCAGTGCCGTCCATTTTACAGGAGGGGACACTGAGAATCAACAAGTGGCCAAAGACCAGCGTTGCAGAGCTCGAGGGCTGGCAGGACCGTAGAGAAGCTGTCTGCTCTCAGCCCAGTCCCCCATAGGGTGCTGGACCCTCTTCTCTGGCCCCGGGGCCCAGCAGTCTCCCAGGCATGGCTTGCACACCACGAGCGAGAACGCGCACACCTCTTCCGAGCAGGGACTAACCAAAGCTAAGTGTTCTGAGGCCGGGCCAGACCCGTCTGCACAGCTGCATGGGACCCAGCCCCACTAAGTGACTGAGGACAAGTGACAGTGGTCCACTAGCCCAGTACCTTACAGTTTACAACACATCCTCACGTTTCATTGCCTCACCGGATCCAGGGAGGCAGGGGTTAACGATTGTGCCCCCGGGGATGGGGAAAGTGAGGGCCCAAGCTGGGCTAGCATTGGGAGCCAGGCACTCCTCACCCAGCCCAGCCTTCCTGTTGCTCCCAGACTGGGGGACTGAGGGACTGAACCCCTGGCCAGGTGTTTATCTCCCCCCCCCCATTGCCCAGGCAGGAACACTGAGACCAGGGAGGGATGGCCAGGAGCAGGGCCCCTGAGTGGTGGCAGCGCTGACCCTGAGACTCACCCTCGGCCATGGTCAGGTGGTGGTGGTGGTTCTTCCTCTGACTGGTGGCTGGACCCTCCAAGCAAGACCACTGAAGGCCACTGAAGGCATGCACTGCCGCCTCAGAGAGAGCCGTGGTGAACTTATAGCCCGCTTTGGGCGGGCAGGGGGCGGGGCGTGCCTGAAGGCGGGGACCTGGTGGGGCCACCTTTGCCCAGCCTGGGCCCGGCTCTCCGCTCTCGGCCAGTTAGGGTGCCCCCAGGGGCAGAAGCCCGAGGGAGGAAGGGAGCGGCAGCTAGGCAAGGGTGCCCCCTGCAGGAGCGGACAGATATCAAGGCTGAGAACGCAACGGACGGGGATACACAATGAGACCCAGACCCACAGACACACCTGGCACATTAATCAGACCTTGGGTAATAGAGACGCTTGGGCACAGAAACAGACACGTGCAGGGACAGACACAGAGCTGCACCAAGACACAGCATACCTGGATACACAGACAGGTCTACCCCGATCAAGAAGACACACACGCACACACACACACTCTCTCTCTCTCTCTCTCACTCAAATATGGATACAGATGGAGCGACACAAACACACAGTCAGAGACATTAGGATGGGGACACTCAGTGACACACTGCAACAGATACAGCAGACGAACCTGGGCACAGAGACCCGGTGACATGGATGCAAATCAGATCAAAATCGCAAATACCAGGACATCGATACAGCCAGGCACACAAGGACAGGTCCCCCCCAGGGCTCCCCGCAGGTCAGCAGGTGTCCAGAGGCAGCCAGCTCACAGACACACACAGACAGACCTCACAGACACGGACACAGCATCGGGTGTGGATGCAAAAGCAGATCGGGACACCCAGAGACACACACACCTGCAGGTACTCTGAGAGGGACCCACACACAGACATGCAGACACGGCCACAGAGGCAGAAACACCACCACCCCTTCCTGCAGCCCAGCTCTGGTAATCAGCCTCTCCCACCCATGCGTCCTCCCACTCACCCCCCAACCCTTCCTCCTCTCTCCCTCCACTGAGCTTCCTTGCAGGCCCACTGTGTGCCAGAAGGGCCCAAAGCCAGACTTGCAGGGACTCAACCTTTGACCCCTGGAACCCAGCACCCTGGCTGTGCCCATCCTCGTCTCTCTGCTTCCCTGGCCGCCTATGCCTCTTACCTACCCCGAGGCCTGAGCAGAGAGGGTCCCTGGAGAGACAGAGGCCTGTAGGCCTCCCCTCCCCCCGCCCCCGTTTTTTTTCTGGAACAAATTCCGTATCTATTGGTGTATCTGGCCTACCAAACTGGCCTGCCTTTCCATTCCTGTGTAACACAGGAGGAATAACCCCATGGTGCTTTCGTGGATGTTGTCCCCGGGCCCAGTGGGCTCTGCCTGGGTCTTAGTGAACAAACTCGTGTGAGCAAACCTTGTAATTGTCCCCCATTTTACAGATATCGTTATAAAAACTGTTTCCTGCAGCTGGCCAAGAGCTCAGAGGAAGAAGCAGGGTGAGTGGACATCAGTCGAGAAACCTGGTTGTGAGTTCCCACTCTGACCCTGACCAGCTGTGTGGCCACAGTACAAAATAGGCTCCCCAGGCCTCAGTTTTCCCCTCCGCAAAATGGGGGCAAGAATTCCTCCCTTACAGGCCTGGAGTAAGACCCTACTAAAATGACAGGTCGAGCACCTAGTATGTAATGAGCCCTCGACAACTGGGGTCCCTGAGTTTTGGAACAAAGATGCCAGTGTCCCAAAACCTGGGCCCGAGGGACAGGGACCTCAAAGAGAAACAGGAGGCCTGGGGACAGTCAGGCTCTGCAGAAGAAATTCTGCAGCCTGTATGTTTCTACAAGTACCGGCCCTGCCCCCGTTGAAAGGGTATCTTTTGCTTTTCCCCATTCTTTTCCATTTGGAAATGATAGGTTCTTCTTTACTTGCTATAATTTCCCTTGTGACCTCCGGGAACTCCCTGGAGGACAGGAACCCACGTGAGTCTTATTAGAATACCCACCAGGTTGTTCCTGGTATGGACTTAGCACAGAGCCCTGGGCCTGTCCCCGACTTGGACCCCTCTCTCTGCTTCCTTCCTCTCCGCTTTCCAGAGAACTATGGTCACCTGAGTGATCGAGTCACTTGAGCAATCGAGGGCCAGTTGGGGTCAGGACTGGCTTCCAGGAAATGGCAGGCAGGGGCCAGAGCCCAGGCTGGGCCTAGAGACGAGGATTCTGCCTGACAATCAGGGGCCCTTGCCCTCCGACTCTGAGTTTCAGTTTTCCTATCTGTTCAGAAGGGCTGGGAAACCCTGCCTTGTTTTACCTTCTTTACCTTCACAACTCCATTTTACTAAAGGAAAAACAGAGACCCAGAGAGGGTGATAATGGGCTCAAGGTCCTCAAAGAGTGTAGGTAGGGCCTTTGTCATCCTGTGCAGGAGAAGGACCGTGCACTGGTTGAATGGGGGAACATCTGAGGTCACTCTTGGCTGTCCGACTCTGGGCAAGTCACTAGGCTTTTCTGAGCCTCAGTTTCCTCCTCTACAAAATGGATAAAAAAGGATCCCCATCTCTGGAGGTTAAGGATAATGTCTGTTCAGTACCAGGCACAAGAGTAAGTGCTCAGTAAACATTACCTAAAACTTCTTAATAACAATGCCATGTGGAATCAGGACTCCCCTTCCCCCATAAAAGGGACAGTCTTTATGTGTAACTAAAGCGGGTTGCAGACAATGTAGACTATTCGGGGTAGGAGTGCTCAGAAGAATTCCCTGCATCGCAGGTAAGTCTTGTACCCAGGGTCACTGACTGATGCCTAAACCCCACCATGAGAGAGATCAGTCCTTTGCCTCCATAAGGATCTCCAAGCCTCAAGGTAGAGACAAAGGTGAAGTTTTAGAACTTCTGATTAACCCCTTACCAGCCAGAGCTGGCATTTAAATCTCACAATATGGGTTTTGGGGCGCCTGGGTGGCACAGCGGTTAAGTGTCTGCCTTCGGCTCAGGGCGTGATCCCGGTGTTCTGGGATCGAGCCCCACATCAGGCTCCTCTGCTATGAGCCTGCTTCTTCCTCTCCCACTCCCCCTGCTTGTGTTCCCTCTCTCGCTGGCTGTCTCTATCTCTGTCAAATAAATAAATAAAATCTTTAAAAAAATATGGGTTTTGTCATTTGTTAAATAAGGAAACTGGGGCTCAGAGCAGTGAAGTGACTTGGCCAGGATCACACAGTCAGGAAGTGGGGGCTTGGAACCCGGGCTTGGTTCAAAAGCCTATGCTGGCTTTCCCATGGTTCAGAGGGCAGTCCTATCCCGCCCGTTCCCCAGGGCTGGGGGTCCCAGGGGCCTGGGTCATGTTCAGTCCAACAGCTCTTGGCAAGTGAGGCCTCCAAGGGCCTCCAAGGGCAGTGGTCTGTGCTCCTGAGCCACAGGGTCTGGTGTGGGTTTAATAAATGTTTGTGGTTTGTGACATGAGAGAGGGAGGATGAGTCAGAGAGAGTTGAAGGAAGAATGGAAAGAAGGAAGGAAAGGAAGAAAAGAATAAGGTTCAGAGAGGTTGGGTAAACTGCCCGAGGTCACACAGCACAGCTGGGCTCCCGGGCCCTGGCTGAGCTCTGCCGTTCCCCAAGCACAAAGAGAGCCCCAGGCCAGAGATGGCCCTGGGTGGCTGAGCTGGGAGGAGTGGGGAGGGCAGGGCGGTAGTGGGTGGGACCATGATAGGGCATTTGAAGGCCTCAATTTTTCTACCAGATGGTGACTAATGACGGATGAGCAGTGTCTGGCATGAGGGAGCACAGGCAGGGCAGGGCCAGACTCCCCTGAGGTGGGATGGGGTGAGGTAGGTGTGTTAGGACAGGGGACTTAGGGAAAATGTCAAGGCACAGGCGTGACCTTTCAAGGGGTGGCCTGTCTGGGTCTAGGATCTGGGTGGCCCGGGGGTGGGGAGCAGAGAGCAGAGTGCCTGATTGGGAAGGGCCCTCCCAATGTGTCCATTTTACAGATGGAAAAACTGACCCGGCCATCTTGTCTGCAGCTCTGCCCTCACAATGCCCCTTAGCTCTGTGACTGTGGACACTTTTGTTCCCCTTGGTGAGGCTTTGGTTTCTGTTTCTGTGAAAGTAGGAATCACATCCCAGACCTCACAGGGCTGCTCTGATGATGAGGGGGAGCCATGGGGCCAAAGGGAGCCTTCTGAGGAGCTGTCTGCATGGACCCCTCCCTGCTGAAATACCTCAGGGGCAAGGCGAGCTCTTCGCCTGGCATTCAAGGCCCTACAGATCTGGCCCAACATACCCTCCAACCGTATTGCCCACATCTGCACCCTCCAGCCTCACCAGGCACACCAGTGGCCCCAGACACACCCCAAGGTTACCTGCCTCTGGGCCTTTGCTCGAGCTGCACCTTCTGCCTGGGATGCCCTCCCCTCTCCACCTCTGGAAGTTTCACCCAGGCTCTGCGCCCTTCCCAAACGCCACCTCCTCCTGGAGCCCATCCACAGCAGGACTTCCTTTCCCTCCCACGCAGGGCACTGTCATGACCTGCCATGAAGCAGGACCAGTGTGGGCATCCGTCTCCCTCCACCCATCTGCTCAATAAATGTTTGTTAAGTGAGTAAGTGACCTGTGGTAGTGAGAGGGAGAGAGAGAGGGAAAGAGAGGCTTGTTCAAGCCTGGGCTAACCCCAGAGCCCTGACTGGCAGGATGTAGGGTGCCAGTCGCCCATGGCAGGACCAGGAGCCAGGCTGTGGTGCTGGGGCCTGTCTCAGTTCTTGCTGTGTCCCTCCAAAATGAGATGTGTGGGCCCAATTTACATCTCCTACAATCCCAGGAGTAGGAGACCCCCTGCTGAGCTTGGGGGGGCAACGACTTTCCTGAGGCCACACAGCAAGTCACAGAAGAGTTGGAGCGGAGCCTCCAAACACTGGACAAAAGTGAATTCCCGCCCTGTACCTCTGTTCCCGATTTTGAAAAGGTAGAAAGCTGCTTTTATTTAACTCACAGTGGGGTACTGCGTTGTCTCAGGGAGCAGGGTGGGACGTGAGGCGTGCAGCATGGGACCAGGGGTGAGCTGGTGTGGCAGGGGCTGACCCGGCTCCCACGGGCCCAGGCTCAAACCCGGGCCCCCTCTCACTGGCAGTGTGGCCTCAAGCCTTAGTCTCCTGGGAAAAGAGACTCCAAACCCCCAGCCTGCTGGATTACGAGGAGGAGATCCGAAGAGGAAGCGAAAGCCCCTCCCAAGAAGAAAGTCGGTTCTATTATTGTTGTCCCTGCTAAGTGGTTTCAGTTGTGAACTCTCCAGACACCCCAGGGAGCGGAGAGTCGCAGGCCTTTGGGAGAGCGGAGTCCTGACCATTGCAGGCAGCAAGATCTCTACTTATGGGAAAACCCTCTTCAGCCCGGGCTCACAACCCATTACCATTTACTTGGCAGACGGTCCTAACGGAGAGGTAACATTCTGGCCTCATGTAGCCGCCCCCAAAGATTAGAAGTTGAGAAATTAGGATCAGAGAGAAAAAGCATTACAGGAGGTGCTGAGATAGAGAGAGAGAGAGAGAGAAGGCACCTGTCATGGCTCAGGAGCTGGGACCGCAGCAATGCCTGGGGCCGTTGGCCTTGGGGAAATAGTCCAGCTCACGCTGTCCAGCTGCCCAGGGCACTGGTCAGCGCTCACGACAGTGACCCAGGGGCATCCTGTGAGTGAAAGCCCCTCTGTGAGCTGCACCTTGAGCCCACCAGACACGTTCCACACCCTTCTCGCTTCTTGTAGTAGCAATGTGCTTCAGCTCGGAGGACACGGGCCTGGGAGCTCACGAGACCCGGATTCATCTCCAGCTCCACCGGTTACTTTCCCTTGTGATGGGGGGTAAGTCCGGCACCTCCCAGGCCCCGGCCTCCTCATCTGTAAAACAGGTTCAATCATAGCAGTGACCCTCCATGGGCTTCCTGTGAGGACTCACACCACGCCTGGTAGTGAATAAGCAGTCAAAAAGGGTGGTTGATTATTTGACCGTAAAAAGGCCTGAGAGGCTGACACATGATACAACATGGACAATTTCAAAACCATTATGCTCAGTGAAAGAAGCCAGTCACAGGAGGCCACATATTGTGTGATTTCATATACATGACACGCCCAGAAGAGGGCAATCCGGAGACACAGACACAGACAACTCATGGTTGTCAGGGGCTGAAGGGAGAGGGGCTTGAGGAGTCAGAACTAACGGGTCTGGGGTTTCTTTGGGGGGAAGTGAAGAAAACGTTTTCAAATCATATTTGGTGATGGTTGTACAAATCTGCGAATTTACCAAAACCCACTGGACTGCGTACTTGAAATGGATGAATCGTCTTGGGTTTGAATTATATCTCAGTAGCATGGCTTTTAAAAATAGAGGTTGCTCTAAAAACACAAAGTCAAGAAAGAGCTTTGAAATCCTTGCAAATAGTATCCCGTTCTCCAATCAAGAACCTCACAGAAGCCCTCGCGTGTGCGTGCCCGAGGGACATGGACAGGGAGGGTCTACATGCTATCATTTGTTACGGAAAAATTGGCCACAACCTAAGCGCCCAGCAAGGGGGGATGGCGGCAGCTGAAAAAAGGAAGAGGCAGTGCTCTGCGCACAGCCGTGGCAACAATTCCAAGTCATCACTTCGCGCAAAGAAAGGAAATGGCAGGGTATTTTGTGGGGGACGGCTTCCACGTGGCTGTTCGCTTTCTATGAGAACAAATAAGTAAATATATGTAAAGTATGTCAATGTAAGTATACAGAAGGGTTGAGAAAATCCACTCCAGATTGTTGACAGTGATGGGAGGGGCTTGGGGGCCATGACTGGGAGGGTGGGCAGCAGTGATTAAAAGTGGTTTCAGTATTCCCTGGAAGTTGAGAAAATTGTTAAGTGGGGAAATGTTTTTACGTGTCCTTGAGGTCATTAAAGACCGATTTTTCAGAAGAAAAGAATAACCCATTTTACTTTTATAAACTTCTATAAAATGGAAATACTCTCAAACAAAGAAACTCTGGCAAAGTTCGTAGAAAAAATACAGACAGAGATAAAAGAGAAAATAAATGTGTCAAAAAAGAAAAAAAAAAGTCCACAACCAACCCATAAAATATCTTTGTCAATATTGGCACAAACGTAACAAAATCAAACCCACTAACACCGCACATGAATAAAGAGGAAACCCATGACTGAAGTTCCCATATCTGAAATTCAGAATTTCAAGAGCTGTACACTGCTTTTCTGTTTATTCCACAGTCCTGCTTATGTCTTACGATGCTTCTGGAGCACCCCCCGCCCGACACATACACACACACACACACACACACACACACACACACACACACTCCAAAATCTTTTACTTAGTTGAAAAGAGGGTCAGAGAGGTGAAGGGACTTGCCCAAAGTCACACGGCTTGGGAGGGGCAGAATGGGAGCTCAGAAGTCCATGCTTATAAGCAATATTGCTAGAATTTCATGCAAGGGGAGTTAAGCCTTGGGGTAAATGCCTGCTAAGCGCCCCTTTGGGGCTGCTGGAGAGCTGAGGGATGAAGAACCAGATTCTGCAGCATTCCCCAGCATCTCTGCCCCACTCCCACCCCCTTAGGCTGAGTCATGGGCTGTGTCTGCGGGACACACCCAGTTCAGTCAATAAGAATCAAACACACTTTCTTTCAGGAAAATAAACGACCGTCTAGGGCCGTGGCTGAGCTTGTGTGACTAAATCGAACACTTGTTTGGCCTAACTGACCACTTGTCTCTCCCTCCTGTTCAATGAGCCACTGGAGGACTGCCCCAACTGAACGCTTGGAGGTCTGAAGCAACCTTCAGCGTGATCCAGTTAGTCTGAAACCAGACCTTCCCATCGGAGGGGGCCTGCAGTCACCATGTCTCAATGTCACAGGAGGTGGAAGTTTGACCTCATTCCTGAAAGGGCAGACCTTGGTGTCCAGGATAATAAACTCCAATGCACACGGGTCTCTGCAAGTTCAAGGACCCCTTTCTGTACAGATGTCCATTGGTTTGCTTCTGAGTAACTGCCCTTTTCTATTGGCTTAGTGGGCTGTCTGTCAGTAGCCCTGCCCAGCTGAAGCAAAGGGCGGACCTGGGATCTAAACTCAGCCAATCAGATCCTCTCCTGGGACTTTGCCTCTTCTTTTGGGTAGATACCTGTGAGCCATCCCCATGTCCCTCCAGTTGGGTTTTTGGATGTTAAGCTTCCCTGAGCCTGTGCCTGTTGATGCAACCAAAGAACTGAACGGGTGCACCTATATTTCCTTCTTGTACTTCTCCCCACAACGCTATGGGGTTTAGGGATTATTGTCCTCATTTTACCAAGGACACAGGCTCAGAGAGCCTAAATAACCAGCCCTGGGCCACACAGTGGGAACTTGAATCCAAATCAGAGTCATGAAGGGAGCCACAGCCGTCTTTCTAAATCCCTAGTCGCGGGTTTGGGAGGGGAGCAGCTCCATGCAGGTTCTAACCAATGTTCTTTGATTGTTGGTTGATAGAATCAAGGCTTCTCTCCCTTCCTCCAGCCTCAGTTTGCCCACTTGCGAAATGACAAAGTTGGACCAGATAATGAATTTCCCGTGTTCCTAGCGTCTGTGCTTTCCACACGCTCTGACTGAAAGAGCAGAGTCATCAAGCCCTAGTCTTCTGATAAACAATTCCAGGGAAATAGAGCTGGTGGGGGAGGGGAACCCAGCACTCACTCTGTGGCAGCCCCCACAGAGGGCTTCGGAGCGTGCACCGGGCTGGCTGACCCCCCAGTGGAGCAATTTGCACTCTCTGCTTTTCTGGCCTAAGATAAAAATAACCCTGTCACATTGGATTAGCATCGCCCCTTTCGTGGAAAATCTTCTCACGGATGCAGCCCCCTTGCTTTGTCAATATTTTCAGAATGTTCAGGTTTCTAAACAAGACCTGACAGGTTGGGGTCTTTTTTTTTTTTTTTTTTTTTTTTTTGAGGGCTCAAAGGCGATTAACCCAGTCGTTTCCTGGTGGTGGTTGGCTGCTGGCGTTCTGGGAGATGGAGAAGTGGAGAGAGGGACGTGATCGCTGCCCCATCTCAGGTCAGGACAAATCCTGCCTCAGGACCTACTTCCATCGCAGGCCACCACCCTCCCTGGGTGCTCAGGGCAGCATCCAGGCTTATCGGGGAGCCCAGAGCAGGGCCGCTGGCGGGGACCACCTTATGCAGGTGTCTTCCCATTTCTGCACCTGTTTCCTCACCCCAGACATGGCCATCATGGAAGCAGCTACCTCCCAGACTCAGGAACAATGAGTTAGTGCCTGGGACAGCGTGGGGCCCAGGGAAAGCCATGCACATGGTGGCTGTTTTTATGACATCTCTTACTCCTGAGGGCTTGGAGGACCTTGATTCCACATGCTCCCTTGGGCATATGTGAGGGGATGCCGGTGTCACCAAGCCCCAACCGTGCCAGCTCTGCATGGAGGCCATGTGTGCACCTTACTGCTTTTTGTGGGTTTGTTTCCAGCCCCAGCTGGCTGCACAAGGACCCTCGTTGTGATTCTCTCCAGTGGTCTTCTGTCAGCCTGATGAATGGCTCTGTCCCCCAATTTCCAGATGAGAAGGGTGAGGGTCAGAGAGAGCAAGGGGCTTGCCTACAGTCAGGGGTGGGACTTTGGGAGCCAGGATGGGCCCTGGGATCTGCAGGGTGGGTTCACATTCCATCTGTCCCTTTCTTGCAGGTCCTGGCCCTGTGTCCTGACACATTCTGCCAGCGCAATGCAGAGGGCACCTGCACTCCCCACTCCCACTCGGCTGCCCTAAGTGGCTCTGGGAAAAGTGCATCTTTCTAGACCAGCAGCTCCAAGAAAGCCACCAGAATCGCATTGCTGGTGTGCAGAGAGGCCATCCACTGGGGTGTTCTGAAAGGCAGAGGCCAGAAGGACTTTGGCCTTCATTAATCTTCCCTCTTGGGTCCACAGGGTGACTGAGATGCCCTTTCCTGGTGAGGTTATCTGGGCCTGGTTTTGCGTCTAAGTGGTAGGCTGTAGTAAGTTTGGAGGAAACTCAATAATGACAGGGTGAAGATTTGGCCAACACATATCAGATGCCGTGTTATCTTAGAGATTTCTTAACTTTTCTGTGTCCCAATTTCCTCATTCACTAACTAGCTCTTAAGTGAGCTAATGGCATCCCCGAGGTTTCTGAGTTATTGCAGCTTGTGGGGAGAGATAGGTCATGCCCTCAGAAGCCAGCAGGTTCAGCCTTGCCATTTTATAGGTAGGGATGCTGAGGCCCAGAGAGGCTCACATTGTCCAGAAACCCATAAAAAGTTAGAGACTGCAGAAGGTTGCTTTTTGTTTTTGGGGGGTTTTTTTAGGGATGACTTTACTTACTAGATAATTTATTTATTGAACATGTATTGAGCACCTCCTGGGCTGAGCCACAAATAAGACACAGCCCCTGCTGTGGAGGAATGGTCAGGTCAGTGGAGAAAATAGGTTATAATTCACTCACCATATAAACAGTAATTCTCACAAATGCTGGGACAGAACTGGGTTGTGGCGGAGGAAGGCTTGGGGCCTGAGGGAACTCAAATGCTAGAGGGATTCTTTCTGTGTGGCAGATCAAGGCAAGCTTCACAGAGGAGGTGACAATCTGGGTTTTGCAGTCTGAGCAAGGGTTTGTCAGGCAGATAAGGCGAAGAGAAGCATTATATGCAAAGGGACCCATCGGGGCATTCAAGGGACAAGTCACAGAGGTGAGGAAGAGTGTGCAGAACCCACGGGAAGGGGGAGTCAACCAGCATGGCTGGACCTCGGGGGGGATGTAGAAGGAATGTCAAGGCTGGAGAGCTTAGGAGGAGCCAGACCACAGAGGGCCTTCCCTGTATGCCAGGCTCTGGTTAAGCTCTAGGGAGCCACAAGGAGTGGTGCAGTTAGGGCTGAGCTTTGGCGAGATCATGGTGTAATTATTAACCATGGAAGTTTAGAACTTGAATTTAGAGATTAGCATGATCCCTGGGCCCGATTTTAAGGTTGAACAAATAGTGGCCAAAGTGGGAAATAATGTCCCTAGCTGGTCAGGGGCAGACGCATTTTCTCCCACCTGGTCTCTCTAGGTGGGTGGAACCTGAGGCTGGGATATGTTTGCAGATCCTGTGAGCTAAACTCTCCCCAAGATGACTGGTTCCCATCCTTCTGTGACATCCCTTTCTCTCTTTCTCCCCTTCAGTCCTGCCCTGGAGTCTCTGAAAGCCATGACTGCTACGGGAGCCCTCTCCCTGCAGGTTCGTTTTCTGGTGGTGGGACCCTGACCATATCCCTTTCCCTTCGGAGATTCAGTGTTCCCATCTGGGTAATGGGTGGGATAAATGAAGTGATGGCACGTGCTGACTATCAAGCATTCTGGGGTTTCCCCCAACCCTCACCAAGGCCCCCAGGAAGAAGAAGGCCAGCCATGATCAGGTCTCCTGTCCACTGGCAGAAAGTGTGAGGCAGAAGCTGGCTGTTGGCGAGATGGGGAAACAGAAACAATAATCTGCCTCACTCGCCCAGATGTGGCTCTGGGTGGCACAGAGCTAATTGAGACTCTCGCTCTCCTCGTTCTGGTCTCTGTGCTCCTCTTGATGTGACCTAAGATCTCAACAGCTGTGACATGTTGGTGGTATAGACCGATCTCAACAGAAGTGAAGGTGGTAAAGACCGATCTCAACAGAAGGGAAGGTGGTATAGACCGTCCTCTGAGGAACTCCACACAATACCAAGGAGCAGCCCTGAAAAAGGACAGACACCCCTTTCCAGTCCCCACAGGGCCTTTGCCTGGCCCAGCCCAGCTGCTGGCATTGACATGCCTCCACAAGCACTGTAGACAGGCACTTGGGAAGAGTCCCACGTCATTGGCACTGGGCCAGTTTTAGCCGGGAGAAGCACCACCATGCTAGAATTGGGATCATCTCAGAAGCTCAACTCTTCCCTCGGGTTCCGTGAGAAAGACCCAGAAATCCCTCAGGCAGCAAATGAAGGGGCACTCCCTTGGTCACCAAGCATGAATTGGGGCCCACTCTGGGCCCAGTTCTGTGCTAGGTCCTAAGGGAGACAGAGAAATAAAGCAGGCATGTTTTCTTTCTGTGGTTTTAAATGAACATCTGTGGTTTTCTGCTAATTGATATTACTGTGTGTTCACTGTTCAAAATGTATAAACTACAGAAGAACTGAAAGAAGAAACTAAAAGCCATTTCAAATATCGTAGCGGCGCCCGGGTGACTCAGTCTGTTAAGCGTCCGATTCTTGATTTCCGCTCAGATTGTGATCTCCCGGTCACGAGATCGAGCCCCATGCCGGGCTCTGGGCTCAACAGGGAGTCTGTTTGAGATTCTCTCTCTCCCTCTCCCTCTGCCCCTCCCCCCGTGCTCTCTATCAAATAATTAATAAATCTTAAAAAAAAATCACCACCAGAGAGAACAATTTTGAGCATTTTCTTATATTTCTTTCAGTGTTGCTAGATCATATTTAAGTCTATGTGTATTTGTAAATTTATGTACATATAAATAAATTTCCACTTACATATAGTTATTAAGGATAGAATCTCTTTCACTCATCCAACAAATGTTTACTGAGCACCTGCTCTGGTCCAAGCACGTGCAGCAGGCATGCGGGACGCACAGGTGGGCAGGACAGCTGTGCTTCCTGCTCTCGTGAAAGCTGCCTGTAAGGACTACCTTGTCGTCTGTTATCTTTCAGTGTGTGTCTAACAGTTTTCAAGTCACACGTGTATTTCTACAGTGCATTGATTGGTTATCTAGGACGTGACCCAATAGACGAAGCCTAATTTCTCCAACCCCTTTTGTGGCACGTTTAGGTCGTGTCCCATTTTCCACTCTGTTGACAGTGGTCATCCCTGCAGCCGTTGGTTATGGTAGGTTGGCCCATCCCACATCCATTTCAACCTCTTTCTGGGTGCTTTCCTGTACTGCCGGGGCTGCAAGGGTGAAGACTGCATTTCCTAGACTCCCTTGCAGCTAAGGTGTGGAGACCAGTGAAGTCATGCGCATTAAATGCCCGCATGTGAGACGTGGAAGACAACCGTGAGGCACAGGTCTTTCCTTCTTGCTTTGGCTGCTTCCTGCTGGTCATAAAGTCATTAGGATTTTCTGCAGGCATGGCCTCCGTGTCCGGTCACCAGCCTGTGGGTGTCCGGGGGGTGGTGATAAGAACATCATCGCCTTCTGATCCCTACATTAAAGCTAATGTGACAAATTCCTGAAGACAGCAGCCCCAAGCTTCGGGGTTATGGCACAGGCAGCAGCTCCCACAGGTGGGCAGTATGATGGGGACCTTTTGAGTCGTTCCTGGAGGCCCAGCCCACTCTCCAGATCTTTCCATAGTTTTGCAAGAACCCAACTTCCTGAATTAAATGTCTTTTGGATTAAAGTGGTAAATGTAAAAATAAAAATAATAATAATAAATAAAGTGGTAAACGTAATTTCTGCTTCCCGCAACTGAATTCCGAGTGATATAAACTACATCTTGAGCCTGTTGACGATGATTGCTTCAGGGCAAAGTTCTAACCATGGAATCAAGGATTCACCCTTTTTTTAAAATTTATTTAAACAGTGTTATTGAGATAGGATCAATGTGTCATAAAATTCATCCGTTTGAAGTGCAGAATTTAATAGCTTTTAATTTATTCATAGTTATTGGTCTTTACCACAGTCTACTTTCAGGACATTTTCTTCACCCCAGAAAGAAATTCCAAACCCATTCGCGTCACTCTCCACACTGTTTCCCCAACTGACACAACCACTCATCTACTTTCTGTCTGTATGGATTTGCCTATCTGGGAAATTTTGTATAAATGGAATCATACACTATGTGGTCTTTCGTGACAGATTTCCTTCGTCTGGCATCATGCTTTCACGGCTCCTCCATGTGGTAGCACACACCAGAACTTCATTTCTGTTCCATGCCAGAAAATATTCCATTACAGGGATTTCCCACATTTTATTCATCCATTCATTGGTTGATGGACATCTGGGTTGTTCCTACTTTTAAGCTCTTGTGAATAACGCAGCTGTGGACATTTGTGTACGTGTTTTGGTGGGGACTTAGGTTTTAATTTCTCTTGGGTATATACCTAGAAGTGGAATTGCTGGACTATATGGTAACTCTATCTTAAACCTTTTGAGAGACTGCCAGACTGTTTTCCCAAAGCTGTTGCACTGTTACATGCCCACGAACAATGGTTGGATTTCCATTTTCTCCACATGCTTTCCAACGCTTAATGTTGTTTCTTTCTAAAAATTACAGCCATTCTATTGGGTATGAAGTGGTATCTTGTAGTTTTGACCTACATTTCCCTAATAATGAATGATGCTAAACGTCTTTTTATGTGCTTGTTAGCCCCTTGTCTATCTTCTTTGGTGAATGTCTACTCAGATCCTTAACCCACTTCTAAATTGAGTTGTTTGTCTTTTACTGTGTGTATGAATGTGAGCATTCTTTACGTACTCTGGATACAAGTCCTTTATGTGATTTGCAAATATTTTCTCCCATTCTTGGGTGTCTTTTCACTTTCTTGATGATGCTGTTTGTAGCACAAAAGTTTTTAATTGTGATGAAATCTAACGTGTCTATTTTTTTTTTTTTTGGTCTGCCGTTTGTGCTTTTGGTGTCATATCTAAGAAGGCTTTGCCTAACTCAAGGTCATGAAGATTTACTCCGATGTTTTCCTCTAAGAGTTTTCTAGTTTTAGCTCTTACATCTCTGTCTACGATCCATTTTTAGTTGACCTTTGTGCGTGGTGCGTATCTATACATCCAGCTGTCCCGCCATCATTGGCTGAAAGACTTCTTTCCCCCACTGAATGGTCTTGGCATCCTTGTTGAAAATCATCTGACCATAAACGCAAGAGTTTGTTTCTGGATTCCCAAATCTATTCGCTTGATCTATCTTACCCTTAATACCAGCACTCACTGGCTTGATGACTAGTTTTGTATTTAGTTTTGAAATTGAGAAGTGTGAATCTTCCAACTTAGTTCTTCTTTTTCAAGATTGTTTTCACTATTTGGGGTCCCTTGCAGTTCCATATGAATTTTAGGATCATCTTGTCAATATCTGCAAAATAAAAAAAAATAAAGCCAACTGGAATTTTGATGGAGATTGCCTTGAATCTCTGGATCATTTTGGAGAGAATCAGCATCTTAACAATATCAAGTCTTTTGATCCATAAACATGGAATGTCTCTCCATTTATTTAGATCTTTTACTTCTTTCAACAATGTTCTAGAATTTTCAGTATACATCTTGCACATCTTTTGTTAAATTTACTCCTAAAAATTTTATTCTTTTTAATACTATTACACATTGAAATTTTTTCTTAATTTCATTTCAGAATGTTCATTGCTATTGTATAAAAATACAATTGATTTTTGTATACTGAACTTACATTCTACAACCTTGCTGAACTCATTCGTTACTTCTAATAACTTCCTACTTGGTTCCTTAGGATTTTCTGCATATAAGATAATGTCATCTACAAAGAGAGATAGGTTTATTTCTTTCCGATCTGGATGCCTTTTCTTTTTTTTCTTTTTCTTTTTTTTTTTTTTAAAGATTTTATTTATGTGACAGAGATAGATACAGCCAGCGAGAGAGGGAACACAAGGGGGGAGTGGGAGAGGAAGAAGCAGGCTCATAGCGGAGGAGCCTGATGTGGGGCTCGATCCCATAACACCGGGATCACGCCCTGAGCCGAAGGCAGACGCTTAACCGCTGTGCCACCCAGGCACCCCTATTTTTTTTCTTAACTGATTGCTCTGACTTGAACCCCCAGTACAATGTTGAATAAAAGTGGCAAGAGTAGACATCATTGGCTGTCTTGTTTCTGACCTTAGGGAAAAAAACATCTAGCATTTTGCCAGTGAGTATGATGTTAGCTGTGGGTTTTTCATAGATATCCTTTATCGGATTCAGATCACCCATTTTTTGAAGGCTTTGTTTTGTTATATGAATCATGCCCCTTTCACATGCCAATCATTCTCTTTGGCCACTACCTTTTCCACATCATTCCAATGATGACCTCAATGACTATGAAGGTGTAGCCTCCAGAAATTACCAAAACTCTCCAAGTCATGACGAATCAGAGGGAGAGAGAAAAAGAAAGGGAGAGAGAGAGAGAGAGAGAGAATCACCTCCCTCAATCAAGTTACAACACTTCTGCTCACACAATTTAATGCAGAACTGGCTCTTTGGTGACTGTAATCGCAATGTGGATTCCTTGATGAGCTTCAACTAAATTAGTGGTTCTCAACCCCGTCAGTCCAAAGGCCCCTCCCCTTAATAACTTTATTGAGGTAAAGCACTGTTACGTATCACTTTGGCTGGGCCACAGGATTCAGATATTTGGTCAAACATTATTCTAAGTGTTTCTGTGGGCGTATTTTAAAGATGAGACTAACATTTAAATCAGTAGACTCTGAGTAAAGCAAATTACCCTCCATAATGTAGGTGGGCCTCGTTTAATCAGTTGAAGGCCTTGCTAGAAAATGACTGACCCTTCTCTCCCTCCAGGAAAGGAGAATTCTACCAGCAGACTGCCTTCGGACTCAAAGTGCAATATTGGTTCTTCCTTGGGTATCCAGCCTGCTGGTCCACCCTGCAGGTGTTGGACTTGACAGCATCCACAATTGTATCAGCCAAATACTTAAAAACAACCAAAACCAAAAACAAAACCCCCACCCCACTACACACAATTATAGATAATGATATAGATGTCTCTTTCTCTCTATGAACACAGCACACTCAGGAAGTGCACGTAAGTGCACAGCTTGATGGATTTTCACAAAATGAACACAGCGGATCAAGAAAGAGGACGTGACCATCACCCATAAGTTCCCTTGTGCTTTCACCCAGTCTCAAACCACCCAAATGTAACTGCTGTCCCTTCTAATAGATAGATCAATTGTGCTGGTTTTAGAACATTATATAAATGACATCATTCCGTACACACTCTTTCGTGCCTGGCCTCTTTCACGCACCTGCACGTTCACCTGGGATTCACCCGCGTTGCCATGAGTAGTGCTGAATCGTCCATTCTTCTCACGGTGGAGTGTTCCCTTGTGCGGCTCGCCTCAGTTTAGGGATCCATTCAGCTTTGATGGAGAGTCCATTGTTCCCAGTTTGGGATTCTTACAAATGGTGTGCTGCCAACGTTCTTGCACGTGACTTTTGGTGAACACGCTGTCACAGTCTAGTTCTGATGGCAATTTTATGCTGCCTTTCATTTTAATTTTCCGAAATGAAATTCACAGATGATAATCTCCCAACGCCCTTATATGTCAACACTATGCCGAGGCTGTAATATAAAGGAGGTATAAAAGGGAAGTAATTTATACTAAAATCCTGTGTATTTCAATGTGTTCTTGGGCACAACTACCCAACAAGACATAATAACCCGTATCTGCTCATAATGAATAACTCTGGATTCCAGAGACATAGGCAGACCAGACACCATCGCACACAAGCAGTGCAAGAAAATGACAGGGCAGGAGGCGCAGGTGGAAATTAAACCAAAAACTGTTGTTAGGGCAAGAAGCAACAGTCCTGACTTATTTGTGTGTGATAAGAGAGAGAGAAACAACCTTAACTGAAGTAAGGAGAACGTGCCAAGCCACACTGCAGCCTGTCAAATGGGGAGATAAGGAAGGTGAGCCTCTGAGAGCAGTGACAAGTAATTCCCATTTTATGACACAGGACAGGGTAGTGGTGGGGTCCCACAGAAAACACATCTTCCTTAGAAACCCATTCCTTGGAGCGCCTGGGTGGCTCAGTTGGTTAAGCTTCTGCCTTTGGATCAGGTCATGATCCCAGGGTCCTGGGATGGAGCCCCGCTTTGAGCTCCCCGCTCAGTGGGCAGTCTGCTTCTCCTTCTGCCTCTGCCCCCCACCCTCCTACTCCCGCTCATGCTCGCTCGCTCTCTCTCAAATAAAAAAAATAAAATCTTTTAAAAAAAAGAAAGAGGGGCACCTGGGTGGCTCTGATGGGTAAGCGTCTGCCTTCAGCTTAGGTCATAATCCCAGGGTCCTGGGATCAAGCCCTATTTCAGGCTCTCTGCTCAGCGGGGAGCCTGCTTCTCCCTCTCCTTCTGCCTGCCTCTGTCTCTCTCTGTCAAATAAATAAATAAAATCTAAGAAAGAAAGAAGAAAGAAAGAAAGAAAGAAAGAAAGAAAGAAAGAAAGAAAGAAAAAGAAAGGAAGGAAAGAAGGAAGGAAGAAAGGAAAGAAAGGAAGAACGGAAAGAAGGAAGGGAGAGAGGAAGAAAGAGAGAGAGAAAGGGAGGAAGGAAGGAATGAAGGAAGGAAGGGAGGAAGGAAGGAGGGAGGGAGGAAGGAACCCATCCCTCAACAGAGGCACACTCTTCTTTAGATCTTTAAAAAAAAAAATGCACTTCACAGGGGCGCCTGGGTGGCACAGCGGTTAAGCGTCTGCCTTCGGCTCAGGCCGTGATCCTGGAGTTCCCGGATCGAGTCCCACATCAGGCCCCTTGGCTGGGAGCCTGCTTCTTCCTCTCCCACTCCCCTGCTTGTGTTCCCTCTCTCGCTGGCTGTCTCTATCTCTGTCAAATAAATAAATAAAATCTTTTAAAAAAAAATTGCACTTCGTGATCACATCCCTCATTAGGCAGAGGCGATGAATGCATGGATCACAAAAGGAAGCTTTCCATCCGACATTGTGGAGAAACCTCCGGGTGCATCTGAGTAAGATTGAAAAACAGCAAGTGTTTTGTTTTTTTTATTAATCTCAACATGGAATTTTTATAATGTAGATTCAAAACAGCTATCCTTAAAAAAATTCAGGGAGATTTCTTGGCATCTCTAACTTACTAATATTTGGCTCTAAGCCCATAAACAAGGAGTTATACATGCCTAGTAAATATTTACAGTTGGCGCCACCGTTTTTGCGGTTACCGCATTCATGCTCTGGAACCCCTTTCCTCGAAATACGGAGCTGGTGACGGCTTCCTGCATTGACTAAGCACACCATCCTTATTCTGTGTATGCTTCCCTGCTGTAACAAGCTTCTCGTAAGTTACTGAGCGTTCCTTATCACTTCTTGTATGAACCTTCCTGTACTGGGATACATGAAAGCCTGACCTTTTTTTATTCGTTGTGTTTTCATCTGATAGACATCTGTAAGGTGGGAAGATGGAGGGAAATTTTCAACAGAATGAGACTGCTCTGTGTGATGTGGGATAGTCCTTGCCCCCTAAATGTCATTAGAGCCCCCCAGTTGTAGAAACAGTCAGAAATGACCCCATGAAGTCAAATGTCCCCTGAGAACTACTGGTTTAGACCTGCTTCGCCTCCATCCTCTCCTCTTCATTCTGGACTCCATCGTTGGGGTTTAGGGCCAAGTCCAAGGGTACACATTCACTGGTATTATATTTTGTGTTCTTTTTTTTTTTTAAGATTTTATTTATTTATTGGAGAGAGAGGGAGCACAAGCAGAGGTTGGGGCGGAGGGGGAGGGAGAAGCAGACTCCCTGCTGAGCAGGGAGCCCGACGTGGGGCTCCACCCCAGGACCCTGGGATCATGACCTGAGCTGAAGGCAGGTGCTTCACCAACTGAGCCACCCAGGTGCCCCTATATTTTTGTTCTTATAATCAGCCCATAGGTCTTGTAAGTCAAAGTCCTTGGACATCCTGGTTCCAACATCCACTGTCTCCTTGCCTGTCCCAGCCACACTGTAATGGGCCATCTTCCCATCTTAACGTGATTGATGGACATGCTGAACAGAATGGGGTTGAGGATCTAACCTCGTGTCTTTTCACCCTAGACCTTTCCTCAGATTAGCAGGGAGCTTATATTTGGCATCTTCTGGCTTCTGGTTATTTTTCAACCTCACAGAATGCCGCCCACATTTTATCAACTTGTTGTTAGAGTGCTAGAATATTAGACCCCCATGGGGTGGAAAGAGCACAATTCAGAACAGAGAAGTGACTTGCTCAAGGTCACTTGGCAAATAAGAGTAAAAGCCAGAGTCCAGCAGGCTGCCCCAGGACTGACCCATTTCAGGCCCTGGAGGATTTAAATTCCTCTGATGACTATTCAGCAGCCTAGAGCCAATAGTGCCCTGTTCTGATCTGGCCTAAAAAGGGGTGGAATCCAGGGGCCTGTCCCAGCCAAGCACCAAGTGTCTACAAGCCTATTTCAACATCTGGCAGTAACCCTTCCGGGGAATGGGCAAGGAGCCAGTGCTCTGTGGAGAGGGTGGGGTGAGCAGCCCATCAGATTACAGACACCAGCATCTGCCTGCTCAGGCATCTGGGACAGAGTGGTGGACAGAGCCCCCAAACGGGTGACCGGGGCCCCAGACCCAGGCACACAATCTCCATCCTTCAGGCCTCTGTTTCCCTACCTATAATGTGGGAGCCATCCCTCCTCCCTTGCTAACCTCCCAGAAGTACTGGAAGGAGCCAATAAAGAGAACTAGACTGTTTAGGTCTTCTAGAACGTTCCAAAGGCATACTTTTTACTCTAGATGAGATGGGAGCCATTGAAGGAGTTTGAGCGCGGAGGAGACAAGCCATTCGATTCAGGTTCTAACAGGATGTTAACGTGATGCTGTATGGGGACTAGACCACACTGGGCAGGTGTTTGAAGCGGAAGGTAGAGTGAGGGTTGCTGCGATCATCCGGTTAAGAGTTGGTGGTGGCCGCGGTGGAGATGGTGGGAGAGCCAGCAGGACCTGCTAACAGATTGCATGTGATCGTGAGAGACAGACAGCGAAGACGATTCCAAGGACGGAGGGAGTTGCCAGTGTCTGGGAGAGATGGCTGGCTTGGTGGGCGAGAACGGCTACTCAGTCTGGGACATGTGAGGTTCGAGTCGCCTCAAACAGCCAAGTGGGAAGGTTGATCATCATTAAATAAATAATAAGCCCGCTTGCCTCTTGCCAAGGAGCACATGACTTCAACAACACGCACTTGACTCTGTGATGGTAGCTTGGCCAAAACTCGGTGTGGGCTTCCAGAGCACCCACCCCTCCACCACCGTTCTCTCTTGGCTCCGTAGCACATTCACCTCATCGCCCACCTGCCTCCGCTTTGTACCTCACCTTCAGTCCTGCCAGATGGCAGTGGCTTTCTCCCTGAGATGCTCTGGCTTGACCCAGAAACGCCCACGTGAGCTCTACACCAGAGGCGGCCGATGTCGAAACTCAGGTCACCTCAAACATGGCCTCCGTGGTGTGTAAACATCCACTCCATTGTTTTTGTGGTGCGGAAACCCACAGTTTATTTAAGTGGATTATTATACGCACAGAAGGGTTCTGGAACCGATCCCTGCCACTGAAAGGTGAGGAATCATTAGTGAGTCTCTCAGTGCACGAGCCTGTTTTCTCATCTGTAAAATGGGCATTAGGTCCTTGCCTGAGCCAAAGGGAAAGGATACTCAGAGCGAGTTTCAGAGCCATGTCTTCCTGCCGGTGGCTCAGTGTTCGATGTGCTACATCTGACCATCGGTGGTGCTAGAAACAACCCCTTGAGACCACATGGTCTGGCCTCCCGGAAACCAAGGGCCTACAAATGGGCGGTGCCCCCCGGTGTCACCCAGCAATGCAGGTCTGAGCTGAAGCTGGGACCCAGGCTCTCCCGACCCCGGGCCAGGGCGCTGCACTCACGCACTCACCTCCCTCGACCACACGCACACACACTCTGGGGATCTCTGGACCTGAAGCAGTCCAAATTCCCCGTCAGAGAAAAATTCCCTCTACCCACTCCGTGTTCTACCATGCCTGAGAGTCCCCTCTCTCCTCCTTCCTCACTCCCTGGGCGCTCTCGCTGTCTGTCCTGCTGCCCATCTGCTTGGTATTACTCAGGCCTCCAAGGACTACTTTCAGAGAAGGGTCTGGACATCTGGTGTCCCACAGGTCCACAGAGCTGAGTGCAAACTTATTACAGAGCATTGGCTGTGTGCCATACGCCCTACACGCCAAAAATCTCTTAGCCAATCCTCCTAGCAACCCCAAGAAGGTAAACAGATGCCATTATTGGATCCATTTTACAGATGAGTAAACTGAGGCCCAGAAAGTTAGAAGACAGAGCTGGGACTCAAAAATAGCAGTTATCAGGCTCTTAATCACCACGCCATGCTGTCCAAAGACCTCACCCTGATCAATTCCTGTGGTCCTTGCTACAGGAAGCCCCCCTTCCCTAACTCCTGCTCGTCTGTGCTCATCTCCTGCCCATCCAGGAGAGCCAGACCTCTGAGGGCGATCTCCAGGGAAGATATGCCCAGGGTGAAAAATCAGAGAAGGCTGAAGTGGAGCCCGGTCAGAGTCAGGGCTGGAGACAGTATCAGGCCAGAGTCACCCTCTAGTATCTCCTACCCCCAGCTGAGGCCAGGGGCTGGGCCAAGCCCTGCAGGCCCAGGAAGGGCCTTCCCCAGCCTCCTCCCTCTGCCAGCTCAGGCTGCCCGGCCCTGCTAGGGGCCTCAGTGGCAAAGCTGACCTCCCCAGAGCTGAGGCTGGGCTTGTCAGGGTGACCCCCCCTGCCGCCCGGCCTACCCCCAAGCTCCAGCCCTCTCGCCTGAGAATAGACCCCAATTCTGTCCCTTATCAGATGTTTTGGCCCTTTCTTTCCCCCAGGAGCAAGACACAGGGAGAGGAACCTCAGAATGCATGCAGGGGCTTTTGAACTGTTCACTTCACAACTGGGGAAACTGAGACAGTGAGCAGGGACGTGATTTACGCAAGGTCAGTGAGCTAGTGAGGTGGCAGGCTGAACCCAGATGGTGTGACGCTGCAGGGGCTCAGGAGAAGGCAGGACAGGCAGGGAGGGTGCAGGGTGAGCAGAGTGGGGGGGGGTGTCAGCCTCTCCCCCAGCCCCTGCCGATTACTCCGATGATGCCAGAGTCCGCACTTTTCTGCTGAAGAGAGGGTTAAGACAGGCGTCTCAAGACTGAGACCATTTCCTTGGAAAAGGAAAATAAACAATGAAATGAAACCAAAAACCAGACAAACCCATGATAAGTTGTACCCACCCCCACGCCCGACTATGAGTCATATAAGCTTATATGGGAAATCTGGAGATGGCTTGTGTCTTCATCCATTCAGCAAACATTTGACCACTTACTGTATTCCAGGCCCTGTGCTGGGTGTTTGGGATTCAGTTATAAGCACACCAGTCCCAATTCTCCTGGAGACAGATAAGTCAAGAGGCAGTTACAAAAATGTGCAAATATGGCCAGCTCTGTGTTGAGCCCAGAGGCCCAGAGGAGATGTGGGTGCCCAGAAAAGTGCTAAACCCACCCAGGGGAGGAACATGATCAGGGAAGGCTTCCAGGAGGAGGTGATGCCAGAGCTGTGCTTTGAAGCTGTGCTTTCCTTTTGTGTATGTAGGAGTTAGCCAGGCGGGTCAGTGAGAACAGCAGGGACAAAGCCCTGGGAGAACAGGAGAGTGAAGTTTCCCTAGGGAGCTGCTAGGAGGCCAGTCATCACAAAGCAAGGGTGGAGAAAGATGAGGCAAGGGCCAACCTCAGATGACCACTGGCCATCTCAGCCCTGATGTTCATGTTTCTGGGTTCCCCCACGATCTGCTCTGACTCAGACTAGGTCAGGAGATGCTGCAGGGGTGCTGGGGACTGGGCTGAGGACACTCAGCAAAGGTGGGAAAGCTGAAGGCCAACCAGTTTCTCTGGAACTTTCTAGAACAGACCCCTGACCTCCCGGCACATGTGTAGTTTAAGGGCAGGGTGGCCTCTTTTCTGAACCTGGATTTCCCATTTGGGGCTTCAACGGACGGTAGGCTGTTTAGAGTTCATATCTGTCACTGCTGAAGACGGTGACGAACACTTACCTTCACGGAGCCCGGCCCCCTTCCCACCCCGGGGTCCTGGCCTGGATCAGCACCTCCTAATATGGGTCCTGATTCTTGCCACACTGTGTTACGGAGGTGGCCAGAGAGGTCGACGAAGTTGCCCAGGGCTGCACAGTGGGCCAGAAGCAGAGTGGGGGCTGGAGGGCCCTGAGCGGGTGGGGGCGCGGGGGGAGGACTGTCTAGGTGAGGTCTCTGAAGCAGACCCGGAGACAGGATTTCTGTCAATGTGGTTGATGTCAGTGTGGGTGTCTCCAGGAGCAGCAGAAGCCGAATGGGGGAGCGGGACAGGGCAGGGCAGGTCGAGCGAAGGTGTGTGCCAGGTAAGTCCCCCCGCTGGGCACATGGTGCAAAGAGCTGGGGTCTCTGTTACCACCCACAGGCAGGCCTTGGTGGGGGGCTGCTCCCCACTGGACTAGGCGGGGGGGGGGGCAACCGTTTCCAGGCACTTCCAGCTCCCCCTGGCCACAGGCAAAGGGGCTTCCGGTGGCCTGAGGCAGCCCACGACAGAGACAGGTGCAGGCAGCTGGAAACGCGCACACATCCGAAGCTGGCTCGTGGGAAATGGGAAAGAGATCTCAGGGCCTGGGCAGAGCATGGCCCAAGAGCTTCTGCTCCCGGGGCTGCGGGGAACTGAGCAACCACTGCTGTCCCCGGGCAGCACCTGTGGCAGCCTTGTCGTCTGCCACATGCTTCTGCATTGTCCCGCCTCCACATGTGTGCACACACTGTGCACATCCACTCAACCTGCAGCCAGAGAGACCCACGACCCACACACCACAGAGACAGGAGGTCACTGGAATGGCCCTGCGTGGTCCCTGCCTTCCTGGAGCTTTGAACCTGGCTGGGGACATGGATGCCAGACTGCCAGGACATCGCTGCAAAGAGATGTGGGCTCTGAAGGGAAAGGATGTGATTCTCTGAGAACAAAGAAACTTGACCTAAACCAAGGGTATCAGGGAGGGCTTCCCTGAGGAGGCGACATCTGAGCTGAGACCTGGAGGAGGGAGAGGCACAATACAGGCAGGGGGAGTAGCTGCCTGACGCCTCCCTGACCAGAGCCTCTCAGCCCGGGATCTCCTGAGGGAGGTATGTCCTGTTCGGGACACCTGAACACGCAGATTCTCTGGGCTGAGCCTCAGTTTCTTCATGTGTACGATGGTGCGAACAAGGCTTGGACTTCCAGCTGACCATTAGCTCAAGACATTCACCAAGAAGGGGAAACAGCAGGTCTCTCAGGCCTCCCCATGACCTCTGTCCCTGTGACCCAGAGCTGCCTCCTTGCATCCTCCATGGTCAGATAGTGAGTGACCTCTGGGCTTATCAGCCTGACGTCCGGTTGCTCCCACATACGATGCCACAGATGGGTTGCAAAACAACTGCCCAGTTCCCCAGAAGCCTGGCTGTTCAGACTCCCATGGCCCAGACGGCTGTTCTGGCTTGCCTAGAAAATGTCAACCCCCAGGGGAACCTGACCTGCGGTCAGTGTTTTCAAGGCACTTCCAGAAACGACTTCATTTCTGAAAAAAGACTGTTTTTTTGGTAGCAAACCCGGGTCCTGGGCTCAGAGCTGACAGCGCGTCGGTGACCGTTCTTGGGCAATTTCTGATTAAAGCTTATCCTTTTGGGGCCTTCGAGCCTTCCATGGGTGCTCCTTCATTTGACAAATATTTGTTGAGTCTCTACTATGTGCTGGCTAGTATTCTAGGCACTAAGAGAGACAATAAACAAATAAACAAACAAAGCAAGAAACCACAAAAACGAAATTCCTGCCCCTTGTGGAGCTTACATTCTACTAAGGGGGTTGACAAAGGACGATAGGCAAACGTGCTACAAAGCTGGTGGTGACAAGTGCTTTGCAGAAAAATACAGAAGGATAGAAGAGAGTAAACAAGACAGGGAGGTGGAGAAAGTATTATTCTCTGAAGAAGTGTTGTTTGAGTAAAGACCTGAAGGAAGGAAGAGAGGGAACGACATGGGTATCTGGAGAAAAGCTATGCCAAGCAGCAGAAAAGCAAGTGCAAAGGTCCTGAGGCGACAATGTGCTTAATGCGTGGGGAATGGCAAAAGGCCAGTGTGGCTGGAGACCAGTAACAGAGACGGAGAGTATGTTGATCATGGGGATTGCATTCAGGAGTGTATTTTGTTAGTGTGTGTGTGTGTGTGTGTGTGTGTGTGTGTGTGAGAGAGAGAGAGAGAGAGAGAGAGAGAGAGAGACAGAGACAAAGGAGAGAAAGAGAAACCCAGAGACTGTCTCCTTCCTTTCTTTTACCGCCCCCTCCCCATCTTGGCATCATCAAGATTAAGAGGGGAAAAACACAGAGATTAAATGATTCAAATGTGCAAGTAAAATAACACCTCAGTGAGCACATTATGCAAATCTATGCAATTAACATCACAAATGAGGTGAAGCCGCCAAGGCCAAGGAACTGATTTCTCTGGAGGCTCAGCCTCCATTCTTGCCCCTCCCTGCCTGCCAGAAACTGGGAGAACAGAAGCGAAGCAGGGCCTGCCCTGGGCCTGGGTGTGTGCACCGTTACCTTCAGTACTTCCTCGAGGCACCAGTCACCTGTCAGAAGCAGTGACAGTTACCGCCCTATTTCTCGGAAGAGGAAATCGAGGCATAGAGAAAAGGAGATTAGGACCCAGGCCTCCTGGGGGTAAACTTAAAGAGTTTATCTGCAGAAATTTTTCTGATTTGTCCCTCGGGAGGTTTGAGCTTCCAGGAGAGGCTGCAGATTCTCCAGGGCTTTAAGGAAGGCAAACTTTCTGGAAAGGGCCAAGAGATTAATGTTCCAGGCTTTGTGGACCATACTGGATTGTGCCCTTGTGGTGTAAGTGGGCATGGTCGGGTGTGGCTCTGTTACAATAAAGCCCACTTACAAAACAGGCAGTGGCCCAACCTGAAGGCTGTCCTGTGCTGATCGCTCTAGCTCTCCCCTCAGCAAAGCAGAGAGCCGCTGGAGGCTGTGTCACCCTGAGCCCGTGCCCGGTCCCTCTACCTGTTTCTTCACCTGAGCAATGAGGGGATGTTCTGGGGGAGGTTCCATAACGAGAGGGGGGTGAGAGTGGCCATGGCGGGGGCGGGGGCGGCCCTCCGCAAGTGCACTGTTCCAGCACGGTCTCTGCATCACATACCACTGCGTTTACGCCACGGCGTAAAATGACCATTGCGTGATGCTCCCAGATTCTGTGGGTCGGGAATTCAGACGATTAGGGACAGTTTGTCCTCATCCGCGATGTCAGCTGGGAACACTTCAGTGGTGATTCAATGGCTGGAAGCTGGAATTATCCAGAAGCGCCCTCACTTGCAGATCTGGCGATCAAGGCTGGCTGTCAGCTGGGGGCTCAGTGAGGCCCTGGCCAGAACACCTACTTGTGGCCCTTCCCAGTGGTCTCCCTGTGTGGACTCGCTGGGGTTTCCTTACGGCATGGTGGCTGGGTTCCAAGACAGCAAAGCGGAGGCTCGTTCTTATGACTTAGCTTTGGAAGCCACAGAGCTTCCCTTTGGCCGTGCTCTGTTGGTCAGAACAGTCACAAAGGGGAGGGAATATAGACAACACCCCCATCCCAGGAAGGAGAGTCAGGGTGACATCTGCACGGGAGGTGTGATGACCATCTTTGGGAAACACAGTCTGCCCCATACACATGGTAGGAGAGCCCCTGAGAGGCACCTGGGCCCGGGATCTCCTTCGCTGGTTCCAGGCGGCAGCCGCGCTCTCACCGGGAGCCCATTCTGCTCAGTCCCCATCCTGGATCCAGCTAAGGCTTCTCCTCAAACTCAGTCCATGCTCAATCCTGGATCTCCTGCCAGAGCTGACCCTGGGGCCCCTCCTGCAGAGGGAAGAGTCATTAAGCTTTTTTCTTACAAACAACGAAGGAAACAAAAGCAAACAGCCCCCTAACACACCCGCACATCAGCCCTATGACCCCAGCATTTGCAGGACGGTTGGCCAAACAGATGGGTAAATGTTGAGACAAAACCAGCTGGGAAATGCTTCCTCAAGCCAGAGGACACAGTTCTGTGTTGAGGGCTGGAGGGTGGAGCTGGGGTCCTGGCCTGGCCCAAGGAGCAGAGACTCTCAGACAGCGGTGGTCAGAACAGGGCCTCTTGCACAGCGGGGTCACGTGGTTGTGAGCAGCTTTCGGAGGAGAAAGAATCGTTGAAATCTGGGTTGCCGAGATTCTGGGGGGAGACATGAGAGCCAGGCCGGCCCCCAGGCAAGAGTAACAAGAGCTCCCTGGAATCAGGTCCAGCCGATTTCCATCCTCGACCTCTTCTGGGGTCCGACCCTCCCCCCAGCAACCGGAGAAGAACCCCGGGCTCAGAGGAGGGGAAGGGTCACAGTAAATGGAAGGTGGAGCTGAGACTTGAACCCAGGGCTCAGCCTCTTTCCACTGAGGTGGCCCAGGCGAGGCCTCCTAGGGTTCAGAATCTCTTCTAAATGGGGCCAATTATTAATAATAATGTGACCTTCCATTCGTGGAACTCCCAGGCTGAGCATTACATTACATGCCCCTCCTTACCCAATCCCATGACAGTGCGGAAAGGTTAGGGGCTGTGACTGACTCTCGAATCTTCCAGAGGAGGCAATGCGACTGACACAGGAAAGAGATGGTTGAGAGGGGTGAGCCCCTGAGCCGGGCACCCACGCGCTCCGAGAGAGGCAAGTGGCCCGCTCTGACCGTGCTGGGCAGGGTGGCCTATTCCCAGCCCTTGCTCAGGTGTTTGGTGCTTCCTGCCCTGGGGTCATTGGCAACTAGACCTGCCAGCAACCCCAGCCAGATGTGGCAACGTTAACAGGAGTTCCTTGGGGGGTGGACGCAGGTGGCCCCCTCCAGGCATCCCACTTCCCAGCCATCCTATCCCAGCCTCCTGGCAATTCGAGCCAGGATAATTGTCCCCATTTTAACAAATAGGCAAACTGAGGCCCAGAGAGGAATCAGGTCATCCCTCTTCTGGGTAGTTGGGGGGTGGCAGAAGCTGCAGCTGGATCCTTGCTGACATCCTGCCCACGCGGTTCCTTCCCCAGGGTAAGCAGGAGGCCTAGGAATGATGGAAGAACAGAGGGGCCAGCAGCTCCTTCCCCGCAGACTTCGACTGATCAGATAGTCCCCATGACTCACCCCCACACCCCACAGCCCTGAGGCTGTGCTGGCTTCAGCCTTCCTACCACAGCCTTGTTCCTCAGCAGTGAGGAGGCCACCAGACCTGCCCCTCCCCTCCCCCCACTCCTGGGGAAGCATTGTCCTCCAATGAAAGGCACCAGATGGGTAGGGTGACCATGTAATTTACTGTCCAAACCAGAACACTTTGGGGAGCTATTAATAATTATGTGGGGACAGGAGGCATTAACCTAGACTGTCTAAGGCAAAGAGGGAAGTCTGATCACTCCACCTCTGGGCTACTGCTTGGCTCAAAGTATTAAAAGCACAAATGTCCGACAGGTAAGCACCGGCCACAAACTGGGGCGAAAGAGTTCCTAGGAAGATATATTTTTGAGAACACCTCGAGTCCTACGGCATGCCTGGGGGGAGGGAGGGTTCAGATGTATGCCCAGAGCTTCACAGCACACACTCCGAAATGAGACTGGTTCACACCCTGGTTCCACTTCGTGAGGGCTGTGTGAGCTCAGGTCTGTTACCCAACTTCTCTGACCCTCAGTTTTCTCATCTGTAAAACCAACCTACCCCCAAGATGAACTCCGATACGGCAGGTAAATCATCCACAACAATTTTGGCACAGATTGAATGCTCAGAAAAAAAGAGGCCATTGTTATTTTGAATTAATTTTATTGTTATTAATTAATGATGCCAGGCACTGAAAGGGGCAGACCTCAAGTTCTCAGATAGGGCCCTGCCCTCAGGTAGACACAGTCCTGTGAGCATGAGGGCTTGAAGGACAGACCCAGGGCTATGGAATTCAGAGACCTAGGAGGACCTTTCTGACTTGGATGGGGGTATTGGGGTGGACTTCCTGGAGGAGGTGGCCCCTGGGCAGGGTCGCAGTCCAGACTCTTTGGAAGATTAAGGCCGTAGTTCCTGTTTCTAAGAAGCCACTGATGTCCCTTTGTCTCCATATGAGTACCCAAAAAGAAAGTTCACTGAAGTTCTGTTTTTTATCTTCATGACAACTTTCATGACGTATTGGAGATGTCAAATATCAAAGTCTTTTCCCTCAAAAGTTCTTTTTGGGGTCCTTGGGCTCACATTTCATCCGCCTAATGTTTTGTGCCTGTTGCAAGGAACGCAAGGCCCTAGAGCTAGCTGGACTGAAGCTTGAGAGGAGGAGCAGTGCCGGGCAGGGTGGTGAAGGGGGCAAGCAGGTGAGGGGCAGCCTGGCCTGGGAGCAGGGCTGGTGGCTGGACCGGGAGCCAGGCCCTCCTTGCCTCTGGGCCTCTTGAGTCTGGCTCTGTGCCAGTCAGTTTTAGTCCATCCCCACCGAGGACTACTTTCCTGCGTTCTAGGGGCACGCTGCAACTCAGCGGCCCTCTGCCCTTGACTTTACGTAACACGCTCGGTTCAGAAACTGCCTAGCATCGCCGATTCCCAAATTCAAATCCTGGGGAAAGACTCTTACTGGCGAGCTTGGGTCACATGTCTACTCCTTATTGCACCCGCTTCAGCGGCGCGGCCCCAGCATCAGCAGGTTGGACATCCTCTCTCAGAGACCGAGACGGTTTCTGCGGGAAAGGGGCACAACTCGGGCAAAGGCGTAGAACTGGGGGAAGCGGAGGCTTTGTGTGGAGGACACAGAGGGGCTGAGTTTGTGTCAGCCCCGCTGTGGCTGCTTGAGGGGTGGTCACATCCCTGCGTCTGGGCGCAGTGGCCCAGACGTGGCCCAGACAGGGAAGTCGCCAGTGAATCAGCAACAGAACCAAAGGTTAAAGCTGTTTCCTTCTCCCAGCTCAGGCTTGAGTGTCTGGGGTATAGGGGGGGATGGGCGTAGAGGAGCAGGGAAAAAGAAATCAAGAAATAACAGGCTTCACAGGAGCGATAATGACATTTTAACTTGAAAATTGCAAGGAGACAGGGCTGCGGAGGCGTATGCAAATTTCCATGCAGATGAGATGCAAATGAGCCTGCCTGCTCTTGCCTGGCGCACCTGGATGTGGCTCGGTGACAAATCCTAACGGGCACCGCATGGCTGTGTGATTGATTATCAAGGCCAGCTGGGATGACAACTGCATTCCCCTCCTGGGAGCTGGGGGAAGAGATGAGACTGTTTCTAGAGCGCCCTCTGACGGGGGACCCTGAGGCATGGCCCTATCAGTTCAGGGATGGCAAATTTGGGACACATCTAGTACTTTTAGCAATGCCAGTACCGTGGCAGACATCATTAATCAATCACAGAATTCTTCTTACTGAGCCAGCCATGCGCTCTGGGCAGTCCCTACTAATTGATCAAACTTGGCATGCATGCATGCATTCATTCATTCATCCATTCATCTAACAAACCTTGTTGAGTTGCTTCCCTGCGCCAAGGATATATCAGAGACTTTCAGTTCCTGCTCTCGTGAAACTCACGGTTTAGAAAGGGATATGCGCATTAATAAAATATTACAAAATGGCAATTGGGATAGTGCTGTGATGGGGAAGTACCAGGTTTCAATACAGGGGGGTATTGACTTGTCCTCAGTGGCCAATAAAGGTCCACCCTGTCACTGGTATCTGAAGCATAAGAGGGGCTTAACTGATTGAAAGGTAGGGGAAGAACATTCCAGGCCCTGAGACAAGGAAGAGCTTCTAAGCAGGCATTGTCCATGCTACACCTACATTCCCTATGATCGCTTTTTGTCTCTTTGCATCCGTTCGGTGGCTTAAAAAAAAAAAAAAAAAGCTTTATTGACTTATAATTCACATACCATACAATTCACCCAAAGTGTACAATTCAATAGTTTTTTAGTGTAGTCACCAATATATATAACCACCACAGTCAATTTTGGAACATCTTCATGACCTCCAAAAGAAACCCTTTATCCTTTAAGGATTCATACCCTCCCGCCCCACACCCCCAGCCCTAAGCAACTGCTAATTTGCTTTCTTTCTCTACAGGTTTGCCTGTTCTGGACATTTCATATAAATGGAGTCATACAACATATGATCTCTTATGACTGGCTTCTTTCACGTAACCTGAAGTTTATGAGGGTTCATCTATGTAGTAGCACGCATCAGTACTTTTTCCTTTAAAAATGCTTTTATTGGGGCGCCTGGGTGGCACAGCGGTTAAGCGTCTGCCTTCGGCTCAGGGCGTGATCCCGGCGTTGTGGGATCGAGCCCCACGTCGGGCTCCTCCGCTGGGAGCCTGCTTCTTCCTCTCCCACTCCCCCTGCTTGTGTTCCCTCTCTCGCTGGCTGTCTCTATCTCTGTCGAATGAATAAATAAAATCTTTAAAAAAAAATAAAATAAAAATAAAAATGCTTTTATTGTGATAAAATATATATAACATAAAATTTGCCTTTTTAACTACTTTTAAGTGTACAACTCAGTGGCATTAATTACATTTGCCATGTGCAATCATCACCACTATATCCATTTGCATCGCCCCAAACAGAAACTCTGTACCCATTAAAAAATAATTCCCCATTCCCTCCTCCTCCCAGGTCCTGGAAATTTTTTTTTTTTTAAGGTAGGTTCCATGCCCAGCACAGAGCCCAACGCAGGGCTTGAACTCAGGACCCTGAGATCAAGACCTGAGCGGTTATCAAGAGTCAGATGCTCAACCAACTGAGCCACCCACGTGCCCCAGGCCCTGGTAATTTCTAACTTATCTTACGTTTCTATGAATTTGCTTAGGCTAGGTATTTCGTATAACAGAATCACACAATACTGGTCCTCTTTGTCTGGCTTGTTTCACTTACCATATTGTTTTCAAGGATCACCCATATCGTAGCAGACGTCAGAACTTCGTTCCTTTTATGGATGGATAATTTTCCATTTTATGTACATACCATATTTTGTTTACCCATTTACCTGTTGGCGGATACTTCGGTGAATGGTGAATGGTGAGCTATTGTGAATGGTGCTGCCGTGAGCACTGGCACACAAGTATCTGTTTGAGTCCCTGTTTTCAGTTCTTTGGGGTGTACCCTTAGGAGTGGAATTGCTGGGTCATTTTATGTTGACCTTTTAGAGGAACCCTCAGACTTTTCCACAGTACGTGCATCATTTTACATTCCCGTCAGCAACACAAGGGTTTCAATTTCTCTACACCTTTACCGACATTTGTGATTTTCTGCTTTTTTATGATAGCCGTCCTGGTAGGTATGAGGTGGTAGTTTACTATTTTTGATTTGCATTTCCCTAATGACTAATTATGTTGAGCGTCTTTTCACGTGCTTTCTGGCCATTTGAATAGCTTTGGAGAAATGTCTGTTCAATTTCTTTACCCATTTTTAAATTGGGTTGTGTGTCTTTTTGTTGTTGACTTGTAGTTCTTTATACAGTTTATTTTATTATTATTTATTTATTTTTTTTTTATTTTAGAGAAAGAGAGTGTGTGCATGAGCCAGAGGGTGGGGGGCAGAGGGAGAGGAAGAGAGAGAATCTCAAGCAGGTTCCACGCCCAGCACGAAGCCCAATGCTGGGCTTGAGCTCCCGACCCTGAGATCATGATCTGAGCCGAAATCAAGAGTTGGCTGCTTAACCAACTGAGCCACCCGGGCGCCCCTGTTGTCCTTGAGATATATTAGATATGAAACCCTGAACATATATATGATTTGCAAATATTTTCTCCCATTCTGTAGGTTGTCTTTTTCACCTTCCTAATAATGTTCTTTAATGCACCAAAGTTTTCATTTTGATAAAGTCAAACTTATCAATTTTTACTTTTGCTGCTCATGGTTTTGCTCTCATATCTAAGAATCCATGGCCAAATCCAAGCTCATGAAGATTTACTCCTAAGTTTTCTTTTAAGAGTTTTGTAGTTTTGGCTCTGACATCTAGGTCATTGATCCACTTCGAGTTAATTTTTATGTGGTGTGAAGCAGAGATCCAACTTCCTTCTTTGACATGTGGAAATCTAGCTGTCCCAGCACTGCTTGTTGAACGGGCTTGGCACCCTGGTGGAAAATCAATTGGCTGTAGATATATGGGTTTACTTCTGGACTCTCAGTTTTATTCCTCTGAATGTCTGTCTTTGTGGCAATACCACACTGTTTTGATTACTGTAGTTTTGAAATTGGGAACCGTGACTCCTCCATTTTTGTCTTTTTTTTCAAGTTGTTTTGGCTGTTTGCAGCCTCTTGGAATTCCATGGGAATTTGAGGATTGGTTTTTCCATTTCTGCAAAAAAAGGCTGTTGGAATTTTGATACAGATTACACTGACTCTGTGGATTGCTTTGGGTAGTATTGGCACTTTAACAATGTTAAGTCTTCCTATCTATGTCCCTGAGATGTCTTTCTGTGTTTTTAGGTCTTCTTTAATTTTTTCAGCAATGTTTTAAATTTTCAGTGTATAGGTCTTTCACCTCCTTGGTTAAATTTATTCCTAGGTTTTATCCTTTTAGATGCTATTGTAAATGAAATTGATTTCTTTTTTTTTTAAGATTTATTTATTTGAGAGATTGAGAGAGAGAGAGTGGGGGAAGGCGCAGAGGGAGAGGGAGAGAGAATCCTCAAGCAGACTACCCGCTGAGCGCAGAGTCTGATTTGGGGCTTGATCCCAGGACCCTGAGATCGTGACCTGAGCCAAAGCAGTCTGCTGCTTAACTGACTGAGTCACCCAGGTGCCCTGTAAATGGAATTGATTTCTTAATTTTCTTTTCAGATTATCCAATGCTGATGTATAAAAACACAAGTGGTTTTTGTGTGTTGATCTTGTATCCTGCAACTATTAGCTCTAGTAGCTTTCTTATAGATTACTTGGGATTTCTAATATACAGGGTTATGTCATCTGTGACTAGAGACTGTTTTACTTCCTTCCCAATTTGGATGCCTTTTATTTCTTTTTCTTGTCTAATTGCTCTGGCTAGAACTTCCTGTACAATGTTGAATAGCAATGGTGAAAGCAGGCATCCTTGTCTTTTTCCCGATCTGAGGGGGAAAGCTTTTGGTCTCACACCATTGAGTTTGATGTTAGTTGTGGTTTTTCGTAAATGCCGTTCAGCGTGTTGAGTAAGTACCTCTCTATGCCTAGTTTTATGACTATCTTTTATCATGAAAAGGTATTGGATTTTGTCAAATGCCTTTCTGCATCAAGATGGTCATGTAGGTTTTTAACTTTTCCTTCTAGTAATATGATATATTACACTGATTTATTTTCTTATGCTTAACTACCTTTGCATTCCTGGGATAAATCTCAGTTGGTCATACTGTATAATCTTTTAAATACGCTGTTTGGTTTGCTAGTATTTTGTTGAGGACTTTTGTATGTATACTCTTAAGGTATATTGGTCTGTAATTTTCTTTTCTTGGGATGTCTTTGGCTATAGTATTAGGGCAATGTTGGCTTCATAGGATAAGTTAGGAATGACTTCATTCCTTTTTATGGCTTACTAATGTCCCATTGTTTGAATATACCACATTTTGTTTGTCCATTAATTTGTTGATCAATATTGGGGCTGCTTTTACCTTTTGGTTATTATTAATAATTATACTATAAATACTCATGTACCAATTTTTGCATGGAAACATGGTTTCATTTCTTTTGGGTATAAATATTCCCCACAATGGAATTGCTGGGTCGTATGGTATCTTGATGTTTAACCATTTGAGGACCTGGCAAATTTTCCAAAGGGGCTGTGCCATTTTACATTCCCACCAGCAGTGTATGAGGCTTCTAATTTCTTGCCAACACTTGCTATTATTTGACTTTTTGATTCCTCCCCTCTAGTGGATGTGAAGTGGTACCTCACTGTTGTTGGGGTTTGCATTTCCCTGATGGCTAATGATGTTGAGTATCTCTTCGTGTGTTTATTGGCATTTTTGTGTATCTTCTTTGGAGAAATCCTTATTCAGATTCTTTACCCATTTTAAAATTCATTATTATTATTATTATTATTAAGTTATGAGAGCTTCCTATGTAGTCCTTATACTGAATATTATCTTCTACGGACCTGCACCTGCAAAGACTTCCAAAGACCACCCTTGGGTTCCCAGACCCCGCTCGGAGCAGCACACTGCTGCAGAGAGCCCCGTGTGCCTTGGAGGTGTAAAATGCCCTGCAGGGTCCCTGTGTCACCAGGCACAGGCTGACACTTGGTCTGCGATTGCACCTTGGTCTCCTTCCCTTTCTGCCCTGATTGCCTTTTCAACAACTCACGGGCACCTGAGCCTCATCTCCAGCTCTGCTTTTAGGGGAACTTGACCTCAGAAAGAGCTTGGAACGGCTGAGGAACTAAAAGGAAGTCGGTGTTGCCAGAACCCAGAGAGCATATGGAGATCGGGGGATCTGGAGAGGCTAAAGAGGCAGGCAGAGACCCAACCACACAGCTTTAAGCATCACAGCGAGGGGTGGCTCTTTATCTGGAGGGCCATGGGTGCCACTGGGCAGTGTCAAGTGGGCCCCATCTTTATTTGACATTTTGTAAAGGTCCCTCTAGGTTCTGTGTGGAAGACACATGAAAGGGGCCCAAGTGGCTACAGGAAGTCCATGGAGGAGACACTGTGACAGCTGTCCAGGGGAGAGAGGATGAAAGCTGGGAGGAGGATGGGGAGTGTGGAGGGAGAGAGAAATGGAAGGTGAGAGAGAGATGGGCAGGTGGATTTCAGGGCTATGCGGAAGTTCGAGGACAACGTGCAGGTTTCCAGCTTGAGCACCCGGATAGATTGGGTGGGATTGGGAGGGCAGAGCGGGAGTTCCACATGCAAGACGATGCCCATTTACCATCAGCTTCTGGCCCCATCCCATTTCACAGATGGAGCAAGTGAGGCCTGAGGAGTGCAGGGGTTCACCTGGGGTCCCCCATCATGCTCCAAGCAGAAGGGGTGGGATTTCGGGAGTCCTGTTGCCCAGTCAGAGCACTTCCTCTCCAGGGGGCCCACTAGCTGCAGCCTCACAAAGGGCAGGGTTTTGAGGCCGACGGGTTTGTCCTGGGCTGGAGGCCAGTTCACAGCCCCCAGAGAACAGAATATCTCTGTTTGATGAGGGCAGCCTGCACCCTGACTCCAATCAGCCCAGCCGCCCTGCCCGGGTCTGGCAGCGGTAACTTGAGGGCGGAAGGGTGTGGGGCACCCACAACAGAGTGGCCTGTCGACAAATTGGAGGCTTATCTGCCCTCCCAGATTTGCCATTGATCAGACCAGGGTCCAGATTCTGATTTTTCCCTCTTTGCCCTGTGACGCCTTTCCTTGCCCTTTGACATTGGACAAGGCACCTCCCCCTCGCCAGTCTTCATTCAGTCTTCCCATCTGTAACATGGGGACCTCCCAGAGTATGACTCTTGCGCCCTCAGGGTTATAGTGATTATCAGATGAGGAAACGGAGGAATAAAGAAGCACTTTGTAAACTGGAAAGTGCCTAAGCTTCTCTTTGGGCTCAGTCTTACCTCTGCCCCAAGCCACTGCCCAGCGGATTTCTAAGGCTTTGCTTCCTAAGACAGTCCCCCCTCCGGTGAGGAAAAAGGCCTGGTATGGAGCTCAGGGAGCCCCGATCTTACCGCCTTGGCCCGGGAGGCTTGACAAACCCCCTGGACAGGTGGAGAAAACAGGGTGCCGTGTGCTCAGAGTCGTCAGGCTGTTAAGCTTAGATTCAAAGGCAGGGCTCCCTGGTTCTAAAGATGAGAAAAATCTTTATCAGTTTAGTGACCCGATTGGACAGATAGGCCAGAGGGGAAGCAACCTGCCTGGGGTCATGCAGGCAGTCAGCTCCAAGCGTGTAAATGCCACCTGAGGTCCCTGCCTCCCAGGCCATGTCCCTCCACCACCCCTTGCCCACCAACCCCTCAAGAATGAGAAAGGGGCTCCCATCGAGGTGAGCTAGATGTTGCCATGTCATTGGCAGACTTGGGGTTCCTTGACAGCCCATCTTCAGCTAGCACAGAGGGACACTGCACCTCCCCCTCCTCAGAGTGGCCTCCTAGGGGCTGTGGCTTTGCTGACACAAAGCCCGTCGTCCTTCGTGGGACATCTCCTGGCGGAGACCACACGCCACGCCCCCACCACGGACAGGTTAGGGCAGAAGTCAATTAATCAGGAAACTAATTAAGAAATCCACACGATTCAAAGAGCAAAAATGCTTTTGGAATCTCTCGGTGGCCTCTGGAGAAATGTCTTCCTTGATCTGCGGGATCATGAAAGCAGGGGCTAGCCGGGCCGGCGCCTGATACTAGATACCATTTCATGAGCACTTACTATGCTCCAGGCACCTTTCTAAGGGCTTTCCACGTAGGAATCCACTTCATACTGACAGCAAGGCTTTGAGATGTGATTATCCTCATTTTATGGGTAAGGAAACCAAGGCACGGAAAGGTAGTGCGACTTGGCCAAGGGCACACAGCTTGTGAGCCACGGAGCCCGGATGGAAATCCGGTCTGTCCAGCTCCAGAGCCATGTGGCTGACCACTCTGCCACACTGGCTTGCAGGCTGCAGGAGACTGGAGATGCGGTGCCCAGAGGACCAAGACCGGCCCAGCCAAGGCCCCTGGCATACCCAGCAGCGGCCAGGCTCAGCGGGAATTCTGAGGGGACAAAGCCTATGGCCAAGGCAGAAGCAGCAATCAGCCCAGATTGTCCCGGGTTGAGACCAAAGTGTCAGCGTGGTACCAAGTCGTCACTCTGCCTCTTGCTCCGTGGCACTTCGAGTCTCGTTTTCCTCCTTAGTAAAATGGAGTGAAACTGGTATTGGCCTCATAGGATTGTTGTGAAGGATCCAGTGAGCCCTGGAAAGCTTCTGAAGTGCTTAGCACCGAGCTAGGCACAAAGAAAATGCAGACTAAATGTTAGCTATTAATATTATTATTTATTATTCTTTTTATATATTACTATTCATCATTAGATTTCATTTCTGCATCCTCTCTCCCCCATGTGCTGCTGTGAGTAGACAGAGTATTGGGGTTTGGCTCTTTTTAGAGACAGAGAAATCCACAGGATGGCTTTGGGGAGCCCTCCCTTCCAAGGATTCCAGGACCCTCCATCCCCCTCCTCATCCCCCTTCCTCCCTTGCAGTGTGTATTGTCTGTCTCTCCGAAGTTAGTTTCCATCCTTGCACCCCAGGTGCCCTGGCTCCCTGCCTGTGGTCCCCACTGGTTGGATGCTGTTGCTATGGCAACAGCATTTTTAGAGCCCTTGGCCCCCCTCTGAGGCGACAGGCATGGATGGAGGTGGGCTTATCAACCACCTCTTGCATCCTCAGGCCAGTCTGGACAGAAGGCAGGAGAGTGGAACACAAGAATGAGGGCTGGCCTGGGCTGGGGGGCCAGCTCAGACCCCAGCCCCAAGTGTTACCACCTCACTGCGTCACAAGATCAACACAAAGGCAGATTCCAGCCAGGCCCTGGCTCCCAGGACCTGATTTTAATTATCTGGGTGGGACCCCCTGGGAAGCTGCCTTTGATCAGCTCTGCTTATGGTTCTGAGGCACACAGGCCACAGACCACACCTGAAGAAATCTTAAGTCCTAGAAGATTCTCGAAGCCATCTGGGGCATTGAGGTTTGTGTTGTTTTCTCTGCTGAGCTGTCTCTCGAACACTTGCCTCGTCCTCCCTAGGCACACCTTAGTCCCGCCTCCCTCTCTTTCCAGAGTTGGGCTCAGTGCTCCACCCTCTGCCCGGAGCCAGGAAAATTCCAGGGCCAGGCAGCCAGAGGCCACCTTTTCTACGCATCCTAGGTGGAGACAGGGCCTCACCCTTTCCCAGCATAATGATGTTCAGGGGAGGTGCTAGCAGGGGGGACTCTGGGTGATGTGAAAGATACTCTAGAAGGGACAGACAGGGCCAGGTAGAGAGAGATAGGAGGGAGCTACGTGACCGGGCTCACAGAAATCCCAGAAATGTGAGGCCTAACAAAACCAGAAATAAGGGAACAAACCAGACTACCCTGCCCTGGGCCTCAGAGGTGGGGGTCTTTTTATGACAGTCACATTGTGACCAAAAAAGAATGATCAGAGCCTGAAGAAGTGAGCCATTAGAGATGTTATCACCAGTCCTTACTCAGGCCAAGACATCACGAGAGTGGTAAGGCCACAGGCTCCCTGATCGGGCCTAAAGAAGAGACTGTCAGTGGAGGCCCACGTTGGCGCCGCTGTCGGGACCCCTCGCATTCCTGAGAGCTGTCTCTGTATTCCGGCTTAATAAAACTCAACCGCTTTACTCACTCCCCTTCGTCCACGAGACCCATTCTTCGGCTCTGCGAGTCAGGAACTCTCCCGCTTCACTCTGAGATCTGAGGTGTCAGGGCCTTCCCACCCCGTCCCCCTGCTGGAGGGGGATGTGGCTCCCCGTTGTCATCCAACCCCAACCACCAGCAGAAGCCTAAGACGCTGGGGACCAGAAGCTGCGACTAAAGAGATGGGGCCCTGGGGTGGGGGGAGCAGAAGTCATAGAGTCTGAGATGTGCGGGGAGAGAAGACGACAGAACATCAGAGGGGGAGGGGGTTCTCTCTGGAGTGCCCAGAGGGGACAGGACCCTGTGGGGCTCCTGGAGTGTGGGAGCAGCCGGTGAGACAGCGAGAGGGCATTCATTCCCTGCCCGTACTGCTTGGGGTGCAGGAACTGCCTTCCAGCAGATGACTCCCTTTGCCCGAGGCTGGCGGGCGCCGAGAGTAAACAGCCCACATGCGGTGATTTACTAGACACCACGCCCTTTATTCCCTTCCCACGCTCACCTCCCTACTCCTGCAGCAAGGGATCCTGAAATCACCGCCAAACAAACAGGCACGGATAAGAAGCCGCCCCCGAATCCTCCCACTCGTGGCAACTATGCCCCATGGGCCTCAAGGGGTAGCTTACATACCCCAGAACTCCAGGTGGGCATCTGGCTTGCCTAAGCCTGAGACCTCTGGAAGGTTCTGTACCAACAACTCTCTCCACGATGGGACGCGGGGGTTGTGGAGTCAGTCCCTGCCTTGCCCTCCATACTCACTAGTCCGATTGTGAGTCAGGTCTTCTAGAGTTTTCTGGAGCTGGGAGCAGGTGTAGGTTCTTGCCCTCTCCTAGCATGGGCCAAACATACAGTGAGTGCTCAGGAACCATGTCCAGGTGGGATCAGTCAGGGCCCCCACCCCGCTCCCCACTGTCGCTGGGCCCCTCCCCAGCCACCCCCTGGAGCCCGGTGCCAGTGGTGGGGGTCCTAGCTAGAGGGAGGCCGGGGGACTCCTCTGGGGTGAGTCCTCCAGAGACGTCTGTGAGTCTGTCCCCTCTGAAGAGAAGCTGCCCCCAGGGGCACGAGGTGTCTGACTCTGCCTGGGGAGTCGCTGCCAGGAGAAGAGGGGGTCACGGAAGCGCTCAGGGGCTGGAAGTGGAAATGGCTCATGGGGGCCTTGGCCTTCACCAGCCTCTACGGCCTGGCCAGCTTCCTCGGCCAGAAGGCCTGCCTGCAAATTTCTGTTCTGCCCCTCTCTGGGGGACCGAGGCCAACCGGGATTTGGTGAACCATCCAGGCCCAGTGAGTCCTGGAGAAGCAGGCCCCGCCTTCCCCTGGAAGTGACATCGCCATTGAGACCCTGGCCCTTGGCATCTGCCCTTCTGAGCTCCAGGGGTGCTGTGTGCGCCGTGGGCCCCGCTGGGCACGGGCAGTGTGCCAGTGCCTTCTTCAGGAGGGTCTGGATCTCCGCGTGTTTCACCCGGGCCTCCTGCCACAGGTCCTGGCCCAGGCCCTCCTGGCTCAGAGAGGCCACCTGAAGCCCCATGGCCTCGAGCTTCTCTGCTGGGAACTCCAACGCCAGTCGCTGCAGGTGGCGGTGGAGACGGCGCTGGGCCCCAGGGCTGGCCCTCTGTGCCTTGCCCAGCCTGAGCTGCCTCATCAGGTCCTGACAGTCCATGTGAAACCAGCTCATCTGGGGGCACAAGAGAGGGAAGTGGGGTTCAGGCTAGGAGCGAAGCTGTGGGGCTCCATGAGGACGAGGATGCGCGTCTCCGGGCAGAAAGTAAGTGTTGCTGGGCCGAATTCCTAAGAAGCGCCCAGTCAATGTCCGGGCCTCCTCCGCGCCGCCCATGAAGACAATGGGTTCCCTCTCTTCCCTCCACTAAAGGCACCTGCCGTCAGCAAACGCTCCCCAGCACGCCTTGGACCCTCAGGCACGGTCCCCTAGACCGGGGGGCCAGCAGAGACTTCCCCCTCGCTGGGGCTCAGGGCTCCCTTCTCGGGAAGGTGAGGTTGTGCTGGACGATCATCTGGGTCCTCGGATTGTGGGAACAATTGTCTTCACCCCTTATGAGTGGCACGGAGGGAGGTGGCATCTAATGGTTGTTTATTGAGCACTGACTGTTTGCCAGGCTCTGGGCATCTCATGTATGATCCCACTAAACGGTACCAGCAGCCCATTTTATAGAGGGGGAAACCAAGGCTCAGACACATGAAATCACTCGCCCTGGGTCACACAGCAAGTCAGGGGAGAGCTGGGATTTGAACTCAGACGTGTCCAGCCTTCGAAAGAGTATCTTCCAAGCACCTCTTCGCAGGGGAGAAACTGGTCCAGCTGGGGTGGTGCCCACACAGTCACCAGCGAGACCACCAGCCGACCCAGGCCTAGGGGCCCCCTCACTCCGCGGGGCCTCTGCCCCATTTTGGGACTGTGGCTGTCCCTACCTCACCCACAAAATGTCCGCAGGCTGCAAAGGAGCTAACACGTTCCCAGCAGCTCGTGAAAAACATAATCTTTCTCTCCATTAATTTAGAAGCCGACAGCGAGCTGTTAGCTGTGGGGATTGGAGAACCGTTTTCTCCAAGGAAACCATCTTTCCGCGGATTAAGGGAACTTGTCTTTAGATAAATGGCTTCATATTCGCGGAAGCACACGGAGCTCATGGCTGGGAAAGGGCTCCATAAATCTCTGTTAGCGGCACAATTGTTTTATTATTATTTAGCGCCAAAGCTGCTGGACGCACGCTCTCGGCCTGGGGCTGAGCCCAGCCCGGGGCTGTCCGGTCTGTCTGTCCATCTGTCTGGGAACATCCTCTAGGCTGGGCTGGACAGGGATGGGTAGCACCTCAGAAATCATCTTACCCAACCCCTGGGTGTGTGGATTAAGATTCAGGGCTGGAGGAGCAGGGGCCTGCCCAGGTCAAACAGCGAAATGGCCATGGTGGGATTCCAGGTCAGGCTCCCACCTCCTGTAGGACCTCCAGGCTTGGGGGGCGGGGGGAGTTCTAGCTTCCCACAGGACCCCCCTGGCCCCCCGAATCTTCCTTCCTCCGCCTCACTCTCGCTCTCCCTCCGGCCACTTGGCTGCTCCGGGGGCCAACCCTGCACCCGGCACTGCAGAGGGACGAGGACACAGTCCCAGGGTTCACCTCCCAGGTGACCGACAGCAGGTGAGGAAGCCACAGGGTAATTTCAGATCACAAGAAGCACCGTGAAGTGAGACAAGCAGGGCCCGCCACATGATAAGAACCGCAGAAGCATTGGTTATGATTACTGTTATGATCGTTATATGATCGTTATCACGGACAAGGAGCTGCGGCCCAGAGCAGTGAAGACTGTCGCTGAGGTCACACATCCTGTGTGGACAGGAGCTGCCGCTGGCTCCAAGCTTCAGAGGCTGCCCTGCCTGGCTCTCTACTGTCAGCTGGGAGTGGGGGTCCCTTCGCTGCCACTGTCCTCATCCCTTGCCGGCTGCCCCGCAGAGACAGAGAGTGGCCTGTCCTCCTGGCGCCCCAGACGGGCCTTGACCTGAGTCCCTCTTGCTGCCCTCCAGAGCATCCTGTATTCTCTGTCTCCTGCGTGCCGGGCCGGCCTGACAGCTGGGGGGCTGGGGTCAGGCCCTTCCCACACGCTGTCCTCGGCGGCGAGTGCGAGGGGGTGTCTGAGGGCACCGGGCCCGGGCCAGAGCTGTGGGTTCTTGTCCCATCTGGGGGAGCCCGGGCAGCTCCTTGTCCTCCTAAGCCTCAGTCCCTCTCAGAAAAATGAGAGATTTGACTAAATGGGTAGGGGGAGGAGGGGTCTTAGGTCCTGCTTGGCCACTGGCCCTCTGGGGAACCACGAGCAAGCCATTTCTCTCTTCGGGCCTCAGTTTACTCATCCACAGAATGGAAACAGTGTCGGCACCCCTCCCTCACAAATACATGGTGAGATTAGGGGCACGTAGCTGGCTCAGTCAGGAGGGCTTGTGATCTGATCTCTGGGTTTTGAGTTCGAACCTCACATTGGGCTCAGAGCCTACTTTAAAAAAATTTTTTTAAAAATCAGATGATGAGATCAAGTCAAACAAGGTTTGTGAAGCACTTATGGGGTCCTGGCATTGGGGCCACAATCACTAATGTGGGCGACTCACATAATAATCGTATCACCATCATCATCATCATCACACCTGACCGAACGGGGGAATCTGTTACCACCTGCCCTCCCACCTTTGGGGAAGAACATAGAGCATCATGAATGCATCTGTGTTTAAATTCCAGCCCGTCTTTTCTGCAGCTCCTTGGGCAACGCCCTTTCTCTCTTAGGGCCTCAGTTTGCTCATCTGTAAAATGGGACCACTCAACCTCGCTACACTGGCTTGCCAAGAGGTGATGGACGCAAAGCAAAGGAGTTCCTCTTGCCTCCCGCCCCAGCACTGCCCCACTCCCATTCCCCAGAGGAGCCCTACCCTTTCCCCCCTGCTCCTGGCCAAACTCTGGGTTCCTGGCAAGGACTGAGGCCTCTGCTCTGAGGGTGCTCAGAGAAGCCTCTGGGCCCACCTCCTCCAACTGCCCCCCCTTCCCCAGCTCCTGCCATCTGTGCAGGGCAAGGTGAGGCATGGGAAAAAGCACTGGAATGGTGCCATGGGCTTGCTGTGTGACACTGGCTAAATGACAGCCCTTCTCTGATCCTGTTTCCCCAGCTCTGCATCAGAGGCGTGGGACAAGATCAATGTTCTTAGCCTGGTCTGACTACTGCAGTGAGCCCCCTGTGGAGACAAGGCCTATGGCTTTGGTTGGATTCTTGGAAATACCTGCTCCCCTTCCCCTAACCCCAACATTTAAGAAGCAGGTGATTTCTGAGTGTCCTTTGAGAACTGGTGTTCAGGTCACCGGGAGGCTGCCTGGTGTAGTGGGACAAGGTGGGGTCAGAGATCAGCCAGGACTGATTTAGGGGGTTAACCTACCCTCTCAAACCTCGCTTCTCCTCTAGAATGCAGGTCATGCTTTCCTCCCACCCTGCAGGACTCTAGAATAAACCATGCGAAGAGCCTAGTGCTGGGTGGGGGAGCTGCTTCCTGCTCCCCTCTACCTCCCAGGCGGAGCGGGCAGGGAGGGGTCTGTGCGGTTGGGCCACAAGGCTCACCTTCCTGCAGAAGCGTTGCAGGTGGAACAGCGTCTCCAGGTCTGTGCGCTGCCGCTCAGCCGCCATGTAGAAGTGGGTCAGCTTAGCCTGGAAGGCCCGCTGAGTAGAGGCCAAGGCTGCCAGTCCCGGGAACTCCGCGGCCCCTGCCTGGCTGGCTCCCCCTGCGGCGGCGGCCAGCTGCGTGGCCTGCTTGGACAGCTCCAGGCCGTGGCGGTACTGGGCCTGAGCGGGGAGGGGGGCGTCTTAGCCCAGGCCTCCTCCAGAGGCCGGGAACCTCCACTGCCCCGGGCTGAGTTGTGAGGCTTCCCAGAACTCTGCTTGCTCATCTACAGAACGCGGGCCAGGCCTCTGCCTCAGCAGCGCACTCGCCTCACGGGGACTCGGCTTAGGGTCACCTCCTTCTGGAAAACTTCCCTGACCCAGGGTTCTGGGTTAGGGGCTCCTGCTGTGTGTCCCCACATGTCTCCCTTTCTGTTTGTTTCCCTGTCTGTCTGCCACCCCCCGCCCCCACTGGCCTGGCCGGGGAGCTCCCTGAGGACTGAAAGGGGCTGAGTCACCTGTGTCCTAGGGTCCAGGACATCAAGGATTCAAATTCCTTGCCCCTGACCTCTGACACTGACTGAATAGGTCTTGGGTGGGACCTTGGAATCTGCATTTTAGGAAACCTTCCAGGGATTCTGAGATAGGTCTTTTTTGGATGTGGCAGTCCAGGAAGGCTTCCTGGAGGAGACAGTATCTAAGGGGAACCCTTTGTGATCTCAGCTGGTCTTCTCACTATCTCTGGAAGTTTCCTCGCACTCTCCTACCTCCATCCCTTTGCCCCAGCCGTGCCGCCCTCCTCCACTGCCCTCTCCATGTGCCCCAGCCCCGCTCCCCAGTCTCAGGAACGCACTGCAGCCTGAAGGAAGAAGTCCTCAAACTCTGCATGCACCTTCTCCACAGTCTCCAAGCTTCTGTCTTTGGGGGTCAGCACTTGCAGGCACCGGCTCCCCTCCTGCTCCATCCAGTTGCTGACCTAGGGCAGGGGAGGGAGGTTTGGACATGGGGAGTGCCTGGGGCGATGTCCCTTAGCTGGTTCCCCAACTCCCCTGGAGGTGGGGATCTTCTCACCCTCAGTTACTCAGTGGCTGGGCCTGCGCCCACTGGCCTAGATGAGACCTTCCCAGCTCTGGGGAGGAGGGACAGTTTGGGGAGGGTGGGTGCCTTGTCATCTTCCTCAAATACCTGAAGGGGAGGGGCGCCTGGGTGGCTCAGTGGGTTAAGCGTCTGCCTTTGGCTCAGGTCATGATCCTGGAGTCCTGGGTCAGTGGGGACTCTGCTTCTCCCTCTCCCACTGCCCCTCCCCCTGCTTTTTGCATACCCCCGAGGATGGGGAGCTCATTACTCTCAAGGCTGCCTCTTTTATGACTGGTGGCAGCGCGTGGTTAGAGTAAGCTGAAATTCACCACCCTGCGTTCTGCAGAGTAAGGTGCATGGGGCTATGAACTCACTGTGTCGACAGTGCAAAGCACTTCCCTTTTCTGGGCTTCGACTTATTCAGGGGCAAAACGAGGTAGACATGAGGAATCAGTGAGGGACAGAGAGGTTATAACGGCTCTCAAACCCATGAGCAAAAGTCCCCTTCTTATCCTGGGATGCTTTAAAGAGTATGAATTCACTCACTTTATCCTCAGAAAGCCCAGCGTGGCAGGCACTAATATTATTCCCCACTGAACAGATGGGGAAACTGAGGCAGTGAACAGTGAAATAACCCACTGGGGATCACAGTCAGTGCCAGAGCCAGGATGAGAGCCCACGCTGTCTGTGCGCTCCACCAGCCTCAGCCCGAATGCACTGGCTCGAGGCCCCGGCAGTCAGAGGACTGATGCCAGGTGTGGGCTCCGGGATTCCCAGGGGTGTGACCACAGGCAGGTGATGTCATGTCTCCCAGCCTCAGTGTCCTCATCGATGAGTGGGAGAAATCCAGCATCTTCCCACATCACTGGCAAGTGATAAAGCTGGAAAATCATGGTAGGTGCAGAGGCTCTGGCCCAGGGCTTGGCGGGTAAGTACGGCTTTGGGGGTTATGTCTTCCCCGGTTCAGCCCTTGTGGAATGTCATGGCACGTGCCACGTCACGGGATGCCTGCCTGGCCCTTGAAGAACAGCCAGCCTTGCGTCCTTACACTGGAGCAGAGCACCTGGCTGGGGCAGGGCCTGGAGCAGGGCTTTCCCTGCGGAGAGGGCAAGCTCCCCTTTCACCTGGTGGATGGCAGCTTCCAGGCGGCCCAGGCGGATGCGGAGCTCCAGCCTTCCCAGGAGGTGGTTAGATGCAGTGACCAGGACATGCAGCTGCTCACCCACGAGGCCATATAGGGCGACAGCTTCGGCCAGATGGCTCCTGGGAGGTGGAAGAGGGGGAAAGAGGGCCCCCGATGTTCTTCCCCACCAGTATTCCTGCCCAGCATAGCCTCCCCCCCTCCCCCACCCCACCCGCCCTGGCAACCCTCACCAATTCTGTGGTTCTGGCCTGGGTGGGGATTCAGATGCTGACTTGCTGTGTGACCTTGGACAGATGGGCCCTATACTTCTCTGGACCTCCGACTTGGCCTTCCACGGACGGGGAAGACCAGAGGACACAGCAGGAAACCAAAAGACCCTCCCCTTCCCTGGGAGGGTATGAAGTGAGCTGGACAGATCTGGGTTCAAATCTTCACACCCACCCTAAGCCAAATGAATCAGACTGTGAGTGTGGCGTGGACATCAGTGCTTTCTAAAGCTTCTTAGACACTTCCAGGGGGCAGCAAGGGCTGAGAGCCAGCCCTCACACACTCAAAACTCTTAACACAGTGCCCGGCACACTGTGTTTCTTAGTGCTTATTATTTCTATTGTAATGATCCTGAGTGGCCATAACACGCCCTTGGATCCCAGCCTCCATTTTACAGATGGGAAAACTGAGGTCCGGAGAGAGGAACTGACTCTCATGCGTGGCACTGTGAACTGAAACCTGGTGTATGGCTTTTTTGCATATAATTTTTAAAAATTGTCAAAGCCAGTAAGATATAAGTGACTGGATTCAGGCATGGTAACGCTGCGGGGAAGGGAGGAACACTCCTCAAATCCCACCCCACCCTCCTCTGCCCTACGGGGTCTTACTTCAGAAGGAAAGGGAAAAACTGAGATGGAGGGGAAAGCCTGCTATCCTTGCTCTGGGCCTCCTCATCCGACTGCAGCTTCCCACAGCTCACTGCCCTTCCAGGAAGGGGTGAGGGCCCAGGGTAGGTGGTGGTCGGGGATGGAAAATACCAGCCTGCCTGGGGGGACAGAGGGAGGAAGGAGCGGGCAGGAGGGAGCTGCAACGTCCTAACGGGCACAGAGGCTCTTGTGGGCCCACAGCGCCCCCTGGTGGAGATGCCGGTAGCCAACAGTCTGGAGAGGCCTAGGGTGGCCCGGTGGCCAGCCAGCGAGGGGGTCAGGCTGGGAAAGACAGTGCCAGCCCCACCAGGCCGTGGGAGGGGCAGGGAGAGACTCCACGCCCAGCACCAGGCCCCACATCAGCGTGAATCTGTCTGTGGCTGCAGCTCAGGGTGACGTGTTCAAGATTCCAGGCCAGGCAGCCTGGATTGAAGTCCTAACCCCAACATCCCTCAGCTGTGTGATCCTGGGAAAGTCACTCAACCTCCCTCTGGGCCCAGGCCCCTCCGCTGTAAAACGAGGATAATGCTAGACTCCACCTAGTGGGAATTAAACAAATTAATATTCGCAGAGCCCTTAGAACAAGGCTGTGCTCGTACTAAGTACTATGTAGGTGTTGGTTTAAATAAACAAATGATTCTTGGGAGCTTGTGTAAACTTTGTAATTGTGTTTGTTCTAATGGAGATAAAATATCTCCAATTACTGACTGATTTAATTACTGATTTGCACCCCCAACCCTGAATTTAAGCAAACCGGTTTTTCCAGTAATACGTATTTGTTGTTTTGTGGCTCTGAGACCCCCGACACAGCCCAGGCTGAGGAGCCCACCAGGGAAGGCAGGCCGGAGCAGACGTCCTGCTCAGATGTCCTGGCCATTAGAACATTTCACTGAGCCTCGATCACCTGTCGGTCAAATGAGGACGACGTGGCCCTTGCAAGGTTCTTCTGAGGAATAAACGAGATGCAACCTTGAAGGGACTCAGCCCAGTGTCTTACAAAGTCAGAGAAGTGTTTGAGGCTGACCAGAAATGCGCAGGGGCTGTCCTCAAATACCTACCTCAGGCTGAAGATGGCCAGGGCTGAAGAAGGGGCAGCAGAGAAGGGACGGGGGCCTTACCAAAGCCTCGGCCCAGGACATGGGCCCTGCAAATGTCCCCAACCTAGGCATCCTTAGGGTCCGCCTTGTGGGTCCCCAGCTCCAAGCCCCCAGGGCCAGGGAACAAAGGTGGGGGAGGAAAAGCCTGGCCATTCGTACCTGACATCGGGGTTGAAGTCCAGCCTACCAGCTTCCTGCCGCAGCCTGGCCAGAGTGGCTCCCCCTTCCCGCTGGAGGCCCAGGAGGCCTGGGTCCCTCAGCATGGCCTCCATCAGCTCCTTGGACTTGCTCAGACACCTAGAGGCCTCCTGTCAGTGTAGGGAGGTGGCCTGAGGCTCAATCCCCACTCTCGCTCTACAGCCTTCCAGGGCTCCCACACCCAGATCATGCCTGACTCTCCCAGTTTGGCATTCAAGTTCCTGCAGAAAGGCCATCCTTTCTATCTCTGAAACATCTCCTCAAGCCACGCATCCTCTTGTCACCATGGCAACCTCACTGGTCCAAGCGCTATCATCCCTCTGGGACACTCAGCCCAGCGTCTTGACCAGGCTCCCTGCTGCTCTCTAGCTCCCCCTGCAGTCTGTTCTCCACATGGCAGCTGGAAGGATCTCCAAAGGGCCAAGGTGTTCATCCCACTGCTGGAAACTCNAGCGTCTTGACCAGGCTCCCTGCTGCTCTCTAGCTCCCCCTGCAGTCTGTTCTCCACATGGCAGCTGGAAGGATCTCCAAAGGGCCAAGGTGTTCATCCCACTGCTGGAAACTCTCCAGGGCTTCCCTGGCAGCTTAGAGTCCAATCCCAGCCCAACTCCTTGATCCAGCCCCCGCAGGATTAGAAGATCCCCAAGCTGTCCTCTTCTCCTACCCCGCTCCCGCCTCTCTGTTCTACATCAGCCTCCGTGCTGTTCTTGAACATACCAGCACAATCCCACCTCAGCACGTACTTGCCCTCCACCTGAAACAGTCCCTCTCCTATTCCCATCGCCAGCTCCTTGTCATCCTCAGGCATCAACTTAAATACCATCTCTTTAGGGAGGCCCTCCCTCTTACCCTATTGCTCTCCATCTGACTTTCATGTCATTTGGCACAATTTATAGCTACATAGCCATTTCTTTGTTTACTTTTTAAAGGACTGCCTCTTCCACTGCACCCACTAAACCCTCCGAGGGCGGGGACGACTCAATTTGCCCCAGGCTGGGGTCTCCAGGACGTGACACATAGTGAGTGGCCTATAAATATCAGTCCAATGAATGAAGACCCACGATGGCTGTCCCCTTCGCTGAGCCCTTGGTCCATGGAATTTGGGGTGCAGTGAGCTTCCCCACCCCATGCACCTGGCTCACCTGAACCCCTCCAGGGGGGTCGCTCTTCTCAAACTGCTTGATGGAAGCCTTTAGCAAGGCAGAGGCCCGGCGGAGGTCAGCAAGGAAAGGGTCCACCTTCTGCATGTTGGAAGAGCAGAGTNTGCAGTGAGCTTCCCCACCCCGTGCGCCTGGCTCACCTGAACCCCTCCAGGGGGGTCGCTCTTCTCAAACTGCTTGATGGAAGCCTTTAGCAAGGCAGAGGCCCGGCGGAGGTCAGCAAGGAAAGGGTCCACCTTCTGCATGTTGGAAGAGCAGAGTGGGGGTGTCAGCCTGGGCCAGCAAGGAGGGCGCCTGCCCACGCCAGGAGGACCCAGGGCGGGCATCAGGCAGTGGTTCTCAAACTTGAGCTGCACCAGAACCACCTGGAGGGCTGGTTAAAGTCCAGACTGCTGAGCCCCACTCCTGAGTTCCTGACTTAATTTTTTGGGGGTGGGGCCTGAGAATACGCATCTCTAACAAGTTCCCAGGTGGTGCTGATGTCGCTGGTCCAGGAACCACACTTTGAGAACCACTGGTGCTGGGAATGAGAGAGGGAGAGAAAAGAAGACCCAAGGTATCCCCTTGGGGAAGGGGAAAGAGCAGATGCGGGAGGACAGAGCTCGGGGACACCCTCTGCTGGGTCCCACTTCAGCCCAGCTCCACCACTAACTAGCTGTGAGACCTTGGGCAAGTTGCCTAACCTCTCTGCGCCTCTGCTTGCTCCTCTGTAAAATGGGATCGCAGTAGTTCCTGCCTTACAGGCTTGCAGGAGATTAAATGGGTTCATGTGTGCAAGGCTCTTAGTGTATGAGCCGTCGTCATCGTTAGTTTCATACTCTGGGCGTATAGGTTAGATTTCATTTGAAGGGATGACTTTAAAGTGAAAATATGGTTCAAAGGCCACTGGATTCATCAAAGGGGAATTGGGGGCCTGTGGGGTGAATAGGAAAGGAGACTGCTCAATATATACCTTTTAGAAGCATTTGAATTTTTTAACACACAGCCTCTTCAAAAACAGGCACGGGTTCAATCAGAGAGCACCCAGGCCCCAAACAGAGAAACAAACACCGCATTCGACTGCTGGTGGAGACCAGTGGTTCTCACTGAGGGGTGATTTCGTCCCCCAGGGGACATTAGGCAATGTCTGGACATGGTTCCTGTTGTCATCATTGGTGAGGTGCTCCTGTCAGAGTGGGTAGTGGCCGGGGACGGAGCTAATTCTGCTACAGCGCACAAGACTGNTTTTAGAAGCATTTGAATTTTTTAACACACAGCCTCTTCAAAAACAGGCACGGGTTCAATCAGAGAGCACCCAGGCCCCAAACAGAGAAACAAACACCGCATTCGACTGCTGGTGGAGACCAGTGGTTCTCACTGAGGGGTGATTTCGTCCCCCAGGGGACATTAGGCAATGTCTGGACATGGTTCCTGTTGTCATCATTGGTGAGGTGCTCCTGTCAGAGTGGGTAGTGGCCGGGGACGGAGCTAATTCTGCTACAGCGCACAAGACTGCTCCCCAGAAAGAGAATTATCCAGTCCCAGACGTGGACAGTGCCACGGATGAGCAGCCCTGGTCTAGGGAAAGTCGAGGGCAGCATTTACGAACACTGGTTTCTGAGCCATTTAAGCCTGGAATCTTCTGTGTGCTGTTGTGCGAGTCCCCCCACCCCCATCCTGTGTGTCCTCCTGTGTTAAACTGGGCAGGAAATGCCCCTTCCAGGGTCGTGCTGAGGAGAGGCTGAGGTCACGTGGGGAAGGAGCCCAGCACGGGCGGTTTCCTGATCCCCTCCCTCTCTCAGGAGGGAGCGCGTCTGCCTCCCCCGCCAGCCCCCCCGAGCTCTCCAAGTCATGGCGCCCACAGAACAAATGTCTGTCTGTTTCTTTCCAGTTAGCACAGACACAGCTCTTCGCATGCGCCAGCCACTCTTCCAAGCTCTTCGCCCACATCGACTCAATTAATCCTCACCACGGCCCCCTCAGGAAGTACTCTCATTACCTACCCCGTTTGTACTCAAGGGAAAGGGCTCCGAGAAGCTAGGTAACTTGCCCAAGGTCACACAGCAGAGCAGGGACTAGAACCCAGGCAGTCTGGGCCCAGAGCCTGAGCTCGTAATAACCACACCCTGCACCCTCATTATAAAAGTTTGTTGAACCTGCCAGGGTCCCTGGATCCCTGAGGCAGGAGAATGAAGGGAGGAAGAGGAGTCAGGGTAGGGGGTAGAGGCTGTGATGGCGGGCACCTGGAAGAATTGCACCCACTCGCTGTGGCAGTAGGGGAGGGGGCCTTCCAGGGCCGGGGGCAGCTGGCTGAGGTCCACGTGCTGGCTGAGAGCCTTCAGGGAGGTCACCACCTCTACCTGCAGATGGAAGAAGCCAGTCAGGAGGACCAGAGGTGGGGACATATGTTTGAGAAGGGCCTGCCAGATCCCTATCCCACCACCACTCCACCCACCACAGGGAAGGCTGGCCCTGGCTTTAAGAGCTGCTTTCTGGGCCAAAGATCTTCTCTGGAAAGTCTGACAAATCAACATTCAGAACAAGACCCTGGCTTAGGAATGGCAAATAACAGCACTCATCCCGCCCCTCTCTTAGCCTGTGCCCCAGGCAGACATCACTAATCAATCACAGCACACGCTCCCTCTCAGCAGGCTCTTTCCCAGCACAGCTCTCCAGGCAGTCACACAAATTGATTGAAGTTGACCCTTTTCCTGTAACTTCTTTGCGATCTTTGTACTGTCCTCTGAGGACCCACCAAGGTGCTGTCTCCTTCTTGGGGCTGATGAAAAAGGTCCCCAAATCCTGAGAGTATCCTCTAAAACATGGAGGAGGGACCAAGTGGCTGCTTCTCCTGGGTGGTGAAGGTGGAAGTTTATGCCAGGCCCAGCTCCAGGGACCTAAGCTTGGGGTTGGACGGATTTGATTTTTTGGGACCCATCTGTTTGTTCTCCTTGGTACTCGAAGTGTGGTCCACGGACCAGCTTCTTAGAGATGCAGGATCCCAGGCCCCATCCAAAACTGCTTCACCAGGACCTGCACTTTGACAAGGTCCCCAAGGGATTCACTGGCACATAAAAGCATGAAACGCACATCTCTAGCTCACAATGTGTCTCTTCACCAACGAGGAGGAGGAGGAGGAGGAGGAGGAGGAAGGAGGCCTTTGAAATCATTTCCTGAAGCAGGGTAGAGGGCAGGGTGCCCACGCTCATGATTGTAATACATGGCATTAATTAAAGAAAACAGCAGGGCTCTTTCCTGCAAAGCCCCGAATCATCTCGGTGTCTGAGCCAGAGATGATGAGAGACACAGAGAGGGGAAGGCAGGAAGATCGAGGCCGCAGTCCACCTCTAGCTTGCCCCATGGCCTTGGGCCTCTGTTTCCCCAGCTGAAAAGAGGGAGGGAGGGGTCGAGGAAATGAAGCTTTTTAAATAGGTTTCAGGCCATTGAGACTCTCAGTCATGTTCCAGGAGCTGCTGGCATTACCGGAGAGAGGGACAACAGAGTTGCAGCACCCAGCCCCGTACTTGTTGACCTCCACTGGGTTATTTCAGGACGGCCCCTAGCTGCTGAATTCTGCACCCCAGCTCAGCTCAGCCTCCACCTCACCTGGATGTCGGGTAGCGTCTCCAGCTGGGGAGCAGCCTCCTTGTCCCCCAGGTAGAGCACGGCACGGATGGAGGCTGGGGCCAGAGCCTGTCAGAGAGAACCAGTTCAGAGGTGCTCCGCCTAGACCCTCACCGAGCCCCCCGCTAAGATTCAGGCAAACAGAGCGCCCGGGGGTGGGGGGGCGATGTGCGGCTGGGGACATGCAGATTGTCTGTCTGGAGGGTGAATCGCTGGGAGTCAATAGAGCAGTAGGTCCAAGCTCTGTTACAAACTTCCTAGATGACCTGTTCCCACTGGGCCTCAGTTTCCCCATCTATAAAGTGAGGAGAAGAAGGAAGAGGAGGAGATCAGACCATAAGGTCCTACAAGACCTAAGGTAAGCATGTGACAACCTTCCACTTCCTCTGCCGCCTAACCCAGCTACTTAGGACCTCTTCCTCCGTCCTCCTGGGCTCATGAGGCTCAGGGGACCCACATCTAAGCTGATCGGTGTGCTGCATTCCCCTGGCCATGGAGATTGGTTGGGGGATGGACACCTGAGCTAAGGAGACGGAAGGAAACTTGCTGGGACCTCTGGGAAGAGAATCTCTCACTCTTTCCGACTGGATTTAAATGAAAGACCATGAGAAGTGAGAGCCGCTGGGAGCCAGACCACCATCAAGGTGGGGAGTCTGGCTGAGAAAAGCGCCCTCCCAGGAGAACTGGCCAGAAATGGAGAGAGACAGGAACCAGGTCTTGGTGACAATATTTGAGCCCTTGAATCAAGCCAGACTTAAAGTTGGATTTAATTTCCAGATTGTCAAGTCCAATGAACCAATGAACTCCCTGTCTTCAGGCCTCTTTGGGCTGGGATTCCTGTACCTGTAATTAAGAGTGCCTGCCGGGGGTTCCTGGTCCCAGCTCTGAGCTCCCTGGGCTCCATGAACATCACAAGTCCCCTGGATCTCCCAAGACCTGCTGGTTGGGGCTGTCCACCTCCCACTCACCTGGGTGGCCTGCAGGGCACTGAGCAGACCAGGGTGTGGGGGCTTTTTCCTGGCATCAATCACAACCGCCAGCCCGTTGGTTTTATCTTCAGGCCTGTGGGTGATAAACAGAGTTGGCAGTCTTGCTGGATGGACGGGGCTTTCTAGGGGGAAGGGCCTAGTGGAAGGGGAGGGAAACTGGCTGCCAGAGCCTTGATTTGTTGGTGAACTCTTCGTCCTACAAGACCAACTGCCGATGCCCACCCCACTCCAGGAAGCCCTCCATGATCTCCCTCCAGGCGGAGTCCATTGCTTCCTATTTGGTGTTCCCACAATACCTCACACAGCGCTCTCTCACACCCTGTAAGCCACTGTCCCAGCTGTAGTGGGTGAATCGCCCAGCATTTAACCCATCCCTTCCCTGTGGGCAGAACACAGGTTTTGTTCAGGAATCCCATGCCCTCGGCATCACAGGTCCCCCAAGGGCTGGTTTCTGATTGGCTGAGGCCAACAGCCGAGAGCCAATTCCTCTGGCCAATGATTGCTTTAAGTAGGGGACCAAAAAAGATAAATTTCCTTATCAGTTAAGACATTTTGAACTGGAATTTGTTACTTGCAGCTGAACACCCTCCCTGGTTCACGCTGTACTTTTCAGTGATTACCTTAGGATTTCCCAAACCGGCCCAATTGTCAGGACTTGTTGAAATAATGGGTCCCTCACCCCCTGCCCCCTCCCCCCAGCACGTACAGGGTGGGGCAGGGAGTCTGTGTGGTTCCAAGGGCCCGTGGCCATCCTGATGATCAGGCAGGTTGGGAAAATAACCGCCCCCCCCACCCCCCACCCTGCGCCAGGCCTTCAAGCCTGAAGCCCAGCCAGTTCATAGATAAAACGGAGTTGGCCAGCGTGGGGGTGGAGTTGTGGCACTGCCATAGTATCTGGTACCTGGGCAAGTTGTTTCATCTTGCTGAGACTCAATGTTCCCATCTGTACATAGGGATAATAATAGTACTGGCCCCTTGGGGGGTGGTGAGGACTGAGGAATTCATTAGTGTAAGGCACTTAGTTACTGTGCAGAGTAAGAGGAATGTAAATGTCTGCTTTTGTCATGACCCTAGAAGGGGAAACTGAGGCACAGAGCAGCGACATGGCAGACAGTGAGAAGAGGCTCTCGGAGGTGATGCCATGCCTCTGACTTCATGACCCGCACCTCACCTGCCTCTGGCTGTTCGTGCTGGGAGCGGTTTCTTTTCACACCTGCCTGGCCGCCAGCCTGGAGGCCCCAGGAGGGCAGGGCCCGATGTGAGGAGCATCTGAGCCTCTAGCATGGCCCAGCATGAAGCTGGGGCCAGGACTCCGCAGTTTACAGTGGTCATCAGAGTCCACTTGGTCGTCCCTTTTTTTCAAGTGAGACTCAGAGAGGGAAGATTACTGCCCTGAGATCACACAGCAAGTTGGTGGGATTCCAGGACTCTGTCTACCACACTGGCCACTTCTCAGCACAGAAAATGGGGTCCCATCTCCCCCTCAGGCCAGAACAGCCACACCACCTTGGAGAAAAGGAAGAAAAATCTCAATGACCAGCAAGTGGCAGTGATGGCTCCCATGGAGTAGAGCGCATGGAGAAGGTTCCAAAGGTTTCCATCAGTCCCTCCACCCCCTACCTCTAGCCACACAGCCTCTAGGTTGGGTTGGGGTCTATAGCTACAGTCCTGAGCAAACACCACCTCTGGCTGGGGGCCGGAACCCTGAGGAAAGGATGGTGCCTTTCTCCAGCCAGCCCAACATGAAGTCACACAGGTGGGGGAGTGGAGGTGTTAGAAATCAGCCTGGATCACCCATTACTCACGTACTAATTTTTTCACTCTCTTATTCATTCATTCATTCATTCATTCATTCACTCGTTCGCCCTTCGCTTGTTCAACAAATATTTATAATTCAGATGCTGGTTCAATTCTCACCTCCTCCCAGACGCCTTCCCTGATTTCCCAATTGAAATCAATCCCTCACCCTTCCCACTCTACCGCAGTGGTTGTCAAAATGTGCCCCTAGCCCAGCAGCATCGGTATGGCCAGGACATTTGTGAGAAATGTAAATTCTTCGGCCCAAGATCTACTGAATGAGAAACTTGGGCTGGGAGCCAGCGGTCTGCTTTAACGGCTCTCCAGGTGACTCCAAGGTACGCTCGGGTTTGCGAACCACTGGTCTACCTCATCCCGCTGTTCTCTTCACCACACTGACACTCCTGGGAGCTGCTTGTCCGTGCTCTGCTCCTTACACACCGTCCATCTCCGCCCCCCCTCCTAACCTGGGAACCCCCTGATGGCAGGGACTAAGTCTGTCCTGCTTTCTCCCCAGAATCTGGCTTGGGACTGGCTCTGGGAACAGGCGACTGGGTGGAAGGACACGGTGTCTCTCCATTCAGTGCCCGGTCCTGGGCTCTGGGCCAAGAAGTTGAAGGGGGACGAGTGACCAGCTGGCCCACCCCTTTACCTGGGGACAGTGCACAGGTAGGACAGCAGCTTGGTGACCTCTGAGGCTGTGCACCACGGTGCCTCCCAGGCCCCCTCGGTGGCTGACACCAGGATCAGGGGCCTCCCTGCCCTGTCCCGACCTCCTGGAGGAGAGAGAACACATGTGAGCAGTGAGAACTTTGGTGGAGCCCTCTCTCTGGGAACCTTCTCTGTGGCCTCCAGGCCCCTCTGCCTCGGATGCCCTTTCTCTCCTCCCCCGTGAATGCTGATCTCTGAGTCAGCCTTCAAGCCCCAGCTCAAAAGCCACTTCCTCAGAGAGCCGTCCCTGAGTCCGTGTCCGAGCAGAGGGAGCCTCCCCTCCTTCTGGGCTCCCCTCTGCACAGGGCACTCTGGGAGGCCCAGCTCGGGGACTGTGGAGGCACGCGGGTGGGTTCAAGTGTCAGCTTGGCACTGGCTCGCTGTGTGGTCTTGGGCTAGTCAGTGGGCCTCGGAGCCTGTTTCCTCATCCATTAGATGGGGAGAATAAAATGTGGAGCTGAGTAAGTCATTTCGAGGACTAACTGAGAAGGTCCTAAGAAACACACTGAGCCATGGGCTCAGTGACAGCCGTTGTTACCCGGATCATCCCCTCTGTCCTCGTCTCTGTCCCCGGCCCGGGGCCGCCCGCTCACACTTTATTTTTGCAGACTTTTACCCATGGGTTCTCCACAGACTGTTCCCTGCTTCAGGAATCAGGGCTGTGTGGCCCACTGTCCCCCCAGGGGTGACAGTCCGAGGCCCAGGGAGTCAGCGCAGCCTGGCTGCTGTGGCGAGGGGAGAGGACAGAGGGGGAAAGGGGCTCAGGCCTCTGGAAACTGGGCTGGTCTCACACCCTGGGCTTGGAGCCCTGCCCTCCAGAGTCACCTCACGCAGAACCATCCTGAATGGCCGCTGCCCACTCCACGTGGGCACAACCCTCTACAGTGTGTAAGTGCGGAAGACCCTCTATGGCTCAGGACATCTTGGAAACAAACTTAACTACCTTCGTAAGGACTGCCTTACACGGGGGTGCAGGCCTCTGGAACATTCTTTCACACAGGTTTGCAAATTTGACATAATTTAAAAATTTTGAAAGATGTCCATCTCTGTGTATGTGTATCTAACTTTATATCCTCTCGATATCATGGGTTTGATCTTTTCCTCCCTAATACTCATTCATAAATTTCAAGAGGAAAAACATTTTGTTGGGGACAATGTGGGAAATTTGAATATGAGCTGAGTGTTGAATAGTATTAGAAATTATATTTAGTCTTGTTAGACCTGCTAATGGTATTGTGGTTATTAGGGGAAATATCCCCAGAGCTGAGAGAGGCATGCTGAAGTATTTAGGGGCAAAATATGAAGATCTTTCATTTACGCCAAAATGTTAAGACTTCTTAAATATGAATAATGGGTCTGTGTGTGCTCATTATACTCCAGTCTCTGCTTTTTGGTATGCTTGAAATTTTTTATAAGAGAAAGTCAAAAAACGTGAAATGATTAAATGTGAGAAAATGACATAACCTGCAAAGCCGGAGATGTCTGTCCATGTCCCCCTGAAATCCTCTTGCAGCCACTGCATCATGTCCCCCCAGCCCATTTTCTTGGTAAGGAAACCAGGGCCNGAGAAAGTCAAAAAACGTGAAATGATTAAATGTGAGAAAATGACATAACCTGCAAAGCCGGAGATGTCTGTCCATGTCCCCCTGAAATCCTCTTGCAGCCACTGCATCATGTCCCCCCAGCCCATTTTCTTGGTAAGGAAACCAGGGCCCCGCGAGGGGAAGTGGCTTCCCAGCCTCACACAGAGCCCGGTCCCTAACCTGCCAGCGACGGAGGGGGTCACACTTGATCTGGCCCTTGACCACATGGAGAGATGAGCTCCTATTCTGTAGATCCATGACTGGAGTTCAGTAGAGATTCTCGGGGTGCTACTCCCCTACTCTAAACCCTTCATGGCTCCCCATGGCCTCCAGGAAAAAGTGTAAGCTTCTCCACTTGGCACTTGCATCGCCCCAGAGGCTGCACGCTCGTCCGGGCTCATTTCATCCGCTTTGTGTTAGGGGCTGTATTACGNCCCCCCCTGAAATCCTCTTGCAGCCACTGCATCATGTCCCCCCAGCCCATTTTCTTGGTAAGGAAACCAGGGCCCCGCGAGGGGAAGTGGCTTCCCAGCCTCACACAGAGCCCGGTCCCTAACCTGCCAGCGACGGAGGGGGTCACACTTGATCTGGCCCTTGACCACACGGAGAGATGAGCTCCTATTCTGTAGATCCATGACTGGAGTTCAGTAGAGATTCTCGGGGTGCTACTCCCCTACTCTAAACCCTTCATGGCTCCCCATGGCCTCCAGGAAAAAGTGTAAGCTTCTCCACTTGGCACTTGCGTCGCCCCAGAGGCTGCACGCTCGTCCGGGCTCATTTCATCCGCTTTGTGTTAGGGGCTGTATTACACCCTCCCCACGCCTCCCACCCCCCTTCATTTGTTGAAGTCCTAATCCCTGGGGGAGCTCAGATTGTAACTGGATTTAGAGATAGGGTCTTTAAAGAGGTGATTCAGTTAAAATGAGGTCATGGGGGTGGGCCTTAATCCAATATGACTTGTGTCCCTGTGACAAAAGAAAATGTGGACACATTCACATGTGAAGATAAGATGGACATCTACAGCTCATGTACTGTGTCACCCCTTGTCACCTATGGCCCAGCCGGGGTGGGTCATCTGTTGTTGCCTAAACTAGCCCAATCCTTTCTCACCTCCCCACCTTTGTTCATGCTGTTTCTTCTGCCAGGGATTCCCTCCCCTCCTATTTCTGTCTGGTGAAACCCTCCTCATCTTTCCAAGCCTGGTTTAGATGCCACCTCCTCCAGGAAGACCTCCTCCCTGCCCTCTATATAAGTCCTTCTCCCACTCCAGCCCCCTACAGCAAAGGTAGGCCTTTATTCCATCCTGCAAGACTGAGGGCTCCAGTGTAACCTGGCTCAAATTCATTGTATCCCAGCACTCGGCACAGAATTGGAACAGGTAACCGATGTCTGTGACTGATGAATGCATGAATTATTACAATCTTGCCTCTCAAACGTCCATGGGCCTGAGGATCCTGCTAGAATGCAGATTCTGACGCTAATCCGGCCTGAGAGTCTCTCAAGGTGATACCATTAGAGTTGGTCCCCAGACCACACTCTGAGTAGCAGAGGGTCCCGGTAATCAGAACATTCCACATTGGGACGTGGCTATCAGCTGTGTGTCTGGTTCCTCACCCAGCACCACTGGAATAGGGTTTGCCCACGGCCATAGCTAGCTGAGTACACTGGAGAGATGGGCAGCTGTTCACCTGATTTGCCTTCATTTGGGTGGTCCCTTCTCCCCCGATGCTTCCCGGTCTGACAGCTGGAGCCGGGAATATTAATGCCTGGAGCCCTGGCTCAGAGCTGCGCCATGCACATCGGGCTCTGAGTCTCCGGTGGAAATAGGGACAGCAAGTCAGGAGGCAGGGAGTACCAAAAGCCACCAAAAAACGGTTGCACCTTTCTGCAGCGTTATTCACTCCCAGTCTGGGGGGAAATGGTAAGCCATGTAACTGGCAAGCCATTTAGAGCATTTTTTAAAATATTGAAACACATATGAATGTATTCTTAAGTAGAATACAAAACAGATAGAAATTTTAAAGGCAAAAAGGATTTCAAAGATATGTACAGAGCAACCAAGAGCTCAGGGCGAGACTTCAGCCCCTGGGGCCCTGTTCAGTTTCTTCTGCATTCGGGGTTTCTCCATGCAAAGTCTGAGAAGCCCTCTCCAAAGGCTTGGTGCCTGTGGTACGCAGAGTGATGGCTCCAAAGATGCCCACGTCCTAATCTAGAGCCTGTGACTATGCCAGCTTACCTGGCAAAGGGACTTTGCTGATGTCATTAAAGCAGGACCTCTAGCTGGAAGATTAGCCTGGATTATGCAGGTGGTCTAATCTAATCTAATCTAATCACATCTAATCTAATCATGTGATCCTTAAAAGCCAAACACCTTTCCTGGCTTCAGGCAGTCAGAAACAGGTGTGAAGACAGATGGGCAAGATGCCAGCATGTCTTATGCTGGTGGGAATGGTCCAAGAGAGGAGAATCTCTCCGGAAGGATGTCTCTGAGCAGGCGAGCAGGAGCAGAGCTGGGAAGAAGGGAGGACAAGATGAAGGGTGGGAGGGATGAAGCGAAGGTGGTTGGACCAATGCGTTGAGGGTCTGGGGACTGAAAGATTATTAAAATTGGGCTGGTGGGTGAGCAGGGAAGAGGGGCAGGGTAACGTGATTCTGGGGGTGGCCATGGCGGGGGAAGCTGGGAGGGGGTGATGAGGACAAGATCACTGAAGAAGAGGCGGTCAAGGGAGGAAATGGAAGGAGCATCAACATGGAGAATATTCCTTCACTCAGAAAAGGCACCAGACACTGCTCCAGGCACCCACGAGCACATGTTGCAAGTCCAAAAATCACAGTAAAAGTCATTGTGGAAAGAGTGACAGTGAGCCAACGCCTATCTGCTTCCTTTCCTCTTACACAAGGAGGAGCCCAACGCTCAGAGAGGGCAAGTGACTCCCCTGAGGTCACACAGGAAGCCGATAAAACCGAAATTAGAATGGTCTCCTGCCTCCCAGAACAGGGCCTTTTGACGGACAAAATCTGAGCGTTTAGAACATGGCAGCCCGAAAGGATTGTGAGGCCCTTTGTGTACGATTAATATGGGCCAAAACAGCATGAGTTTCAACAAAGATGACCCAGAAGAGAATGGGCAATGACCCCTAGGAGCTTCAAAAAGACAGAGTCATGTCCAGGGCCCTATAGAGATGCCAAAGTCTAGGAAGTAAAATAGAATTTCAAGACAGGGAGTCGAAGAAAGCACTGTGGTCTCTCTTGCCTCTAGACATTTGCACATCCTGTTCCCTCTGTCTGGAACACTGTTCCCCCTGCCTTCACCTGGATCACACCTAATCATGCTCTAGGACTGAGCCTTTCTTTCTTTCTTTCTTTCTTTCTTTCTTTCTTTCTTTCTTTCCTTCTTTCTATTTTTAAGATTTTATTTATTCATTTGAGAGAGAGACAGAGCATGAGCAGGGGGAGGGGCAGAGCAAGACGGAGAAGCAGGCTCCCCACCGAGCTGGGAGTCCAACGTGGGGCTCGATCCCAGGACCTGGAGATCATGACCTGAGCAGAAGGCAGATGCCCAACCTTCCGAGCCGCCCAGGCGGCTAGGACTGAGCTTCCTATTGCTTGCTCCTTCCTCCCTGACCTCTCCTCCAGCCCCAGCCTGGGCCAGGACACTCATCTGCCCTCCACGGTTGTCCCTGGTTTACACTGGATTGTAATAACCTGCTGAATTTTCTCTACTAGGAGAAAATAGACTTCTTGAGAGCAGAGCACACATCAGACTTGTTCCCCACTGAATCCTCAGTGCTAAGCCCAGGGCCTGGCTGTACACAAGCAGGTATTAAAGACATATTTATTGCCAAGATGAATAAATAGTCAACAGAAGTGATGACACCCTCTCTGTTAGAGGCTGATAACACTCCACTCCGCTCCCTCCCATCCCCCAGAGGCTCTTGGCTGTTGGCTGTATTAGCTCACGAATGTCCCTTTCTCTGGAGAATTGCCCTCAGCTGAACTGGATCACGGGCTCACCCTGCATCCCCATCCCAGGATCAGCCTGGGTTGATGACCCACAGACCCAAGCGTACAAAAGACCAGCCCCCTACACCTGCAAATGGAACCGGCCCCACAGTGTAATTCATGCTCCAGACCCTCATGGGGTCAGGCCACAGCCTTGCTCAGCTCATCCTCTGCCCCGTCCTGCTTCCCTCACTTCCCTTCTCCTGAGAGCAACCTTCAACCAATCACTTTCCCAAGGATCCCTGTCTTAGGTCCTGCTTCTAGGGAACTGACCTAAGACACCCACCCTGGCTGCCTCACTGCAAAGTAGGATGGATGGATGGATGGATGGATGGATGGATGGATGGATGGATGGATGGATATCTAGAAATTGCTTTCATATAATCCAACTTCTTCGCTGGAAAGATGAAGAGCCTGAGTCCCAGGGAGGCCTGGTCCAGAACACAAGCCTCCGGGACCTTCTCTGTCTCCTCCACACCCACCAGCATCAAGATGCTCAGAGACTCCCCCCACCCCCACCCCACCCTGACACCTTCCCCTCCACCTCCAGCTGCCCCATGATCCCCGAGGACCTGGCAGGCATGCTATCCTTGACTTGAAGATCTCCACACTCAGAGCCCCCATCCTGGGCTCAGGGCCTGGGGCCTCCTCGTCCAGAGTGGGGCCTCTTTCAGGAGGGCCTTCTGGGAAGCCAGCCTTTTCCCCGGTCAGTGGGCCTGAGTCAGCGGCTGGGCCAGATGTTTTGGTCTGAGTTGTTCCAGCTGGGGAAGAGCAACAAAGAAAAGGGTATTAAGGAGAATATGGGTTTCCCCTAAGGAAATGTCTTTTCTGGCACCTTCTAACTGATAATAACAGCTTACAACTATTCATCTCCTACCACGTGGCAGGTGTTATGCTAAGTTCCTTACTTTTTTTTTAAGTTTATTTATTTATTTGGAAATCTCTACACCCAACATGGGGCTCAAACTCACAACCCTGAGATCAAGAGTCACACGCTCTTCCAACTGAGCCAGCCAGGTGCCCCTAGGCTCCTTACTTCTGGTGTGTCTTTGAACCTCAAAACAACAGTGTGAGGCAGGTGAGACCCGCATAGCACCGAGGAGTCCTTGACCAAGGTCAGCCAGCCGGTGTGGGACCGAGCTGGGTGTGGACCTGGGCCGGCTCAATACAGCTCAGTTCCAGATCCCCGAGCCTTCAAGCCTCTGACATGCCACCTGTGCGCTAAAGCCCTGAGACTGAGCCAGTTTGGGGGGGGGGTGTCTCTGTCCCTGGCAACCTCTGCCTCCTTGTCACCTGGTCATGTCCAGAGAATAGTCCCCTGTCCAGCTGAGCAAGTGCACGCCTTACCTTTCCCCAAGCACTTGGCTCGGTGGGGTTTGGGAGAATAGAGCGAACACAAGACTTTCCAGGGCCTGTCCTGCTGGAATGAGGCTTTCTCTGGAGGCCTCGGGGCTTGCCTTTGCCCTTTCAAGAAGGAGAATCTGAGCCCAGGAGTGGGGGATCTGGAAGAGGAGGTGTTCTGACTGGGGCCAGTCCCAGGTTTGGGAGGTTTCCCATGTCCCAGTTTGGGTCTCTCTTCCATCTTGGTTTCAGGGGCCGGAGCTTCAGGAGGGGAAGCTGGGCACAGGTGCAGGGAGGATGCTTGCTTTGGTTCAGGCCTGGGCTGCACCGTATTTTCTGGGTTTCCCAGAAGTCCCTGCATCTTGGAAGAAGCTGGCTTCTCTGAACCACCTGCCACGAGGCCAGAGGCACAGGGCAGTGGCTTCTCAAGGACGGTGAGGTAGGGCTCTTGGGGCTGGTGTTCGGAGTCATGAGTGGGTGAGTCAACTTTATGGTTGACCATTCTCCTCAAGCCCAAAATGCAGGGCTCCTCTTCTGAGCTTGCTGGCTTCTCACAAGCCCGTTTTTTCAAGGAGGGTCCCCCACTGGTCCCTGAGAGAGGTGGCGTTTGAGAGAAAGGGACTTCCTTAGTTCTCGATAGTTCCTCCAGTGTCCCCAAAGGACAGCCACTGGATGTCTCCACTTCCCTACTGGGAGATCTTCCTCTGCTCTCCAGGAGGGCCACATAGTCTCCCTCCAAGTCCTGGCTGGCCACATGGTCCATCCCAAAGGCCACCCCCGCAGACCTGGCTGGCTCCACCTTGATGAGTCCTGGGTACTTGTTCCCGTATGTCCTGCCCTTGCCCTTGGCCAAGCTCCGGGCAAGCAGCACCTGGCTGCCTGGGGACCTGGGCTGGTGCGGCTCTGGAGGGCGACTCAAATCGAGGGCCTCTAACTGAAGGGACCCCCAGGGCAGGGAGGGGACATTCACAGCTTGGGGTCTGTCATCCACAAACTCCGGGCTGGTGATCTTGGTCCAGGGCACAGAGGCAATTCCATCTTCCGAAGCGACCAGGCAGTTGTGTAAGGGGCTTCCCTCAAAGTCGCTGTTGATGGCCTCCAGCCATGTTGGGGTGAAAAGTATAGGGTAGGACGACACGGGGACAGGCTTTGTGTCCACCGTGCGGAGGTCCAAGGAGAGGCACTTGATCATGATGCAGACAGACTGCTCCTCCTGGGGCTCGACCTGCAGGTAGAAGTCCCCTTGGCGCAGTGAGAGGGGGCTGAGGGGGGCCAGGTGCACCACGACCTCACCCCGCAGGCACAGAGGCCAGCCCTCGTGCAGGAAGAGGCAGTGTGAGTACGGGGCCTGCGGACAGAAGGGTGACGTCAGAGAATCCTGCCCTGAAAGGCCCTGCCAGAGGGTCTGCTTCCTTCCCTCTCCCAGGTGGAATCTGGAGCAGGTCAGGGAGGGGGAGGGGAGGCAAGAGAGGTGCCTCAGGATGCAGCAAAAGGGCATCTCAGGGTCTGCAAGTCACACCACCCCCAGAGCAAATTCTTCTCCTGTCTCACCCTAGTCCTGACCTTCACCTTATAAATGTTTGCTAGCCTACTTGTCCAAGGGAGAAAAGCTCTGAGTGGCAGGCGCTACTGAGTGGGTGCCTTTCCCACAAGGATCGTCTTGCTCGGGTCACGGTCCCTTCTTCCCGTCCATTCAAAACTTCTCTCAACCCAGATCAAGTCTGAGCCCTTCATTTTAGAGCCAGGAAGACACATGGGTTCCCAGGTCTGAATCGCTAATTTGTGCCAATTGCTTCAAGCCCTATCTGCAATTTTCCTACCTGCAAATAGGAATAATCATACATATCATCCAATTGGGTTGGTATGAGGATTAAGTGAGATTTTATATACATGTAAAAAAAAAAACAACCCACAACGCAATGGCTGGCATACTCTAAGTGCGTGTTCAATAAGTATTAATTTCCTCTCCCTTTGACATTTACCCTTTGAAAAATTGTGGGAATTCTCCATTAAAAAACAAGCGAGGCAATTACTGCATTTACACCATTCTCTAATTTTGAAGCAGAGAGATTACAGAGTGGGTGAAGTAAAACAATACCGAGTGAAAAGCCAGGAAATCTGACCCCGCCACTACCTTGCTGGATGATCTTGGGGGAAAAAAACCATTCCACTATTCTGGGCTTGAATGTTTATTATTTATTTGTTTATGATTTACTTATTTATTTATTTTCCTTTACTGAGTAAGGACATAGCAGATGAAGCAAAACTTATTATTATTTTTTTAAATAGGAGGTGCCAGCAATTCTCTGTACAGGTGGACACAGCAGGGTGTCCTGGAGCAGCTTGGATACTGATCTCTCTATCTCTCTCTCTTTTTTCCCCCCAAAGATTCTACTTACTTATTTCCAGAGACAGACAGTGAGAGTACAAGCAGGGGGAGGGGCAGAGAGAAGTAGACTCCCTGCTGAGCAAGGAGCCCGATGCGGGGCTTGATCCCACGACCCCAGGATCATGACCTAAGCAGCAGGCAGACACTTCAGCGACTGAGCCACCCAGGTGTCCCGGACACTGACCTCTCTTGCTGGACCTGCTCCACTGGGCTGTGTGGGACCCACGTCCCACAGCAACACCATGTGGCAACAACAGAAAGAACAGCCCCCCCAGACTGACAAACAGGTCTCTCTCTCTCTCCCTGGCTTTCGAAAAAGAGTCCTGTGGATGGAGCAAAACCTGGATAATCTTAGATAATTCAGGTGTGTATCTGAGAGGGCTCCAGAGAATGACACGAAAGTTCCCACTAACGAAGCAGGTGCTTCCTGGGTTGATTAATTGGGGCCAGAATAAAAACTGACCCCCACTTATACCCCGAGTGGATAAACCAGTTCCCATCCGTGACGCTGTAGATTTCGCTGGGAACCTTCATATCCGTAAACCCCTCAAGTCTGAGAGTTCCTCCATGGCTTTGACGGAGTGCTCTGCTGTTGACAACATGCTTTCCCTCACTTTCTCATTGAACGGGGCAGAACAATCCAGCAGTTATTGTGCAAACTGCAACGCACCATAGAGATGACAGTTATGATCAACTTATTTGAATCTCACCATCACTTGGTGGGGCAGAGAGGTTAGGCATCATGGTCCCCACTTTACAGATGAGGACAACTGAGGCTCGGAGGGATGAAAGAGCTGCTCCTGGTCACACAACTGAGAGCATCATAAACGGGACTTGTGCCTATGCCTTCACATTGGACCCCCACTGGACTTCATCAGAGGGCACTGGCTGCCCCGGGTGCTGGCCATTGTCAGGGCCAGCTTTGAGGCCAACACATTGTTATTTACAGGGGAGAAAGAAGGAAGTGGGATAGCAACAGCCAACGACTACTAGGCACTTACTGCATGCCAGGCTCTGTGCCAGGCTGTGTGTATCATCTCTGGGAGGTAGGTACCGTGTTATCAACGTTCTCACTTTCCCATTAAGGAAACAGAAGCTTGGAGGGTGATCCCCCAGCCCCACAGGGACGGAGACTGGCTTTGAACCTGGGGCACCTCACTCCTGCCACCCCCCGCTCGGAGGTGGTATGAATTCACCTATAATTACAATTAAAATCACCTATAATTAAAAATAGAGAACTTAAAAGGTTGTGACACTTGTTCCTGGAAGAAATGGGGAAGGAGACCTTGCAAATGCAGTTTTAACGGCCAAGAAAGGGAAGCGGGGAGTTGTAGAGCTTGTCGTGGGGAAGGTGGAAGGTCGGGAGGGACAGGATTTGCATAAAATAGTGTCAGGGTGGAGAAGTGGGAGTTGGCAGCAGGTGTAGGGTGAGAATCTTCCTTCTCCTGCAATAACAATGACTGTGTGTGCCGCTGCTTCTGCGTCCCGGGAGCCACACCGAGCACGTGAAACGAAGCATCTCAGTCTCCTTCCAGTTCCAACTGTCTCTAGTTCTAGCTCTGGAACCTGAGCTTTTAGCTGCCATTATTCAATTTCTTGCTACCACTGAAATGATGTGCACAGTCCCCACTCTTATTTTTTGCTCCCGGTGTATCGTGTCCCTGATGTACATGAGCCAGCAGGACCTACGAAGCTCTTAGTGACACCTGAGGCTGGGGCCGCGGGGGGGATGGGTGTTAACAGCAGAGCGGGGCGCAGTTGGCAACCGCGTGAAGGGTGTGGGCAAGTTCCTGCAATGGGCGTCTGAGGGTTTGGTCTCCAAAGGCCTGTCCCCACCCTCGGAACAGTTACCACCTCTGACCAGAGATGTAGGCGTATGATGCAAGCTTGGCCAGCCCCGCTATCCCGTTTCTCTGGCTGCAGTGATTGGTCCAGAGATGGACATGGAATCCAAACCTGGCCAATCAGGACCTTTCCTGGCAACTTTTTTATCTGCAGTTGATGGGGAAGAGTTCTTTCTCCTCTCCAGGACGGGAATTGATCCCAGTCTTGTGGGGACATCTAACTGTAACAAGGATGTTGGCAAGCAAGGAGAAGCAGAGACAAGAGACAGAAACCCTAGGGGTTTGACTGGTGTATCAACTCAGGGCTGAGGCCAGATCACCTTGAGTAAAGATCTGTCATTTGCAGCCAAGGAGACCGACCTAAAACCCTTTCATTCCACTTTGCCTTAAAGAGGCCTCCCTGAAATCTGGGTTCAAAGAGGTCTCCTGGGACAAAAGTGAGTCCTGAGTCCTCAAGAGCTCCAGGAAAGACCTGGAATATTCTCCGCTATTTCCGCTGAAGAGGACCCACTTCAGCCAAGGCAGCTTGGTGATGCCCACAATACCAGCCCCGGGGCAGGCTCCCAGGGGCATCCCACAAGGGCGCCTTTTATCCAGGATTTACTTTCCTGCTGGTGAACAGATAAAGTGATTGACTCCTAGATATCAGAGAGCAAAGAGCCAAGCGAGCTTCCTGCTCCCCTAGGGGGCGGACATCTCCCTTTGGGGGAGCAATGGTACCTGGGGAACCATCCCACATCCTTAGTTCTTGCTCTGAGACAAGATGTGCACCAGCCCACTTCCTTCTCTGCTCACCTCCAGCCCCCTGGATCCGGGAGAGCTTGTCCCCCAGCCCCGCCGTCCCTTCCAACTTACACAGGCTGCTTCGCGCACTTGCTCGCACGCACGCTTGGCAGGAATAAGGAAATCCAGGAGGAATCTCAGCCCATCCCCCTGGAAATCAGAATCCAGCAGACGGAACACCTGCCCCAGGATGGTGGGCGCTGTGGCTTCAAAAGGGGGATAGAGGCCTGCCAGGGCATGCTGGATGGCTGTGTCCAGCGATGGAGGGTCCTGTGGGGGATAAGAGGAGAGTATGAAAAGTGATCGTAGCAGTAATAATAAATGTAGTGGCCACTTCCCATGACCTTCCAGGCCCCATATGACTAAGGCCGCTGCTAACTTGCTGACTTCCTCGGCTACCCTCCCCCTGTTCATCTCCTCCAGCCATACTGGCCTTCTTTCCTGTTCCTCAAACACACTGGGCACCATCCCACCTCAGGGCCTTTGCACTGGCAGCTCCTTCTGTCTAGAACACTCTTCTTCAAGACATCCTCATTCCCTCACCTCCTGCAGTTTTTGCTCAATGTCATCCCCCTCCTGGAGGAATGGGAGGGGGGCATTCAGGTCAGGGCCAGAGGGAACAGGGAGGTCAGCATCCCCAAATCCCACCATCTGACAGATCTGGAGACCTGCAGTGTGAAACTGAGCCATCAGTGAAGCCCGACCTGCAGGCGATGTCCACATGCACCGACATGCAGGTGCGTCAGCGATAATAAGTAATTGCTGTTTTATTTAACACCAAGTTTCGGTTGGTTTGTTACACAGCAATAACTGATTGATATAAATTAATATAATTGACAAGTGAGCTCACAGATCCAGACTCCCAGAATGAGCTGCTCCTTGGACGCCTCCCCTAGATGTCCACCAGGCACAGCTCATCAACACGTCAAACCCAACTCGATATGTCCCTAAACCCACCCCTCCCCGACGTCCCTACCTCAGTGACGGCCCCACAGTCCAGTCAGACTCACAGGCCAGAAATCGGCTTATCCTCCAGCCCCTCCTCTTGCCTCCTCTGCTCACACACAACCCTCAGCCATGTGCCCCACTCTTCTCCCCTCCGACAGCTCCCCCACCAGCTCTGCTCTGCTCCCCTGTCCCTCCCCTGGCCCAGGCCTCTGTCTCTTCCCCTGAATCCCTTCCTTATTGCCATCCAACCTCTAGGCTGCCTCACCTCTGACCATGCTGGACCAGGGACCCACAGTGATCTTTCTTAAACGCAGAAGTATCCGCACTGCCTTCAGGAAAGCATTCAGGTCCCCTGTGATCTTGGCATTGGCCTCACCCCACAGTCCCTCTGCCTCTCTCATGCTTCCGCCACAGCGCTGCATGCATTCTTTTGCTTACCTCCAGGCCTCTGCACGTGCTGTTCCTTCCCCCTGGGATGCCTTCCACTTCCACTCCCTCTTCGCCTGGCTAACTCCTTCTCATTCTTCAAGAGTCAGGCCAGCCCTCATCTGTTCCATGGGATTTCCCCTGACTTCCCTCCCCCACACCACCTACACCAGGCGTCCCCTCTCTGGGCTCCTAGAGCGCCCCTATCACAGCAGTTCCCACCCTGATTGCCATCTCCCTCAAAGACTCTGGGCTCCCTGAGGACAGGACTGGTAAGCAGAATAGTCGCCCCCAAAGATGCCCGTTTCCTAATCTCCAGAATCTGTCAGTCTGTTTCCCCATAAGGCAAAGATGGAATAAGCTTGGCGAACGAGCCCGCCTTGAGCTAGGGAGAGTAGCCTGGATTATCCAGTGGGTCCCATGCGATCACAAGAGGCCTCCAAAGTGCGAGAGGATGCGGAAAAGGCTAGAGTCGGCAGGAAATGGGACATTGGAGGAAGGATCCGAGAGATGCCACGTTGCTGGCTGTGAAAATGGAGGAAGAGCCCAGGAACGCAGGCTGCTCCGAGCTGCTGGAAAAGGCAAGCAGATTCTCCTTTAGAGTCTCCCGAAAGGAGTGTAGCCAGCCAACACCTTGGTTTGAGCCCAGTGAGGCCTGCGTTGGACTTCCAACCTATAGAACTACAAGATAGTAACTGGGTGCTGTTATGCTACGAAGTCTGGGACCATTCGTTTCAGCAGCCCTGAAACAGTGGGAGGCATTGGCTCCTCCTCTCTAAGGGTCTCCCGTTCCTGGCACAGGGCCTGGGCCAAAACAGGTGCTCAGTAAATGCTGTGGAAGGACAAATGAAACGTCCCTCTCTGGGTTTTTCCATCTGTAAAACAGTTTGGACAAAACCAGAGAACCCATGGGTTATGATTTTCAACTCTTAAAATGCCTAATGGAAGCCATTCTGGTTGGCCCAAACTGCTTGCAAGCTCTGGGTGCATCTGTCACTGTCGGATGTAAAGCAAGATGAGAATAAACTAGAATCCAGCATAAAGGGGGCTTATTTGAGACTGAAAATCATTTTTACAAATGAGGTCCTTTCAGACGGGGAAATAAAACACCAGCTTTGAGGAGGAGGAATATGGCACCTCACCCCAGCAGTCCAGTGCCAGGAGGCTGTAACACAGGGGGTGCTAGCCCAGGGTCATTGGACCAATGTCGGGGTCACCACTCTGCCCCCGCACCCACACAGCACTGGGCACAGGGTAGGACCCCATCACTATGCGTAGAAGGAATGAAGGTATGTCTACAGCCCCCATTCTGAAGGAAGGAGGGTCTCACCACTGACATGGCGTAAACGCGGTGGGGATGATGTACCGCGGGTTCTTGATGTCAAAAGTGCGCATGCCCAGGAAGGGCTACTTTCACACTGAGCGCCAGGCAAGGTCAGGGGTGGGGGGAGGGGCGCCTTCAAGTTGGCAGAACAGGGAACGGCTCATCTGGCCTGGCCACCTCTTCTAATGCTCTTCCCTTCCAAAGCAAGGCCAAACCCCGAGAGTTACCCCCACCCATGCAAGCCTGAGGACAGCAGAGGGAACAGAGGGAACAGAGTTAGAGGACCCCGGCTGACACCCGTGAACACGCAGACACACTAAGTCGATAAGCCAGCAGCCCTCCCCTGCCCCATGCCCTCCCCACTCCACCCAGCCTCTCAGGGGGCACTCGATTTCCCGGGTTCCACACCACTGTGCCCTGTCGAGCAGGCGCCTTCCCTCTCTGGGCCTTTCCTTGTATGCACGTTGAGCTGGGCTAAGTTTGTTTCGTTTTGGTTTTGGAAATTTAATCGTTCACTGGCATCTTCACGAATTTTTGCATATCCAAGTACCATTTGTACTATTAGCACTGTTTTGTTTTGTTTTGCTTTTCAAATCACTCACTTTAAAAAAACTTACATTATTGCATTTTAAACGGAGACTCAAGGCCACCATACTGGTTATGAGAACGCAGCCAGACTGCCTGAGTTCAAATCCCTGCTCTTGCCACTTTCTGCTTAGGTGGCCTGGCAAGGGCTTAGCTCTCTCTGCCTCAATTTCCTTACTGGGAAAACTGGAGCTTGGCATTGTACGTGCCAAACGTACAATTTGAGCAAGACCAAATGAGGTAAGACACGGAGGGTCTCTGCACAGCATTAACACTTAGTAGGTGCTCATTCAGCAACAGCCATCACTGCTACGCTTGTGGCCATTACTATGGTTACTACGTCATCACTTTATGTGGAAAATCAGCAGCAACTGCCATAAATGGAAGGGAACTTCAATGATGCATTGGGCAGGTTTTGTATTATTTTCTTTATATAAATATATTTATATTTATCATATGTATTTATTATTATAGCTACAGGATAGACCTTATATTAGTATATATTTCTATAAATAATGCAATATATAACTATATAATAAGTACACCCTATTATTCATTTTTACTGTTCTGGTTCTATAAAAATCAACTTTTTTTTTTAAAGAAAAAGCAAGCAATGAGAACAAATACATTTTCTAAATTAAGTTCTAGGACATCTGGTCACCTCCTGAAGGCTCATCAAGTTTCTCTTTCTTTCTTCCAAAGCAAGCTTGCCACGCATTAGAAAGGTGGTAAAGACATCGTATCGTGAGAGGAGGATTTTCTCTGGGGGTCCCCAGAATATCAGAGGGAGATTCAAAGGGCCTGAGTCTCCCACTACATGACTCTGTGTTAATTTAGCTCCAGTCTGTGACAGCCTGTGTCCCGACTGTGGTCTGCAGGCCAACCTCTGGGCAACAGCAACCTCAACCATCTCTGCCTCCATGTGCCTCAGTTTCCCCATCTGTAAACGGGGATTCTAGAGCCTATCCTTTCTTGCTCGGATGATTCTTCTGCAGATGCAGGGAGATGATGGGTGCAAGGGGCCTGAGAAAAGGAAAAGGTGCTGCTGCCTTTTTCGTGATTGTTTTTTTGTTTTGTTTTGTTTTTACTCCTCCTGTCACACAAAGTTAGAGTCCCCACCACTGTGTGAAGCCATGTCCCCCTCCCGACCCCTTCCTGAACCTACTGCTGTCACCCCAAGAATAACAAGAGCTTCCAGGCGCCTGCTGTGCACGGGGCCCTGTACTCGCTCACATTCTCTTGCTTAGCCGCACGATGGTCCTGGGGCAGAGGAGGACCGTCCCGGTCTGCAGATGAAGAAGCTGAAGCTGATCTCATCCAAGTTCGCAGAGAGGAGGAGCCACGGAGCCACGATCCAACCCGGTCTTGGCCAGTAAGGCCCGCCCTCTTCCCCTGCTCCCCAGGGCCTTGCCCCCCTCCGGACCAGCAGCAGCCACCAGCCTTCAGGGTGGCCTTCCCTGCCGCCTGTCCTGCAGTGTTTCAAGCTGTTTACTTCTCGCAGACTAAAGCTCACAGATGGGATGCTTTTGGCTTTCACAAATGGGCTCGCTGGCTGCACACTGGAACGATTTAAGAGGCAGCCAGTAAAAAACAAGAATGTTCCAAGTTAATGGGACTCCAAGCTCTTGGCCAGAGCGTTACCTGCTACAGGCCTGAACCCCAGGGCTTCATAAGCTGTCCAAGGAAGGGGGTAAGCACACAGCATAGGAGCCCAGGAGCCTGCAGGAAGGAAAGCTGGCCCCTCTCCACTCAAAACCAATCGGGCAGCCCAGCCTGGGCCCTCAGGAACCCAAACACCACTGGCCAGACATGGGCCCCTAAAAATGATTTCGTGAAACTTAATCGATGTCTTTCCATTCCTCCCCAGCCAGCGCAGCCAGGCTGGGCCTTTAACTGTTCCAGCATGAAGCTGAAAAAGGAGAAGGCAAGAACAGCCCCAGCCGGTCTGCTGCCCTCCATCCCCTCCCCAGCAACAGAGAAGGAGCCTCCAAGGGGGCCCGTGGACCCCGCTGCAGGCCTGGCAGCTGGACAGTGCTCAGATGCTCACGGGCCTCGTGGATGGACACGAGGAAACTGCTATGGTGCTGACAGAAAAGGGTCTGTCCCCAGTGGTCCCCTCTGGGCATGGGGGCGGGGGGGGCGTTTCTACACTTCTGCCCCGTGACTACTACCAGATGAACATACAAGATTTCCACCACCCCAGAAAGAGCCCCCCGCCCCAGGTAACTCTCTCACCCCAAAGGGAACAACTCTTCTGACTACTGGACGTTTCTAAAAGAAAAAACTCCCAGACAGCATGATCTCCACTGCGTAAAGATGTGCGTAAGCCAAGAGGCCTTGGAATAAAGTGTTAACTGCCGTCACCCCCGAGCACCGTGGGGGGCAGGGGCCTCGTCAGTCACCATGTTCATTTTCTTCATAGTTTGCTGGATTTTCCGACCGTTCTGTAACCAGCCTGTGTAGCTTTTATAATCAACGGGGGAAAATAAAAGTGCGATTGTGTGTGTTTTTAAGGTCTGTTCCCTTTTCAAATGGTCTCACCAGCTAGCTGGGCTTTCTGAGATGTGTGCTGAACTCTTCTCGAAGGCCCAGATTCATCCATTTGCTCCACCAAGCAAAGTCAGTGCCTCCTAGCCTGGGAAGAGAAAGGGCTTCGACCTGAGGGAGGCAACGTCCCGGGGCTGCCGTCCTCCCCTGCTCTCCTCCATGGCAGGGACGCCTAGGGAAGTTGAGATTCCACCCTTGACTCCCAGGGTGACCGTGGCCTCAATTCCCCCATCTGTAAAATGGGGAAAATCTATCTATCTCTAAAGGTGCCTCCAGCAGGGCCGTTCTAGAATTTGAGGTATAATCAGGTGCAGGAAGGTTTGGATCTGGGACATCGTTTCTAAATGGAATCAGTTAATCCTCAATTGATGGGAAAGTTTAAAAAGATCTGTCTCAACCATTCCTCTACTCAGCCCTGGAAGAATCCAAACCACCAGCCACAGACACAAAGGCCCACAGGGGACTGAAAAGCGACATGGAAAACAGAAGGAGGCCAAGTGTGAGAAAATAACCCCTCTAGCCCCTTGGTGAGCAGCCCTTACCAGTCAGCCTCGGGATCAGGGAAGCAATAGGGAGTAGTGAGGCCTGGGGCACATGCCCCAGCCGATCAGCTCCAGCCGAGGGTTGCCTTTGCCCAGCACTGCTGGGTCTGCTGACATTTTAGTAAAGCCTCCCAATATTTTAAAGGTTGGTCAAACCAAACACATCTGTGAGCCAGATACAGCCCAATGGATATCAGCTTGTGACCACAAGGCTCAACTACCTGGGACCTTCCTCTTGAACTTCTCCAGGCTGGAGATTCTAAAACCAGTGTTCTGTGGTCCTGGCTGCCAGGAAGTTGTTGCTCCAACTAAAACTTCTCCTGCTTTCGATCCTTTTTATTTTTGTGTGGGTGGAGGCAGGAGGGAGAACTGGCTCCTTATTAAAAAAAA